>NC_045806.1:101272048-101591078 GCF_009873245.2 Balaenoptera musculus | reverse complement strand
CTACTGCACAGTGCTTTGCAAATAATGCATGTGCAGTCAATGGCTATGGAATAATAGATTTTAGAAGATAGATTTTAAAGTTTTATTTGTACATGGAGAAAGTCATTCTATTCTGGCCTATGATAAAAAGGCACCACAGGCAATCAATTTTTGTCTCTCCTAATCACAACTATAATATGCCCCTTCCAAAGCCTTGTCTAAACTACGTTTGCTTTTATTTTGTATTTGTTTAGCAAATTGAAGAAAGTACCTTATATGCTTTAAACCTATTGGCATTTCATCTAATGCCAAGGTCAATAGTTAAGATTTCTCCTTAAGATACCATGAGACAAAAGACAAATATAAATCTACAGATTGGTTTGTAAAAGAACCTTATTAATTTAGACCACAATAATGTGAAATTTGTTATCATTTGAAAAAACAGTTTGGTATGCAAAATTATAACATGGACAAAATTTCAAGGAACATATTTATACTTTTAACCAACAATTTCAAGCATTTTATAAGAAGTCCATTGTTTGCCAACAACAGATATGCAAATAACAGATATGAAAGTTATAATTACCTACTCACTAAGGAAGTTCTTCTAAGAAACCCTATTAAACTATATTGTTTAATATTTCTAATTCTTATAATATTTTAATTGTTTTTGTCTTTCTCCCTCCACTAGAAATCAAGCTTGATGATAATAGGGTTTCGTCTATTTTGTTCACTGCTATATTCTCAGCACTTAGAACAGTACCTGGCACGTAGAGATGTTTAATAAATAGTTGCTAAATAAGTAAAAGAATAGATGATATCATTAAGTGTATTTGAAAGTGATAGAATATTTTTAAAACACTGAAATTTTATTACTCAAATTCAAATTGTGGGCTAATGCAATAGTCCCCACAGTGTTCCAATCAGCGCCCCTTATTAACTTTAACTCCAAAGCTTTGCCATTTTGGAAATCATCACTACAAATTAGTAGAGAAATTTTCCGTCTTCTACAAAGCTGTAAGGGTGGAATCACTTTTAGAATTCCAATATAAATTCAGACACATATAAAGAATTTAATTTCCTTGGTTTGCTCTGTTTTCAGCTATTCCAACCAGCTCATTGACCAAAATAATATACAGTTGATCTATAAAGTAGATAAACCATAGCATGCCATGTATTAGGGAAGACATTTTATGCAAATTTCTTTTAAGACTGAATTGCTCATAAAGCCTTAAACAACATCTTTTTCCCCCTCTGCCATCTTCCCTCCTACGCCACCTATCACCTACTCCAAGCATTTCTGAGCATTAGTGTTCAATTTCCATGTACTTCACTCAAGCAAACAGGCTGAGAAACTTGTGGTGTTTAAAGAGTATCGTTTTTAAAGAACAAAACAATTATCCCTAATCTCCTCTTCAAACAAAAAGAGGTTTCAATGTTGAAAGCATGTGTTCAATCTCCACCAGCTCATGAACTTTAATGTTCTTGTCATTTGTTTATTGTGTTCTTTGATAATTTCTGACACCACTATTATCAACTTTCTCTATATTAATGCCATTTTACGACTTGTAAGTAATACAGCAGAAGCAGAGGTAAACAGCCAGCAAGTGGAATGGCTTGGCTTTCACAAATGCACCGGCTCTTACTACTGGTTATCGCCTAACCTAACTCTTCCATCCCATCCTAGATAAGAATACTTCTAAAAGCCTTGCAACAAAATAATTTGAAAATGCTTAAAACATTTCTCCATGGGCCCTCAAAGGAACCAGACCTTTACTATTCCAAAAGCCTCCTGGAAATTCACCCTCTATGTCTGAGTGTTTTGACAAAAAAAGACCGTATCAAACATTAAACATGCTGAGAAATGTTTGAGGCTCCAATACATACCTAAAACAGAATCACACAAGATCCCTTACTCATCCAGTAGGCCAGTGACATTCAAACTGATCTTTTTTCTCTAGCAGTGAAATATGCACTTTCCCCTCAACCCAACCTGAAAAAAAAAATCTTACATAGCAACTCGGTCCATGAAACATATAAGCAGAGTGGCTCTCCTTGAATCAAGTGTGGAAGACCAGGATAGCCACCAGCTTAAGAACTGGTGATGTCAAGCCTCAGCCAGCAGGGAACCTGGCCTAGAGGCAGAGCAAAGCAATAAAGGGCCAAGGAATCAGGCAAAAGATTAGGAAATAAGGGTTAAGACTTAGGCATGCACAGGTTCCAGTAAGAGGGATGCTGAATGAATAACAAGAGAGAAGGTATAGATCCAGCTGCCTTCCTATACTGCCACCTCCCAGACCACACACTCAGACCAAGCTTTGTTGAGCACAATGGTAACTATTTTGCTATAAGTGTAGTGATGGACTCAGGAACGTGGATTACCTATAAGGATTGGGTGGCTGTGTGGTTAAAAATACCCAGCAATGTGCCAGATGCTTAAGTTAACATGCCCCCAGGAGACTGGCAATCTGCATTCACCTCCAAAGCTGGCACTAAAGGGCTACTGGCAAGCTAATGTGAGCACCGAGTTGTCCCTCCAGGTGCAGGAAGAGATTTCCATCCAGGCAGACCTAGGAGACACTGCGGATTAGGCTCTAGCCCACCACAATAAAGTGATTATCGCAATACATAGTGACTCACATGAATTTTTTGGCTTCCCAGTGCATATAAATGTTATGCTTATGCTATACTGCAGTTTATTAAGTGGGCAATAGAATTATGTCTAAGAATACAATGTACATATCGTAGTTAAAAAATACTTCATTGCTAAAAATGCCAATCATTATCTGAGACTTCGGCGAGTCATAATCTTTTTGCAATACTAACAAAGATCAATGATCAAAGGTCACCATAACAATTATAGTAATAATAAAAAAGTTTGAAATATTTCGAGAATTACCAACATATGACACAGAGACATGAAGTGAGCAAGTGCTAAAATGGTGCCAATAGACCTGCTCAACTCAGGGTGGCCACAAACCTTCAATGTGTAAAAAGTGCAATATCTACAAAGCACAATAAAGTGAAGTACAGTATATATGCTTGTGTATTTACTCTATCTAATTGAGTCCAACAAAAGGCTTTTATCAAAAGGATGCCCAAGATAAGGATATGGTCTGAGACCCTGGCACAGACTTAAACTACCCGGTTCCTGACAGGTGCTAAACCACAATTATGGCCCTCATAGGCTTTCTGCATGTAGTTTAAAAAGGTGTGTTCCAATCAACTGAGGTAAGTAGCTGCAGATTATTCTATCACTAGGACTGCCACTCTTTACGTTTGGCAGCCTGAGCCACAGTAAAAAGAATGCCAAAGAACAGCCATAAAAATAAGTAAAATATGGTTGCTACATCCTTGGAGAATAATTTTTTAAAAATCAATTAATGGACAAGGGGAAGGAAACAAGTGTGTGTGACTGCAAGTGTGAGTGTGTGAGAGAGAGAAAGAGAGAGGTCTTGTGCAAATTGTGATCTGCCTCTTAAAACATAAGACATTTCTGCCCCTGCCTTACTCTGGAACTTTGGACAAGTCTTTTCTCCTTTTGGGGACTCATCTACCCCAAAGGGAAAATGATGGCTTCAGTATGAATGGTCTGTGAGGTCTCTTGCAGCTCTCATAGTCTCTGGTTCTATAACTCCTTTTGAAAATCTAGATTTCAGCTATAGGTACAAAGACCACAGAGGGACTGAGTAAGTCTTCCTTTCCTTGTATCTTTCCTTCATCTTCTAATTATATCTTCATTTTCCATTTGTCATAACAGTAATTTATGTACCCTCGCACCAGGCAATCTCTGCCTCATTTCCTGGCAATAAAGAATAATTTCTTTTATTCTAAATTAAGGGCTATGGGAAGCTCTGAATCCATCCCCCAAACCTTTCTTGTGAGGCCCTTTGTAAGGAGAATGGTGGGGGGGATTGCTGTCCAATGTTGTAAAGGACACCATCCAGTTTCACCTGCCAGTTATCCTCAAAGCATCCTTCAGGACCCTTGGATAAGGAGTAAGATGACACCCCATTCAGTTATAGAAGAGAACTTGGGTACAAGAATAAATGGTGGAATAAGTAGAGGACAGGAGACAATACTGTGCCCAAATCACTCCTTATCTCTGGTTCCCAGGACTTCAGAGTCAGTCCTGAGGAGCTATATACCAAAAGTGGGGGATGCAGCGAGAGGTCTGCCCAGTTGGAAAGAATATTTTATCATTGATGTTGTTTAGAATTTTTGCTATATGGTGATAAAATGCAGATCAACTTTTAGTTTCATTGTTGTTTCTAAATGCTCTACAGACAGTGCCCATGGGAAGTTGATCTAAGAAAGTGAAATGTAAAGGAAACATCCCTATATTGAGAAGACCTGTGTTCTAATAATAATAAGAATCACTAAGCATCTGGTAGGCTGAATAACGGTCTTCCAAAGATATCAGGTCCTAATCCATGGAACCTGCGCATGTTACCTTATATGACAAAAGGGACTTTGCAGGTATGATTAAATTAAGGATCTTGTGATAAGGCGATTATCCTGGATTATCTTGAGATGGGCCCTAAATGCCATCACAAATATCCTTAGAAGAGAGATGCAGAGGGAGATACTACGACAGAGAAGAGAAGGCGATGTGACAACTAAAGCAGAGGTTGAACTAATGTGGCCACAAGCCAAAGAATATCAACAACTACCAGAAGCTGGAAGAAAAAAGGAATGAATTCTTCCCTGAAGCTTCTATAGGGAACCAGCCACACTGACATTTTGATTTTAGCCCTGTAAGACTCACTTCAGATTTCTGATTTCTCTAACTGTAAAATAATACATTTGCGTTGTTTAAGCCACTAACTTTGTGGTGATTTGTTACAACAGCCATAGGAAACGAAGACAGTATCTGCTGTACACCAGATATTGCATCAGATACTTAGCACAGATCATCTCATTTCATCTCCACATCAGCCCTGTAAAATATTATCATACTCATTTCACAGATGAGGAAAGTGAGGCTCTCAGGGATCACTTAACCAATTAGCGGCAGAGCCTGAACTGCAACTCAGGTATGCCTAACTTCAGAATCTACTTTTTTGCCACTACAACATGTGGTAAAAATAACCATAATTATGAGAGTTTACACTCATCCGAAGCCTTTGCTACTAACCTCACAGGTATGATTTCTGTTAATCCTTCCAATAATCTCAAAACACTGAGATTTAGGTTTAAAAAACATTTGGTAGTTGGGTGATGATGGGAAAATTACTTATTCTCTGTGACTCAGTTTGTTCTCTGTGAAATGGAGCTGAAAATAATATTACCAGCCTCATAGGTGTGTTGTGAACACCTCACAGGTGTTAACATTTGTAAAGAGCTTATAATAGTGCTGGGAACATAGTAAGTACCAAACTTTAAACATAACCATGATGATATATTCTCTCAGGAATGTGGTCCTGCCTCATCTGCTAACTAACTGGGTGAGTTTGAGCTAGTTCCTTGACTAGATTAGAATGCCTTCAAACACTGATATTTTACGATTCGAGGCCTCTCCAGGCCTCAGTCTCCCCAAGTATGAAATGAGGGCTTTGGAAAATAATGAGCTCTGTCATTCTATGATTGCATGAGAACCCTGGTAGTCGCTAAGAGCCTCAGGGGTTACATAGCTGCTGCACTTCCCAAAAACTAAAACTATTTATTGTGTCCGTACATGGTGAGTTTGAGTAACACAGATTAATGAGAGCTCAAGGCAACTAGATCATTCCATGTCACAAAGCAGTTTATCTGTAGATGAAAGTCTCTCTCTGTCAAGTCCTTTTAGTCCAATTAGATGCTTTCTTCCTAAAATAAGGCAGATCATTAACTGGCTTTTGAAAAATGTAAAGGCTCTGGTATTTCAAAGCAATGTGCACTATGACACCCAACATTATTTTTACCAATATGTGACCTTTTGTCATTTCTTTTGTCTCCTTATAACTGCTGGGAGATAGGCCTAATGTTCACGGATGTCAGGTACCTCATTTAGCATGACAGAAGCTTGGTAGGAAAGGAGTAAAAGCCCAAGGTAAAAAGACTCGTGCACAAACCAAAGTTTCTCTGGTAGAGTCATGTCCCATGGCAATAAGAGAACACAGTCCACCACCTAGAGAGGCACTGCTGGGTACCAGAGGAATGACATGTGTGGGAGGACAAGCATGGACATAAGACAAAGAGGCCCAGAATGGTGACCCTGGAGGAGAAAGCAAGCTGCTTCTACTCTCACCGTAGCCGAGCCCAGTCCTGCTGGTATTTATCTTTTACCTGAGGAGCTAACTGGCCAGCAGTGACTGGCTTCCACCTTTCTTTTCGGCAGACTTAAACTGTTTGTACACTGTGGTATCTTATAACTAGGTGTATGGACTAAATGTTTGTGTCCCCCCCCAAAATTCTATGTTGAAATCCTAAACCCCCACTGTGATGGTATTAGGAAATGGGGCTTTGGGAAAGTGATTAGTTCATGAGGATGGAGCTCTCATGAATGGGATTAATATGCTTATAAAAGGCCCACGGAGCTCTCTCACCTCTTCCACCACTGTGAGGGCACAGCAAGAAGAACCAGGCAGCAGGCCCTCACCAAGAACCCAACCATGCTGGCACCCTGATCTTAGACTTCCAGTTTCCAGAACCGTGAGAAACAAGTTTCTGTTGTTCATAAGCCACCCAGTCATGGTATTCTTTTATAGCAGCCCAAACTGACTGCGACACTAGGTTAACAGTTTCTAGTTGTTTTCAGAAAATATGGGAACCCTTCTTTACCATCAAACATTTTCTCAGACCTCCACATGACAATAGCTATACTTCACTACAGATGGTTGAGAAAACATGGTGACAAATAGTAACTGAATCCCAGGATATATACATTCAATAAGGTTACATACATGTGCAAGTAATATATTTATCCAGTTTCATACAAGTATTTTCTGAAGTTCTTAAAATAATTTTATCCTTCCCTACTCCTGAGGCTGTTGTCAAGTGGGCATTTTGTCTCTTTTTTCCTCCTACTTCCTTGTCCTGATATGGCCACCAAGCCTCCCCCTCAAACATGGTTGCTATGTGACTGGAATTCAATGCTCTGACCAATCATATCTGCTATTACTTTGTTGCTGGTTTATCCAACTTCTCTCCCTTGCAGTACACGTGAAACCCAGGGCAAAATCTCCCTGTAAAACTCGAAGTCCATCTTCCAACTCTGCCCATACTATCCCATTTCAATTCTCTCAACTCTTCCTTGGACCCCAGTTATGATGCCCCATGTTCCCCATTCCATAGCCAATTTATCTGGTGGAAATGAGGGAAGTGTACCAACATGGCCTGAGTAGACAACCTTTGAGCTGGGTCTTGGGAGATGAGCAGGAGTTCCATACGCAAGGATAAAGGAAAAAGCATTCCAAAATGAGGCAAAACTATATAAAGTGTTGAGCAGTAGTTAGAAAAGGAGCATGTGTTAAACGTGCAGATTTCTGGACCCTACCTCCAGAGATTCTGACTCATAAGTCTAGGGTAAGGCCCAGAAGTCTGCATGTTAAACATATGCCCCATACAGTTCTGATAGTGGTGGTTTATAGATCATACTTTAAGAAACACTGATCTAGAAACAGGTTTAGTAAGTCAGATACAATTTGTTCATCTGTAGAACTGTTCAGGGAAATCCCACTGAGGGTCAAGGGTAATAGTTTGGGTTCATCTGAAGAAACTGGCTCATGTACACACTGAGATACAATCCTGATCCCTTGGTATTGCTGAGTGATGGCATGCTGAACAAATCCGGCCTAAGATGGAGCTAGTTCTTCCTTTACCTATCTTTCTAACTTCATAAAAGCCAAATTTCCAAGTATAAAATGAGCATTATTTTTTTGTCCTGCAAATCACAAGACAGAAGATACTTCTTTTGTATACCTAACCACCCTTGTGTCAAAATTTTATGACACCTCACATTTTAAGAAGGCACTTCATGGTTTTTGGTCTCAGAGCTCTTGCCATCTGCATAAAGGTAGTTTCTGCACATGACTCAAAATGCACTTGTAAACTGGCAGTGGAGGAACAGGGTAAAGGGAATGTAATTTGCATATATGAGCAAGTTTGTAAACCTGATGGTTAACTCAGTATGTTAAGGCATGAAGCTCATGAGGCCAAGGTTATGAGTTTAATCTACATATGAATTAGATAGCTGTTCTCCATCACTTAACAGACTCTACCCTTCCCCCAGCTCACCAATGAGCAAATATAACTGGGCTAGGCATAAGAGTGTGGCTAGCTCTGTGCAAGATATCCCACCTATGTGAATATAATGAAGATGTAGAGCACATGTTTTAATAGGAATGGGTAGGACTACTACTTTTTTAAAAAATAAAGTAAAACCAGACCTTTTACCTGAGACTATTCAAATATAATGGTTTTATGTGCCACCTTTTGTATCTTTAGATAAGTATGCTAAAGCATCCTTCTAACTGAGTCAAGTAGGGAGGAAAAGTGTGGTTAGTGGTGCTTTGTGGATGGATGTAAAATGGAGGAGAACACTCTGCCAAGGTAGCTTCAAAATGCAAAAGTTGGATATACAATTTTATTTGTCAATCATACCTCAATAAAAACAAAATGCAATAGTTTGTTTTATTGTCTAAAGGGAAATATATTTTTCATATGATTCTTCGGGCTTCTGAATTCTTCTCTGATTTCCACTAAAGAGCATAAAAGAAATTAAAAATCCCATCAAGAAAAAGGTCTAAGTAGCTGTCTTCTGTTTGAATGGTCACTGGCATAACTCAAGGAGGCTTAGGCCCAAGGCATGCTGGGGCCTTGCCAAGAAGGCACCTTTGTGAATTGCAAAGATGATAAGACTAGTCTGTATAGAGACTGGGAAAGTGGCCCCGAAGGCCAGTTTACGAGAGGGCAACTCAATCTCCCATAGGATATGATGGTTTCTGTCCTAAACCTGAAAACATTGGTCTACTATCCAATAAGGTCGGTGACTAAGTCAGCAAACAATCCAAGAAGTAATCAAACACTTAGTAGTCAGGTTCTAACTGATTCTTCCATATATAACAAGTCCCCAAACCAGCAGCTAACCAAAAGAGAGCAGTTTCTTACCTCCCAAGAAGGTACTGGCAAGATGTTTTAGAGTATTGGAGCCCTAGTTAACTGAGTCAGTGTTCCTGATAGGATCCCATCCTAGATGGTAATGATAATGACAAGATGGAGACCTAGGCTAGACCTCTGAAACTACTGCCTCCAGATAAGTTAATACAAATAATGAACATAGCACAGTGCTTGGCACAGAATAAGTCCACAATAAGTGTTAGTTCTTATAATAATTACTTAGAAAACTGTAACACAACTGCTTGGTTACCCTTGCCTTCCACTAGGCCAACTCTGAAACCCATTTGTTTTCCTCAGCCTCTGTTCTTCTCTTGCTGTGACTTAAAGATCATGTAGGAGTTTAGAGTTCACAAGTATACCACATTTGGAGATAAACAATAAGACAATTTCAAATGGTCAGACTGAGGCTGACAAATGCCATATTGCATGACAGTTAAGATAATGAGCTCTGAGATCAAACCATCTGGATTAAAATCCTAGCTTGCCCAAACCAAATGTAACCTTAGGCAATTTGCTTAACTTTTCTGTGCCTCTATTTGACCCTCCACAAAATGAGCATGATAAAAATCTCACTGAGTTGTTCTAAGAATTAAATTGATATAATACATGTAAAGTGCTTAATAGGGTACCTAGCACACAATAAGCACTCAATAAATGTTAACAATTGTGATTATTACTTCTTTTCTCATTCAGGACTGGCTCAGAAGGCATGACCAAATCTGTACTTTTGGATATATATGGGCTCAGCTGGGAAAAGCTGAGGAAGAGGGATAATAAAGAAATAGAGCAAGAGTTGCTAATAAGATGGTAATGGCTGATAGTGACTTGGGGTGGCCCAAGAGGATACATTTAAAGTTTAACAAGGCCTTAGGTCCCTTAACCTGAAGCAGTGAAGGTTTCAAATACTGTGGCACATATAAGGGGGAAGACTTGATGGTAATCAAGGACCTCTAAGCTCCCCCGACCCCTCACGTCACAGCAGGAGGGTAGCTACTTATTCCACCTAGGCACAGGGCCAGAGAGTGCTTTGGTCCAAAGGCCAGTGGAAAGTCAGGCCACAGAGACTGCCTATGGATCTCCTCACTTTGTAAGAGTTTCTCAAGCTGGTTTGGCTAGGGAAGATTCTTTTTCATTTATGCTAGCAATTTTTCCATCACAGTGCTTTACACAACCGTAACCCCACACCCAGCCAAAATGGCAGTTATTACATTTGGCTTAATGAAAAGAAAACTAATGAATATAACTAAGGTGATTAGCCAAAATGAATCACCAATTTAAGGAGGAGTGCTGGCTCAGCAGGGGCACGGCTCACTTCCAGGTGTGGGCTCCAAACTGCAGCTTCCAGCGCCAATAGAAAGGAGTTTATGGAGGAGGGGAAATCACCCCAGTGGCGCCTAAATCGCCACCCTTTCCTCTCCTATGCCCTCTCAAGTCCTGCCCTTTTCACTCTCAGGGTGACTTCCACAAAGAGTAGAATATTCACATTAGGGAAGGCAAAGAGCACCTAAGAGCCTGGGCTTTGGAGTCACACTAACTTGGGTATGAATCCTAGCTCTTCTATTACTAGCTGTGTGGGCTTGAGAGAGGTATTTAGCTTGGATGAGCTTCAGATTCTTCACCTAAAAATGTGGGTCAAATTGGTAACTATCCCATAGGTCTGTTATAAGGATATAATGAGATTATTTCATTCAACAAATGTTTAGGGAATGTCTATTTCGTAGCTGGCTGAGACTGTTCTAGGTGCTACAGGTACATCAGAGAAAAAACTAGACATGGTTTCTGCCCTCATGGAACTTACAGTCACAAGGGGGAGACAACAGTGTCCCCTCTATGCTATAACTTGGCTTCATGTTTACAGCAGGGCAGTAATAATTGATGGTTGGATGTGTTTTACAACTAGAAACTAGGCCTCTTGCCCACCTTTAACCACAATACTACTTGCCTGAGACCGTATTTCTGAAAAATTGCCCTCTCTCCAGGTTGCTTTCATTGTTGTGTGCTGCTTATTAGGATGCCTTTGCTGTTTTTATTCACTCATTCAGCATTGTATATTGGTGGAACTGGAAAAAGGCAAGTGTGGCTTGAACAGTGAGGGAGATGGGAGAGTGGAGGGAGAACAGAGTGGACAGGTCTGTTAGGAGCAATATTGGGCCTTTCAGGATATATTGAAGATTATATATTTTATATCAAGTACAATTGAAAGCCATTGAAGAGTTTTAGGTACTACAACAAGATGCTTTTGTGTTTGCAAAAGATCCCCCTTTTCCAATATTTTATAATGAACATTTTCAAAGTTACCAAAATATTCAAAGAATTTTACAGTAAGCACCCATATACCACCCACTGAGTCTATAATTTACATTTATTAGACTTGCTTTATCACCTGTGGGTCCATCTAGTCATCCTTCTATGCATCCAGTCCACCTTATTTTCATATGCATTTCAAAGTAAGTTGCAGTCTTCAATACACTTCACCCTAAATACTTCACCATGCATATCATTAACTGGAGTTCAATATTTGTTTATTTTTTTCTTTCCCCCAAATGATCACTTTTAGAAATCTGACTACAGAATAGCAGTTACCTCTAAGAGGAAGCTCAAAGAAGCTTTCTGGGGTGCTGGAAACAGTCTATATTTTGATGTAGGGAATAGTTACATGAGTATATACATATGGAAAAATTCATCAAGCTATACACTTGAGATTAATGCACTTTGTACATATCACTATATGTATGTCATACCTCATTTAAAAAAGTAAAAAGAAAAAATCTGACCAAGGTATAGACGCAGATTAAAATGGAACAAGTATGTGAGAGGTGAGACCAGTTAGAAAGCTATTATAATCCGCAGAGAAAATGACAGTAGCTTCCACTATGATGGTGATATTGAAGAAGGAAAGAGACACATTTATTACACATTTTGGGAGAAAAACTAACAGAATTTGTCAAGGTTCTGAATGTGGGATGCAACTGAATAGTTGGTGGTGCCATGTAGTGACAGGATACACAGAGGGAAAAGCAGAATGGAATTGAGGTGGCAGGCGCTGTAGGAGGCACAGTCCAGTTTTGAAACATTTGGTTTCAGTTGCCTCTGAAATATCCAAACGCCAATGTCAAATTTTCAGTTAGATATACAGGTCTAGCTCCTCATGTCTAGGAGTAAAGATGGGAATTTGGGAGTCATCAGCACATAGAGGGCATAGATGGTATTTGAAGACAAGATGATGGATGAGAATACTTAGGGAGAGAATGTAGCATGCAGGGAAATGAGACTACAGATAATTTATGTAAAGCATTTAGCACATACACTGCACATAGTTAGAAATCAATGAACAGTAGTTGCTCTTATTATTATTCCTCATCATCATCATCATTGGACCTAACACAAGAAAAAGGGCCAGAGCTTGATAGGTAGGAAAGATACTGAGCTTGGAGTTAACTTTAAGAGCTCAAAGATGCAGTCATCTCTTTCTGTTCACTCTGTCCCTGAATAACACAAAAGACAGATGCCTGAAAAAGCAGAATATTTCACTTTTAGACCATTTAGAAAACATATAATGAGTGCCTAATCTGGGCCTAGGCACTATGGATACTAAAATTTATAATAATAGCATTTCCATTTAGGAAGCATCTACTGTATCTGGTACTCTATAAGCATTATCTCATTTAATCCCCACAAAGATTCTCTGCAGTAGGTTGGTATAATTATCCTCATTATACAATGATGAAAACAATACTCACAAAGGTTAAACAAGTTGTCCAAGATAAGAGAGAGAGAGTTAGTAAGTACCTCAGCTAGGACCCAAACTCAGGCAGTCTGGATCCAGAATTCACACTTTTTCCATTATATTACATTACCCCAAGATCACTTAAGAAGAAAAAGTGGAGCCATAAAATCCTAACCAAAAAATTAACTGTATGTTATAAGCCACGTTAGAATAATAACAATAATATCTAATAATTGCTGAGCAGGATCTATTCTTTTTGCCAGGTAGTGCTGACAGTCTTTTACTTATATTAACCCATTTAATCCTCACAACAGCCAACTTGATAAAATAGGCACTATTACCATTCTCACTTTATAGGTGAGAAAACTGAGGCACAGAGAGCTTAAGTAGCTTGTCCAAGGTCACACTTCTCATAATGATGAAGCTTGGATTTGAATCCAGACAGTCAGGTTCAGAGACCAAAAGAACACTGAGGCAATCACAGAAGACATCATGGAGATGGTAGGATTTGAGCTAGACCCTTAAAAACTGTAGGATTTGGAGAAGCTAGGAAGAAGGCATTCCCTTTGAAACAACTTGCATGAGCAGCAGCAGCAGCAGCAGCAGCTACCAGACTCTCCAGGGCAGAGCTGGAGAGGGTAAAGAAGTCTGAATGCATCTCCATCACTATCCCCCACACAAAGCTACCCACAACGAGATGCACAGTTTTTCAGAGAAGCACAAACATAGGAGAGACCAAAGGTAATATTTAGGGAGCTGCCGATTAGGATTATAGGACTTGAATGTCAACCTAAGAACTGTTATTTGTTTGGCTTCAGCTCATGTGTCTGGGGCTAGTAAGCAGAGCTTGACACGCCAAATGTTAGGCCCTCCAGTCCCTGCCCACTTGTTTTATTTTGTTGTTGTTTGTTTCTCTACTTCCTGCTGGATAGCTTAAAAACAATAAAGTGACTAAGAAAGCAACAGCCTAACTGAAAGGGGCAAACGGGTGATGATACAAGAAGGGTATGAAAAAGGAAAAAGAATCATAACATGTTAAAACTATTTAGGGGCTTCCCTGGTGGCGCAGTGGTTGAGAATCGGCCTGCCAATGCAGGGGACACGGGTTCGAGCCCTGGTCTGGGAAGATCCCACATGCCGCAGAGCAACTAGGCCCGTGAGCCACAATTACTGAGCCTGCGCGTCTGGAGCCTGTGCTCCGCAACAAGAGAGGCCGCGATAGTGAGAGGCCCGCGCACCGCGATGAAGAGTGGCCCCCACTTGCCGCAACTAGAGAAAGCCCTCACACAGAAACGAAGACCCAATAGAGCCATAAAATAATAAATAAATACATAAATAATTAATTTTTTAAAAAAACTATTTAAATGGGCAAGGGTTGCTGCACGAAGCCAGGATATAACTGGTAATCATTCAAATGTCTTAACACCTCAGCCCAAAGGATGGTGGAGTTGCAGGCCCTGAGGCAAGTATGGAAGATCATTTTGGTAAGAGGCATCTTTCAGAGCCTCTCAATTCATACCATGTAAGGTGGTAACGGGATGGTAATAAGCCCCACTTAAATTGTCTTTCTTTACAGTTTAAGTTTTAAAGTTTAAAACAATGTTTCTTATTGCAAAATTTTTAAATACACATTGAAGAATACTTGAAAAATGTGTACACATGTGTGCACACATGCAAACACACAGAAAAAAGAAAGCAAGCATCACTCCTAGTTACACTACTCATTCTTTCACTCAAGAAGTATTTACTGAGCACCTCCTAGAATTAGCAGAGCAGAATTTCTCACCCCTCATCCCTATCTACCTTCTTTCTTATTAGCATCTTTAGTGATGAGTGACAATTTTAGCAAAATAATGAGCCACCAATATTAATAAGAAAAATATTTGTCACATACACGTACCACTCAGAAGCAACTGAAAGATTTAAGCCTGCTCCCAAGAAAGACTTTAATCAACTATTCTACAAAATCATCCTCAATATTCCCTGAAAAAAGTCTCAAATGAAAGTCCATGGCTTTGATTACTGGATAAAGAGCCAGAACACTGGGGAAAGGCAAAAGATAGAAAATGGAAGCTGGAGGGTCATTAGGGAAAGAATGGACTCCTAGAGCATTCATGTAACTCAGAACTGTAAGTTGAACAACTGGAAAAGGTACAGAACTCTTTTTTGTACCATGCTAAAAATTCAGTGCATGTTCATAATTAGAGACTCACAAGATTGTGTTCTTTCTGGTGATGAGCTTCATCTCGAAGCCCTTCCAGACAATTCAGGGCATAAATGGCAGGGTTATTACAAGCCAGATGCTGGGGATGCATCACTGAACAAGAACAATAAACACAGTCCCTGACTTCCCAAAGCTTAGAGTCTAGTTTCCAGACAAACAAACAGGAGTTTTCACATCTGTGTGATGTGCTATAATCAGGAAAGCACCGAAGACTATGAGAACTGCAATTGAGGGGTCAAAGAAAGTTTCCTAGAGGAAATGATATATAAGAATAAAACTTTTTACTGATAAAGTAAAAAAAAAAAAAGACAATGGAAGAAGAAAATAAAACCACACTGCAAATAACACAAAAGAGAATTAATACTGTTGAAAAGCTGGTAAGAAATATATGGTATACAGGATTAAAAAAAGGTTAAAAAAATGGAAATGAACAAAAAGTTTAACAGTATTCAAAATAACACAACAGATATCTAAAAGATAGACAAAGGAGATCCAAAACAAATACAACTGAGGAGCATAAAAAATAAAACAAAACATGGACTAGAAAATATTTAAATCTCCCCAGAAACAAAAAACCCAAATATACAGATTGAAAAAACATACCATGACCCTAGAAAAATTGACACAGAACACTCAGCACTAAAATATATCTTAGTAAAATAACTAGATTTCAAGAACAAAGAACACTTTGGGTATCTAGACAAAAAAAAGAGAAAGACACTGATAAGGAATATTATTAGGCTGGCCTCAGATGTCTCCAGTGCAACATTCAACACTACAAGAAAGTGAAGCAATGTCTGTCTACAAAATCTTCAGAAAAAGAAAAATGTCAGCCATATTCTGCTACATAGTCTTTCATGAACAAAAGTAACAAATGTGTTAGATTATACAAGAATTTATAGAATATCATTCCAGTAAGCACACCTTGAAAAAACTGCTGCAGGACAAATGTCAGCCTATTCAAAAGATGGATGGAGACTCTCTAGCAAGAGGATTAACACTGAGCATGGAAACCACTTAACTACAGGACTAAGATTAAAATAACCCTGGAAATTATGGTTACAGAGTAAGATAGAAATCTTATAAATGAAAATGCAAAAAATTATATAACTAAAAAAATAAAGATAGGGAGGGAGAGAGAAGGTAGGACTTAATATAGGTGTATTGATTTCTTCATACATTAAAGTTGGTGACCAAAGGATATCATCTAAGACTGATAAATCAAATCAAATGTATAGGCATATTTAAAAGTATAAAGCTAAACAAATAAGCAAGAAAATAATATAACCAACTACAATTGGGAGAAGAAAGAGTAGGATGGCAGAAAAAGGAGGTAGGAGTAAAATGAAGTAGATTTATTTTGTCTTTACTCATGCAGAGTCAATAGACCCGTTTCAAAAAATGGAGGATTAAGAGAATGTCTGTACCCATGACAATGACCCTTATTCAAACTTTGAGAACTAAACTCTAGGACTGTTTACATAGTTACTGATTATGATGTTATTCTACAATCCCAAGGCAGTGGGTCAAGATGAACTAGGCTGTCAGCATGTTTAAAGTAAACATGAAGATTTATAATGTGTACCTGGTACCTGGTTTAGGGTCCACACTATGGCTAGTCATGTGTCAATTACATCTCAATTTAAAAAAAGAACAGAGATTAGATTTTAACCAATTTTTGGTTACAACTAGAATAGAAATAGACCTCAAGCTATTAACTCTTACAATTTTTCCTATTAGCACCACTAATATCACATCTGGCTATACCAAGATATATACTGCTTTTTCCTCCTTTTAAAAGAAGTACACTTAACCACTGAGGCTTTTCTACAATTATATTATGGTTAACAAATTTACATACAACTAAAAAAAAGATGAGTTCTATTTTTTCCAGTTTTACTGAGATATAATTGACATATAACATTGTATAAGTTTTAGGTATACAACATAACAATCTGATTTATGTATGTATTACAAAATGATTACCACAATAAGTTAACATTCATCACTTCACACAGTTATAAATTTGCTTTCTTATGATGAGAACTTTTAAGATCTACTGTCTTAGCAGCTTTCAAATATACAATATTGTTAACTACAGTCATCATGATGTACATTACATCCCAAGGATTTACTTATAGCTGTAAGTTTGTAACTTTTCATCATCTTCACCCAATTTCCCCAACTCCCCACCTCTCTGTTTCTATGAGTTTGGTTTTTCTAGATTCCACATTTCATAAGTGAGACCATACAGTATCTGTCTTTGACTTATTTCACTTAGTATAATGCCCTCAAGGTCCATCCAGGTTGTCACAAAAGGCAGATTTCCTTCTTTTTATGGCTGAATAATATTCCTCTGTGTGTGTGTGTGTGTGTGTGTGTGTGTTTCATGTTTTCTCTATCCATTCATCCATCGACGGACACTTAGGTTGTTTTTGTGTCTTGGCTATTGTAAACAATGCTTCAATGAACACAGGTATGCAGATATCTCTGCAGGACAGTGATTTCTTTTCCTTCAGATTTGGTATTCAACCAAAAGTGAAGTTGCTGGATCATATGGTAGTTCTGTTTTCAGTTTTTTTAGGAAGCTCCATGCTGTTTTCCATAACAGCTGAACCATTACATTCCCACCAACAGTGTACAAGCGTTCCCTTTTCTTTATACCTTCACCAACACTTATCTCTTGTCTTTTTCATAATAGCCATTCTAACAGGTGTGAGGCAATATCTCACTGCAGTTGTCATTTGCACTTCCTTGGTGATTAATGATGTTGAGCATGTTTTCCTGTACCTGTTGGCCATTTGAATATCTTCTTTTGAAAAATGTCTATTAAGTCCTTTGTCCATTTTTAATAGGATTGGTTTTTTGCTATTGAGCTGTATGAATTCCTTAATTATTTTGGATATTAACCCCTTATCATATGTGGTTTTCAAATATTTTCTCCCATTACATAAGTTGCTTTTTCATTTTGTTGATAATTTCCTCTGCTATATAGAAGTAGATGAGTTTTAACTTAGGGGTCCATAATAGAGGACTGCTTAAATAAGTTATGGTACATCCATAAAATGGAATATTATGAAGCCATAATGAAAGAAAAACTAGTAGGGCATATCTACATACGGGCATAAAATGATCTCTAAATATTTTAAGTGATAAAAGCAAAGTGCAGAATGGTAGGTATGGTATAAATGTGTGTGCATGTGTGTGAAGAGATTATATATACACATCTGTGCTTATGAAATTAGTACACTGACTGAAAATGTGTTTTCTGATCAAAATGCAATTTTTTCTCCCAACATCCCAATAAAATTTAATTCAATGAGAGGACTATTCCCTTGTTCATGGATAAAAACTCCAATAGGCCTATGACTTTTCAGCTCAATCATTTCCTGTAATAATGAAAAATCCCAACTTTACCTAAATTAAATCTCTCCTAGCTCAGGGTGTGAGGTTGCAATGTAGCAGCTCCTTCTGCTAGCATGTTTTCTCCCTGATCATGCTCTCTCCTACACGCTTATAGTGGAAGCTCCAGGTCAAAGAGGTGGGGGCAGTTAAGGGATAGAATAGTTCTTACTTGACTAACACAGTGCTCTTTTGAGTCTGGGCCTAGAACCTGGCAGATAATTAAAGTGGACCATATCTCCTGGATTGCTTCAACGGGCCATCTCTTCTGTTGTTCCTATGACCCAGCAGATGCAGCTCTAGTCACTCTAGGACCAGGAGTTTAGATTGCTAACTGGGACTCTAACTTCAACCCTTGGGCATCTGGCAGTAGACCTCCTGCTTATTTCTGCTTAGGTTTCCACATCCCTCTGTGCAGCTCCACTGCACAGAACCCAAGATGACACCATGACAACTCTCCCTCTTAATGGCCCACATCCATCTGCAGAAACACTTATGTAATGCTTGCTCTGACAATCTCTGGAAGTATAGACCAATCTGGGAGCCAGGAGGCAGGTGAAGGGGGGAATTTATTTTGTACTCTGTATACACTGTATTCTTTGTTTTTTGTACTGAGTATATGTATTATCTAAATTCATGAATAAAGTGCATTTTAAAAAGCAAGCCATAGGGGCTTCCCTGGTGGTGCAGTGGTTGAGAATCTGCCTGCTAATGCAGGGGACACGGTTCAAGCCCTGGTCCAGGAAGATCCCACATGCCGTGGAGCAACTAAGCCCGTGAGCCACAACTACTGAGCCTGTGCTCTAGAGCCCGTGAGCCACAACTACTGAGCCTGTGTGCCACAACTACTGAAGCCTGCACGCCTACAGCCCACAATGCGGTGGCTCTGCAACAAGAGAAGCCACCACAATGAGAAGCTCGTGCACCACAACGAAGAGCATCCCCCACTTGCCGCAACTAGAGAAAGCCACCGCAGCAACAAAGACCCAATGCAGCCAAAAATAAATAGATAAAATAAATAAATAAATAAAAATTTTAAAAAGCAAGCTATAGATTGGTAGAAAATATTTGCAATTCACATATCAGCCAAGTGACTTGTACCCAGAATATATGAAGAACTCTTATAAGTCAATGCTAGAATGACAAACAATAGAAAAATGGGCAATATATTTGAAAAGACACTTCACAAAGAAGATATATAAATGCCCAATAAATACAAATGCTCAACCTCATTGATCATTATGGAAATGTAAATTAAAACCATGATGAGATAACACCAAATACCCGTTGTAATGTCTAAATATAAAAAGAATGGCAACACTGAGTTGGAGAAGCTGTGGAACAACTAAAACTTTCATATACTGCTAGTGGAAATATATACAGTACAACTGCTTTGGAACATAGTTTAAAAGTTTATTAAAATATTAAATATCTAATGTGATACACCACATTAACAAATTGAAGAATAAAAACCATATGATCATCAATAGATATAGAAGAGTCTTCTGACAAAATTCAACATCCTTTTATGATAAAAACTCTCCAGAAAGTGGGCATAGAGGGAACATACTCAATATAATAAAGGCCATATATGACAAACCCACAGCTAACAACATACTCGATGGTGAAAAGCTGAAATCATTTCCTCCACGATCAGGAACAAGACAAGTATGCCCACTCTCACCACTTTTATTCAACACAGTATTGGAAATCCTAATCAGACAAGAAAAAGAAATAAAAGGAAACCAAATTGGAAACAAAGAAGTAAAACTGTCACTGTTTGCAGATGACATGATACTTAGTATACATAAAAACTCCTAAAGATGCCACCAGAAAACTACTAGAGCTCACCAATGAATTCAGTAAAGTTGCAGAATATAAAATTAATATACAGAAATCTGTTACATTTCTATATACTAACAACAAACTATCAGAAAGAAAAATTAAAGAAACAATCCCATTTACCATTGCCTCAGAAAGGATAAAATACTTAGGAATAAACCTACCTAAGGAGGTAAAAGACTTGTACTCAGAAAACTGTAAGACACTGGTGAAAGAAACTGAAGACAACACAAACAGATGGAAAGATATATGGTGTTCTTGGATTGGAAGAATCAATATTGTTAAAATGACCATACTACCTAAGGCAATGTGCAGATTCAATGCAATCCCTATCAAAATAACCATGACACTTTTCACAGAACTAGAACAAAGAATTCAGAAATTTGTATGGAAACACAAAAGCCCCCTATAGCCAAAACAACTTAAGAAAGAACAGAGCTGGAGGAATCATGATCCCTGACTTCAGGCTATACTACAAAGCTACAGTAATCAAAACAGTGTGGTACTGGCACAAAAACAGACACACAGATCACTGGAACAGAATAGAGAGCCCAGAAATAAACACACATACTTATGATCAACAAAAAACTGATTCACTTTGTTATAAAGCAGAAACTAACACACCATTGTAAAGCAATTATACTCCAATAAAGATGTTAAAAAAAATGAAAAGGCAACCTACTGAATGGGAGAAAATATTTGCAAATGATATGATCAATAAGCGGTTAATATCCAAAATATATAAACAGCTCATACAACTCAACATCAAAAAAAAACAAACAACCCAATTAAAAAAATGGGCAGAAGAACTGAATAGACATTTTTCCAAGGAGGAAATGCAGATGGCCAACAGATACATGAAAAGATGCTCAACACTACTAATCATCAGAGAAATGTAAATTAAACCACAGTGGGATATCACCTCACATCAGTCAGAATGGCCATTGTCAAAAAGTCTACAAATAACAAATGTTGGCAAGGATGTGGAGAAAAGGGAATCTTCATACACTGTTGGTGGGAATGTAAATTGGTGCAGCCACTGTGGAAAACAGTACGGAGGTTTTGCAAAAAACTAAAAATAGAACTGCTGTATGACCGGCAATTCCACTCCTAGATATTTACCCACCACCCCAAAAAAAAATTATGTCCAAAACTTGTGCATAAATGATCATACTAGCTTAATCATTATCCCTAAAAACTAGAAACAACCCAAAAGTATATCAACAGGTGAATGGATAAATAAAAGGGAATACTACTCAGCAATACACTGGAATGAGTACTGATACACACAGCAGGGAGTAACCTCAAGATCATTTCACTGAGTAAAAAGAGACTGACAAAAAAGGAGAATAGATCATAAGATTAATTTAGAACTTCAAAAAGGCAAACTAACCTATAATGATAAAAAGGAGATCAATGGCTACCTGAGGGAAAGGGTAAAGAGAGAGATGAACTGTAAAGAGGTCCAAGGAAACTCTGAGGTAATAGAAACATTCCATATCCTTATTTCATAGATACATAAATATGTCAAAACTCAACACACTGTACACTTCAAATATATGCAGTTCACTGTATGTAAATTACTGCTCAATAACTTTTTTTATTGAACAAAGAAACACAAGATCCTCTTTGGGTAAAGAAAATCTAGTGGATAACCTGAATTGTAAAAGAAATTTACTGTGTATCAAATATATTTTCCAATCAATTTGTCACATTTTCCCTTACAAAGCTGAAAAAATGGGTAGGTTTTACCCCGTTTTTTTAAATATGAGAAAATTAAGGTTTGGGGAAGAAAGTTATCTTCCCAGTGTACACATAAAGTAAGTAGGCTGAGATGTGGTTTGAATTCACTTCACAATGATCCCTAATTTAAGTAGGCCTTTATTAAGCAATGGATAAAAAGAGTACTTTCCATCATAATTCTAATTATTACCTATACAAATTCCACCCTTATCACAATCTGAACAAATCCATATCAAGGATACTGGGTCCCCAGACCTGTCTGCTTAGTTGAAATACACTCTTCTTGATTTCCATTGTTTTTAAACATCTAAATTGACAGATTTGATGGATACGTTCTATAAGTTTTTAGTTACTGATAATGTATCCACTGTCCGATGAAGAGAAGTTCTTTTCCTACGTACTCAATATTTTATATCAATAAGCAAGATGCAGAACATTGTGCATTATAAAATATTATTTTTGTAAATGAAATATGTGTAAAAGTTTAAAAAGCAACCCAGATGTCCATCGATGGATAAATGGATTTTTTAAAATGTGGTACATACAATGGAATATTATTCAACCTTAAAAAGGAAGAACATCTTGTCACATGGATGAACCTTGAAATGTCATGCTAAGTGAAACAAGCCAGCCACAAAGAGACAAATCAGTATGATTTCACTTATATGAGGTATCTAAAGGAGTCTAATTCATAGAAACAAAAAGTAGAATGGTGGTTACCAGGGGCTGGGGCAGGGGGCAGTCGAGGGGGGGGGGGAGGGAAACTATTGTTTAATGGGTACAGAGTTGCAGTTTTGCAAAATGAAAATGTTTTAGAGATTGGTTGCACAATCCCGTGAGTAGACTTAATGGTACTGAACTAAATAAACTTAGAAGTGATTAGATTGGTAAATTTTATGTTGTGCTTTTTAGCTAAATAAAAATAAAATTAGTGTTTAAAAATTAATGCTTAAAATAAAAATAAAGAATTAGGACGTACTTCATCTGGAAAGTTATACCCATAGGTACTACCCTCTTGCTTATCCTGTCTGTAAGGCTTTCTACTTATTGAACAATTTTAGTAATTTATGTTTTGAAAAAAGTATCTATCACTGAGATCTTCAAATTAAAAGCACGGAGTTGTACATGACTTCCGTATAATTCTGGAACTCTCCTCCATATTTTCAGTTATATTCCATTTTTCATTTTTAATTTTGTGGATTTTTCCCCTCTTAGGTTTATTAGGCTAGGATTTTGTCCCCCCTACTTTTTTTTAAGAAAAAGTATTCGGATTTGCATGTGGTTTCACTGGATTTCTTTTTTTCTAGTTCATTAATATCTGCTTATAGCCCTATTAATTCCTTCCTCATGTTTTCCCTTATATTTATGATGTTCTAACTTTGGAACTTTAACATTTAATAAAAGAAATTTTGTAGAGCTATGAATTTCCCTTTGATTAAAGCTTGTCAATCCCCCTTAGATTTGGACACATAGTATTCTCATTATTGTTATTTTTCTAAGTATTTTGATACTGTGGCTTCTGTTTTCCTTCTCAAACCAAGAAGTTTTTTGAAATCGTGTTTTGAATTTTCTATGTGGAAGGTTTCCATTTGTACATCTATTATTAATTGCAAATACTACTGAATGATGTACTATCTTTGATTTTTGGAGTTGAGGTTTACATTGTGGTCAATATGTGATTACATTTTTAATGTCACATGGGTACTACAAAATAAGATAGTTCTTCAAGATGAAGAATTTTTTCATGAATTGATTACTTCAACTTTATTAATTAAAATAATCAGACCCTCTATATTATTATATACATTTTGCATTTTTATCTGTCATAGAAAAAAAGATACACATTCTGTCCCCCTTTACCACTGGCATTCTGTAAGTTTCTCCTTGTATCTGGCAGTATTAAATTATTACATTTGAATGGATCTTATTTTGTGTATTAGGGTTCATAAATGTTACACTCTTAGTATACAGTGTACTCCTTACCAGTATTTTCTAACTGAACCGAGATGATGAAATCTTCTATGTCAGTGCTGTCCAATGTTCTGACTATTGAGCACTTAAACACATGTGGCTACTGAGCATTTGAAATGTGTCTAGTATTACTGAGGAACAGAACGTTTTCAATTTAATTTTAATTATATTAAATTTAAATTCAAATAGCCACATTGTAGCTAGTGACTACCTTATTAGAGCAATGCTAAATTAATAATAAATTAACTGCCTCATCTTATGAATGTGGTTGCTTTAGATTCCACTTTATTATATGCTTTCTTTCTATTTGGATTTGCTGATGTATATATAATATATATATTATACATATATATAATTCTTCTACCTTTCAACCTTAATAGTAACTTTTAGATGTGTCTTTCACAAACTACAGAAACTGTAGTTGAATATTGTTTCCTAACTCCATCTGAGAATCTCTGTCCTACTCACACACATTTATTGGCATCGCTTGGTCTTACTTCTGCTGTTGTATTTGAATTATGCTTTCTTCCTATCTCGTTTTTTAATGTGGATTTCCTTTGATTTTTTTCTGCTTTAGCAATTTGAAAGTATACTTTCTGCTTTTAATTCTGCAAGAGGTTACCCTTAAAACTAAAATAATTTGAATCTATAGTTCTCCTTGAAACAGTATCTACTAATTCCTTCTGCACTTTCCTTCCCCATCCCCATTTCTTCCAGGTAATGGTGGCATAGTATGAGATTTTAGACTTAGTTTTGTATTGTCAATGTTTAAAATGTTGTCTGTTCTTTCAAGGATTATTAATGATTTCTGTATTCTGCTTGTTATACCCTACCCTTATCTACAAAATTTTTTAGAATACTTCTATGTTTAAATGGAGTCAATGTATGCATCAATCTTTTTATAACATAGTCCACATTCTTAAAGTCTTTATTTTTCACTGTTTTCAGTTGCTTTGAATCTATTTTGAGTTGCCCCCTTCCTTTTCCAAGGATTCTACAAAGGGTGTATTTTCTGAGCTCTTGCATTTCTGAAGGTATCTTTATGTTGCACTGTCAGGGTAGAGAACTCCTTGGTCAAAATATTTTTCTATCAAAAATGTAAATGTCACTCCATTGTCTTATGACATTTAATATCATGTTGAAATCTAGGGTTATCCTATTTTTTTAATTTAGAGGTGACCTGTTTATTTTGGGGTTTTGTTGTTTCTTTTTGTTTTCTTTTTTTTTCTTAAGTGGGTTCCTATAGATTTTCTTCTTTAGTCTTGAAATTCAGGACATTCAGCAGGAGTATTTAGATGTCAGTCACATCTTATTAGTTTGACTGGTACCTGGTGATCCCTTTTGATCTGCAGATTCAGTCATTTCTTTATTTCAGAGATGTTTCCTTCTATTATTGCTTCTATTGAATTTATTCTTTTTCTTCAGATATACAGATTAGCCACATGTTGGTTCTCCATTCTCTAGTCCATTATATTTATTATTGATTTTCTCATATTTTTATCTCCTTGTTCTTTTTCTCTGCATTAATTGATGATTTTATTTGCCACATTCTCAAACCTGATCCCTATTGCTTCTGATTTATTTTTTTACATTCTAGTATTTTTTATTGATGGTTGGCTATTTTTGGTACACAAAAATAGCAATTTCATATGGTTTAAACTAACACAAGAATAGTTACTGCAGCACCAATGGTTATGGTAACAAACGAGAAATACAATGAATTAATATGGAAATGATCGAATAGACTGTGGTACATTCATATCATGAGCTACTGTGCTGTCATTGAGAATTGTGTAAAATTCACCAAATCCATTAGGTACTGATTAATAAATAAAAGATACAGAAAATTTATAACATACTAACCAGTTTTATAAAATAATGACCAAACAAACCTCTGTGTGTGTGTTTGAATGATATGAAATTAATCTAGAGAAACATATAGAAGGATATATGTCAGGCTGTTAACTCTGGTCATCTTGGGGGAGTGTAACGAGAAGGAAGAGAAGAGGGTAAGGACAAGTCCCTCAAAAGATGTCCTTAAACAATAAAGAAAGTATTAGACTATTATACCATTTACAAAAAGTAACATACGTATATGTGTATACACATAATGAGCCACACAAAAGGATGGCCATTCTAAAATGGTTATCTTAGGATGGTAGGACTTTAGATGCATCTTTCTTCCATTTTCCTCCATCCCCAAACACACACATATACACCATTTAGAAAACATAAATATGGGGGGGTGGGATGAATTGGGAGATTGGGATGGACATATATATACTAATATGTATAAAATAGATAACTAATAAGAACCTGCAGTATAAAAAATAAATAAATAAAACACCTACAGATTGCAAACTTCAAAAAAAAAAAAAGAAAACAAAAATATAACACTCACACTTCCAAACACACACAGCATAAGCTAGTTTCCAGTAATCTAAGAGCCTAAAGGTAAAGAAGAGGAAGCCAGAGCCACAAGCAGTGCTGGCAAAGGAACTTTTTCTCTACTTCTTCTATTTAGTGAAATTTCTCCACCATGGCCAGACTCAGATCAGCCTCCTTCACAATATGATAGTCTCTACATCAGAGTCCTGCTACCTTCCCTTCTGGTTCTTGCTCTTCCAAATTAGGGAGAGATTGTGATGTCCAGGGTTTTTTCAATGTCTTGAGAGGCTGGGATTCTCTTGCTGAGTGGGGAGTTACAGGATGTCTTCCAATGTTTTTCCTTGTTTGTTTTCTTGGTCCCACCTGCACTCTGTCTTGACTACTCCTTCCTTTTTTACATTTCAGGATAAGACAGGTTTTCTACGTTTTTTAAATTTCCTCAGTCCTTCCAGAATATCCCTATTTCTTAAATTTACTTTTCTTTATTTCTAAGCTTCACTTATTTAAAGTCCACCTTACCTATCTAGAATCCTAGCCTCCATTTTGCCTTTCTAGGCAGTGATTCTAGTGATTCTTGCTACAAGGATGTTGAAGACTCCATTTCACAGGACCTGAGATAACCAACCAATCTCAAAGCCTTGAGATTGCCATGGCCCTTGAACCACATTTAAACTAGTGACAAAGCTTTAAAAGCCTTTACTTATCTTTAATACAGGCCCCCTGAGCCCTCAGCATTACATTCTCCCACCCCATCAATATTTTATGGAATTTAAATTAAAGGCTGTTTTCAAACTCTTAATTGTAAAGCATTACTTTCAATTTTCATAATGACTAAGACCAAATTTAGCTTCTGGGCATTGCTTAGGCTGTCCCTAGTTAGAGAGTTGCTAGGGCTGTTTAAACCTATAATCTTAGTTTCAATCCACACTCTATAATTTTCTGGAATGATGGCTCTGACAAGAAAATGCCTGGAAAGACACCAACCTCTGTTTCTCCCAACTCTGCAAAAGGCACTTGTTGACAGACTTTGACAAAAGGGCCCCATTGAGTACACACTGGGGCAAGTTTCCATATGAATCAGACACCTTCCTGTTTGGCCTCAGCTTTTTCAAATGAGGGCTTCTGTACACTATCTAACCCTCACCTTTCACCTCATTGGCATAGGTCCCCCAGTCACACAACATCAGCAGGCGATCAAACACTGTCCCAATTCAACTGTACCTGCGCAGTAGAGATCTGCTGCCTACTGGGCTTCAGCACAGGAGAACTATACTGAGAAACCTTCGGGAAGTGAACCAAATGAACTATAACTAGCTGGGATCAGTTCGAATCATTTCAAGCCAAACTGGCCATCACAAGGTATTGGCAGTCCTGAGCAATTTGTGACTCAGCACAGGGAGCAGCTACATAGGATGAACAAAGAGTTAAGGTGAGCCATATTACAAAGAAAGAGAATGAATAGTGAAGCCCTAAAAACCTCTCCTTCTCCCATCCCCAAATAAAAATCTGTTCCTCACAGTTCTGCCAAGAGTCTTAAAATTCTCACCACAGGAATTACTCTGTTAGGTTGAAGGTACTGAATGTCTTTGTTAAAATTTAACTGGGAAACCCAGGAAAGGTAACTCAAACCATTATAAAAAGCCTTAGGGCCCTAAAGGGATTTGTTTGCCATATTAAGCAGTTCCCTAGAAAAAAACTAAAAAATAATACCTCATATCTGTAAAACGCTTTATAAACTACACATTGTTACTTTATATGTTCATACCACTCAGATGACACAGGTAAGGAGGAAATATTATTATCCTTGTTATTTGGTAAGGAAATTGAGACCCAAAGAGGTAAGGTGACTCCAAGCCAGCTAGCAACTGACATCTGTACTAAGAATGGGTCAAAGGACAGTGAAAATTTCATAGGAGAGAAGGCATTTGGAAA
This sequence comes from Balaenoptera musculus, assembly GCF_009873245.2. NCBI lineage: Eukaryota > Metazoa > Chordata > Mammalia > Artiodactyla > Balaenopteridae > Balaenoptera > Balaenoptera musculus. Next base: position 101,562,771 of record NC_045806.1, on the reverse strand, counting down.
GACCCTGAACACTGTGGGGCAGGCTAGGGTGGGGCCCCATGGTGGAAACACTAAATAACCTCAGAACACTGACTACCAAAGCTTCGGCTCAGATACAGGGGAAGGTGAATGTGTAGACATGGTTCTGTCCATGGCCTTACAGTATGCACATCATCATTCAAGGATCTTTCAAAAAAGATAGCATATCATTAGATCTGCCAGTATCCAAAAATAAAATAAAGTAACACAAATCTACTCTACTGAGAATTAAACAACCTGGGTTCTTGTCTCAGCTCCACTAATTACTAGCTGCATGACCATTTGTGCATTTTTCCATCTATCTCTTTGAACACTGGCAAAAGAAGAGGAGCCATAAAGAATTTAAAAGACCACAGGATTTGGGACAAGAAGACTGAGGTTTCTTTCAACACTAAACAAAAGCATTCACTATATGCCATGCACTAATCTAGTCTCTGGGGAATATAGAGGAGAACATAACAGATAAAAGCCCTGTTCATATCGAACTTACATTCTAATGGCAGAGAAGACAGATAATGACCAAACGAATAAGCAAACAATATGAAAGATATATTCTAGTGATATGTGCTATGCAGAAAATAGGTTTTGAGTCTGACTGAAAAAACCTGGGGCAAGTGACTTCTCTGCACCTTAATCTCCTCATTTTTAAAAGAATGCTAATGACTCATGCCTAGCCTACTCCAAGGACTTGCTGTAAGGATTAAATGAAAGTAAGAATTGGAAAGCTCATTGTATAATGCAAATTGTTTACATAACCTTTACCAGAGAGGAAGAAAAATCTTCTGACCACTTCACTGCTGAAAGCAAGCAAAAAAACTGAGCATGCCAGAGATTCTGTTGTTTCCAAAGACAAGGTGTAAAGGGGCACGTTCGATAACAACATATAAAAGGAGACCAGTCAATATAGACCAAAATGTTCTTCTGAGTGGGTAACTAGAATTGGGAGTTGAAAGAAATTGAGAGTCAAGCTAAATCAGAGAAAGTTCTCATTTCACATATTTGGTTTTTATTGCTGGAATTGATAAGACATGAAAAAGCTAAAATTAAGACAATATCAGTGAGTGGCCTCAAAGCCTCCAACTACAATAAAAGCCAAAGCCCTCTTGATTCTTTAAAGCAAATTTTTATCATGCAGACACTCAAACTGAGTGTTCTCTACCATGGCTGGAAGCAGAGAACTGAGCCTGGGTAAGAGGAGGCACAGACAAGAGAGTCTAGATGTATAGATGGAGGTTCACATCATAAGCACATGCTTTGTTAAGATAAGTTAGAACCCACAGTTGAGAAGTGCTAGGTGCCAAATGGAGAGAGGGAACACCAAAAACAAACTTCCAGGCCTACCCTACTAGGACAGTACTGGCCAGCAGCTTAGCAATGTGCTAGAAGACCAGTTATTTAAGTCTTATTTCTCTAACTTCTATAAGTAACCCTCCTATAGCAGTGGTTCCTAAACTTAGCTGCACTTTAAAATCTGGTATATTTTAAAAGAAACCAATACCCACATCCACCCTCAGAGGTTTGGATTTAATTGCTCTATGGCACGATCTAGGCATTGTTAATCTTTTAAGCTACTGCCCTGGAGATTCTAATGTGCAGCCAGGTTGAGAACAACTGTATCTGCAACTGGTTTGAATGGTCACCTCAAAGTTTGATTTGAATACCATCTCTCGCTACTTGTGTTCTTTCAGCTCTTCCAATTGCTAGTGGTATCCAATAGATCACAAGTGAGAGGGCAGAAAAAAGAGGGCATTTCACATTTACCCATCAGAAGTCCCTTAACCTCTCTCTGCTCCCTGTGACACTCCCCATTCCCCGTAGTATGCATCTCTTATTAAAACATGCATCCCATGTGTCATGTATCACTAGGAGGTGAACACAGCATTTCTCCACCCAAAACCAGGGAATGTGGCTTAGTGTCCCTGTCTCTCAAACTGTGCCAACAGGGATCTTACCTGTACTTTCAGAGTTAGTGTTCACTGAATCATTCCCATCCCCACTGAACCCAACTGTTACCCTGTAGCTGAGACAGTGCGACAAAGGGAGAAGGTAGGAGGAGAAGGAAAGAATATGAACAAAGAAAGAGGAAGAGAGAAAAGAAGATGAACATACAAAAATGAGTTGTTCCCATTCTGAAACGCAAGTAAAGCCACCAGAAATAAAGAACTTTTAGAGCTGTTAAAGACCTTAGAAATCACCTATCCAGTTTCTCAAGAGTGAACGTTAAACCATATAGACCCCTTTGAGGTGCTTCTTAGTATGAAGATTCCTGGGCCTTAGTTAAATTTATTGGATCAAAGGATAAACACAGGAGGATGAACCCAATTCTGAATTTTAAAAATACTCCTTTGCATAGTTCTTATGCACCTTAAAGTTTGAGAGAACTCCTAAATTCCCTCCTTTTTCAATAAGGAGACTAAGGCTCAGAGAAAAGAAGGGATTTACTTAGGGTACACACAAATCTAATTAGTGGCAGAGATGGGACTTGAACCTAGGTTTCCAACTCACAGTCTAGTGCTATTTCAACTATCCTCTGCAGGTGTTGCCACTGCTGCCAGTGCCAAGGAATATGAACACCAAAATGCATTCTGCTTGGTCCAGAAGAAGTCCCTATCCAGTATTACATTTCCTCAAATATCCTATAACTGTTTGCCAAAACACATCTCTGATTAAAAACAACAGCAGCAACAACAACAACCAAAAAAAAAACAACCCTTCATGCAGAGGCAGCAATGACTGGAAATGTTGCAAAGCACTGCCCTTCTCAGGACCATTTACACAACAACTCAATTCCCCAGAGCAGCAATACCCCAACCATCCAAGTCATGACTCTAAAATGACAGAAATGCAGGCATCAAATGAACCACAGGTGAAAGGTTTGAGGAGCAGGAAGTTATCTTTCTTGATTTCCCTCAATTCCTGTTATGCATAATGCCAGTCTTGACTAGCAATAATTTTAAAGAAAGCTAGTTTTAAATACATCAATATTTTTGTTGTTATTGTCTCCTGGGGACTCTATGGATCACATATCTAACAACTTCTTCACAAGTATTGTGAATCGCTCACTGGTCATCTCAGAAGGACCTTCTCCATTACACCTTTCCTGAAGTGGCCATCTGATACTGAGAAGGTATTTCTAGCTAGATTTATGGCTCTTGAACTCAGTTGATCCATCCAGCTGATTATAATTTTATATTATACAAGACTGGATGCCTTAGGGGCCTACTGGCCCAGGACTTTCTAATTGGCATCTGCTGAGATTGACATTCCATTACCTGCTGGAGCACATGTATCTGAATAACCCTCATGCACTGACATAAACTGGGAATCAAGGACTGGCTGTGGCATTTGGATACATTAAAAACATGCAGGGCTTGAGATTTTGTTCAGAGACCACAGCGAAGAATCAGAAGGTTCAGAAGCACATGTCTCCACCCTTACCCAACATATGAACAATGCAGTGAAACATTCCAATAACCTACAGAAACACACAGTTTTGTAACCATCCAAAAGATTTAAAACATTAAGTAAATCAGTTATATAATTGTGAAACAAATTCTACCTCTATTTGCTCCATAACTATATAAACAGAAAATTTTGTTATGATTGAAATTTGAAACAAAAGTAAACTATGAGCATCAAATCATGGAAAATTCTATCACCAGGACAGAATGTACACCCCAAATGTGTTTAGGGGGAGTAAACTTCTGTTCAAAGGTGAATTGTCCTCTAGCTGGCAAAGAGGTATTTATTGAGGGCTTACTCTATGAAGAAATGAAAGTCTGGGCCCCTAGCCTAGAGCTATTTATAAACTACTTTGGAAGACACAATATACAAAATGAAATTGCATGAGAGAAAACAATCAGCGTAACAACGTGACCTATAGACAATACTCAACTGTCCCCAACAAGATTACCAGATTATGTGCCTTGCCTGGGCATGGACAATTGAGTTATTCTCTCCTCTCTTCTCTCTCCCCTCCCCCACATCTTCCCCACTTCCTCTCCCCACCTCATCATTTCCCCTCACTCCTCTCCCCACCCCACCCCTGCTTCCTCTCACCTCCCCACCGCTACACACACACACACACACACACACACACACACACACACAGCCAGTTAAGGAAGCAATCCAAAAGAGCAAAGATTGAAACAGGCTATTTTGACAAATTATGTTTTGATACCATACACAATTTTCTAAATATTTCCACATTGTCTTTCAAAGGCTATATGGTATATTTTGTGAAATCCTGGCAACATTCCCACACTGGCTTTTAATGGTGCCTGAAATTTCCGACATTAGTAAAACTTTAAGGCAATGATTCTCCTCTTATTTGAGGGCAAGGGACGTATTTAAATCTGTATGAGCAGAGGGCATGATACTAAAATCTACTGAAAAAAATCCATCTGGTAGTGATGACGAGCATGAGCTCTGGAATATGGCTGCCCGAGTTTACAAGTCCAATGAATCCTTACCACTTCTTATCTGTCAGGATTCCCTGAAATCTGCTCCAGTCAAGCTTTCGCCATCACTACTTCACAAAACTGCTCTTGTCAAGGTCAAGTATGATCTCCATGTTGCTAAATCCAATGGTAAATTTTCAGTCCTCACCTTATTTGACTTTCAGCAGTATTTACCATTATTTCTCTCCAGCTTGAAGTATTCTTTGCCTGAATTTCAGGTCAACACACTCGCCCGGTTTTCCTCCTACCTCACTGACTTCTCCTTCTTAGTTTCCCATTTTGGCTCTCTTCCTCTTCCCAATCTTTATATGCTTGAATATCTGAGGGCTTGGTTCTGAAATTTCTTCTCTTTTTCTATACTCACTCTTGCTGATCTCATTCAGTCTCATTGCATCTAATCATTTATATCTCCCAAATTTATAATTCCAGCCAGTGCACCACCCCTAAAGTCCAGATGTATATATGCAACCATTTCCATAATACCTCCCACTTGGCTGTCTGAGAAGCCTCTAAAACCTAACACATCCAAAACCAAACTCCAGCTCTTCCCTCTCAAACCTGCTCCACCCACTGTATCTTCCATCTCAGCTGTTGGCAACTCCCCTCCAATTGCTCAGGCCAAAAACTTTGTTGTCATTTTTAACTCCTATTTTTCTCTCATAGCCCAATCCATTTGGTTAGCAAATCCCACTGGCCTACCGTAATAATATTTCCAAAATTCAACCATTTCTCAAGTCCTCTACAACACCACCCTGGTCTAAGCCACCATCATCTCTTACATGAATTATTTATAATAGCCTCCTAACATCTTTCCGCTTTTGTCACTTTCCCCCACAGTCTGTTTTCAACACAGCAGCTAGGGATCCTATTAAAATGTAAGTCAGATCATATCCCTCCTCAGCTCAAAACCTTCCGATGACTTTCTCACTCAGAGTAAAAGCTAAATCTTTACAAGGCCTGCAAAGAGCTCTCCTTCCCTCACTGTTACCTTCTGACCTTATCTCCTACTATTCTCCACCTGACTCACTCCACCCTAAGTATGGTGGCCTCCTTGCTCTTCCTTGAACAAACTAAGCAAGATTCCACCTCAGCTTTGTACTTTTTGTTCACTCTACCTGGAAAACTCTGACCCCACATATTTACATAGATCCTTCCCTCAACTCTTTCAGGTTTTGCACAAATATTCAATATAATTATCAGTGAGGCCTAACCTAGCCCTATTTAATACTGTAACTGCACCCTCCATCCCAGCCTTTGATATACCTTCCCTCAATTATTTTCCTCCACCATACTATAAATTTTATCTTTCTGTTTATCGTCTATCTCCAGATGTACACACCAGAATATAAGCTAAATTAGGGTATGAACTATCATCTGCTTTGTTCACTGTCATATCCCCAGCACCTAGAATTGTTCCTGGAAGTTAAAAAGTGATCAGGGAATAATTGGTGAACAAATAAATGATCTTAGGTAAGTTATATAAACTCTCTGTGCCATAGCTGACTCATCTGAAAAATGAGACCACTGCTACCTAACTCATAAAGTTGCAGTGAAGATTAAGTGAGTAAATACATGTAAGGTCCTTGAAAAGTACCTCAATAAGCACTCAGTATTTGTAGCTATTATTATTACTATGATTCACTAAGAGAATATAAATGAGTATAGGAAAGGAAGAAGAAAAGACATGGGTCAGGAACTTTGAAATCCAGGCCCCTAGTGTCTAATAAGGGGAGGTGAGATGGGATGGAGGACATAGTACAACTCAGTCCTCATCGAGACTTTAGGAAATGTATGAGATTTGCACAAAGAAAGTACATGTGATATGATATGATACAATCTGCCTTAAAGTGGCCCTGAGCCTATCCGTGGGCCCACTTTTCCTTTCAGGTTGTAGCAGCAAAAAGTTGTTGATTAAGTACCCTGGCTGTTCCTATGGCTGAGCTGACACCCAGGAAACAAGCAAAGGGCTTTCTCTAGCTCCCTGTAAATCACCAAAGAAAAGCCACATGTTTTAATTTCCAAACAGAAATGGAGGAAATTTCTATAAGGAAAAGAGGCATAATTTTCAAATAGCAAAAAGTTATTAGAGGCCAGGAGTAGTAAAATTTTAAGAATTTAGAAACATGTAGTGATAGCCTTTTTGAGGCATTCTGCCTTCCTTAAGTTCAGAGATATATATATATACACACATACACACACACACACATATGTATACACATATACATATGTATACACATATATATGACTATAAAGTAAGGTAGGAAGTGGGAAATGCCAAAGAAATACAAATTTTTTATTGTTCTCTACTTGCTTCATGCATATTAACCTTCTTCCTCTAACACATATGTGTACTTGCTATGAAGCCAGGCAATTATTTGGTGTTAAAGAGATACATATTAGTTGCTGGTTAATCCAGCAACTCCCCCCAGGATATTTATGAATGCCTTATTCTTTAAAAAATTGAAGCAATTAACTATTTTATATTTGCCATGAAATGGTTTAAGAATCTCAGTGCCAAATTTGTGTTCTAAAAGTGGGGGAAATGAATTGGTCTTAATTGACCAATGAGAGTCTATTCAGAAAAAAAAAAAAAAAGCCGCTAGTTCAGTTTATTACTGACCATGGCAGAGACTAGTTCTTCCCCAATATCCTTTCTCTACTTCCTTCTTAGAAATATAACTTCTAGTTTTTAGCTGGAGACATGGCCATCATGAGGAAAGACTGTATTTTCCAGACTCCCTTGTAGCTAGGTATGGCTACATGACTTAAGTTCTCTCCACAGGATGAGAACAGAAATGTCCTCCCAACACTTCCTCTTTCCAAATGACTGCAAAGTGTCCATGATGTCTACAGCTAGAACAACTCTTTTGAACTATGAGGTAGAAGTAAAGTCCTGGACCTGATAGATTCATAGGTGAATTCTATCCAACATTTATAGAAGAATTAACACCAATCTTTCTCAAACTTTCAAAAATGAACTTAAGAGAAAGGGATACTTTGTAACTCATTCTATGAGGCAAACATTACTCTGATACCAAAGACAGATAAAACATCACAAGAAAAAAAAATCACAGATCCATATACCAAATATAGATTCAAAAATCCCCAACAAAAGATTAGTAAATTGAACCCAACAGCATATTAAAAGGATTATTCACCATAACCAAGTGAAACTTATCCCAGGAATGCAAGTGTTTCAACAAAACAAAACCAGTGTAATACATCACATTAATAAAGGGGGAAAAAACCACATGATCATCTTAATTAATGCAGAAAAGGCATTTGACAAAATCCAACACCCTTTCATGTTAAAAACTCTCAGAAAACTAGAATATTTTACCACAACAAAAAAGGTTTGGGTTTGAATACTGGCTCCACCACTAAATGTATGCATTTGAACAAGTCATTCAATGTTTTAGCACCTCTTATAAAAGTATTGAAGTAGTTAAGTTCTCGAAACTTCGATGCATGTAAGGAACTTCATAGAATATCTGAAATAGAGCAAGTCCTCAATAAAAGTTAGGTATTATTATTGTAAAGGAATATAATTTCTTACTCTAAGAAATAATGCATTCATAATCACAAAGGTCAGCAAATGAATGCTGTCTCAGCATGGATCCTTCTACAAAATATCAATACTATATAGCAGGGATTAGTAAAGTTTTTCTATAAAAAGCCAAAGAGTACCTATATATACTAAGCTTTGTACGCCATACAGTCTCTGTTGCAACTACTTGACTCTGCTGTTATAGCATGAAAATTGCCATAGAAAATACCTAACCAAATGAGTGTGACTGTGTTCCAATGAAACTTTATTCACAAAAACAGGTGGTGGCCAAACTTGGCTCACGGACAGTAGTTTGCCGACTCAGTGCTAGACACTTGGCTTGCATAAACTACTAACACATGTGGATAAATTCAGACATACTTTTGTTTCCTTCTGAATGGACTGTTTTGAAGAACACTGAATCTCTACTTCCCTTAAAACAAACGGTAAGCTCTGACTAGAGAATTTACTGATTGCTTTTTTTCTTTGCTGAACACATTAACTGATGCTAATGCTTTACCAGATGTGTCCAAAGGGACAAAAGAGAATTTTGAAACCTACGTGTAGATACCCTTCGGGACATCTTACTGGGTGCTTCCTATCAATTAAAATAATAGTTACTTTCCTCTTTCATGGTACTGCTATGAAAATTAGTATCTACAAAATGCTTCAAAGTTATAAGGGTTAAGTATCATTATGTAGTTATGAATCCAGGACTCCTTTATTAATTATGCAGTTTTTCTCTTTACATAATTAGGTAAAATACAATAAATTTAATCGTATTTATCTTTCATTCTATCAGTGAATTCATATTTAATATGGCCATGGGAACCAAAATGAAAACCTGAATTCCCCTACAATTATACAGGCTCTCAATTAAGGACTTGGCCCACAATTACCAAAGGTAGCCACCAAAATACATGGCTCCAGCAAAGAAGGGGGCGACTGTCCACAGTTTCACTAAAGGATGCCCCTTGGAATTTCCTACTAAACCAGGTCTTAAACACTCTCCTTCATCCAACACACTCTACTCAGGGACTCAGCACTGTATTTTTAAACACAAAATGCTTCATTGGCCTGACCTAATTGAATTACAATGAGAATCCCCACGGTATTTCTCAGAAATCCAGCACACCAAAAGTTACTTCACCTGCTATTTCTCATTAAGAAGAAAACAGACAAGCTGTACTGTTCACATTGCAGAGGAAAGACAGCCTCTCCGAGAACCTTGCTCTTCTTTCCTACACAGGCCCCTTAGCATTTATGACTGTAGTTTGAAATAAAGTTCAAACCCCACTGCAATAATTGAGGAATTGTCCTGAGTTTGTATGCATTGATCTGCTCCACCTTAAGCTGTTCAAGAGACAAAAACTAAAACTTATGAAAATAACTCAACTGGGAGTTTATCTGCTTTATTATAAAAAGGATTAATCACAGGATTTTTATAATAGCTTCATAAGCACAGTTAACAATAATTCAATTTACAAAAACTGGTATCTACCAGTTAACTTCTCAGGAACATTTCTACTGTGTCCATCAAAATGCATCTGGAACGCAGATACATCATACAATGTACAAAAAAATATGATTCACTAGGACTGGGAAGTCTCTAGGTATTCTCATGGTATTTCCTGCAGCAGGCCTCAGCTTCTTAGTGAAATCATTTTCATTTCTGTTTAAAGCATCCCTGAAAGGGTATTTAGCTTTAAGTGGTCATTGAACTTTTGTAAAGTAGAATTTGCAAGCCTAGAGAGAAATACTGTCATACCAGTGTGGGGATTTGCTCTTGTCTATTGACAGAGCACAGTCAATGGTTTTCTTTAATATTAAAGTATATATGTGTATCCTGTTCCTATTAGACAATAATGTCCCCAACGACAACAATCTTTGACTCTTACACCTTTTAGGAAGCAACCAACCCTCTATGAACAGTCTCTATTCAATGACATGACTGTGGAGGATACTCAAACAGGGAACAGTAACTTCAGCACTCAGGTTGTTCCTGACACCAAAATGGAGCCCTAAGGCTTAATATGATCCTCAAGTGGCAAAGAAAACTGAGCATGAGCGACACCTCTTGGCTTCAGACCACTGTTGTTCTATTTCCTTGCTGTATGACCTTGGAAAATGTACTTAAGCTCTCTCAATTCCAGATTCCTCATCTGTATAATCAGAATTATAAATACCACCTACCTTCCAGGGTAGTTATAAGGTAAACAATGACCCAGTTGAACCCCAATAAATAGTAGTTATTCAAACGTTTTAGAAATAATTTCAACCAAAAGAGAGAAAAAAACATAATTTACAAGTAATCCTGAAAAATCCCACTAATTGGAACCTTCCATGCTTTCCTTCTTCCCACACCCCAGCATTCGGGTTAATAGAGGTTTCCTTATCACAGGTGCAGGAAAGAGTAAAAGTACTTCAGAAGCAGCTGGCTTCTCTCAACTGACTCATGTATAAAATGGAACACCACTTCCAGCAGCTATTATAACGCCACCTCCCCTATTTTCCAAACCCCAGTTTGCAACCAGTGATAAAAAAACAAAATCATCTCTCCCTTAAAGCAGCTCTCTGTGGATTCTTCAGTTATTTCTCATGTATTCAGGAGCGGCTGAAACAATCAGATATTAGTTGGGCTCCAGGCTGCTTCTTCCCTGATCTGCTCTTTGCTTCCTTAGCCTCCAGAATAGGTGGCAAGCAGGAAAACAAAACGTGTGACCTCCAAGTAGAAAAACATGGGCTGTTGCTTAACAGTTCCAAGTAAAGGTTTATAGTTTGGGTGAACCTTCAATAAAATGGAGTTTGCTTTGAGAGATTAATTTCTCTTTATAAACCATGACTCATTAGTATGATTAGTCAAAAAAAAAATGATGACACATCTACTCCTCCTTTCTAATGTGAGTCTGGAGGGACGTAATATTTACCATGCATATTAGATAAGAAGAAACTAACAGAAAACTGAGGATGCGTGAGGGAGAAGTTGGTTTGACTCTTAATAAAACAGAATCTACAATATACTGAAGGTTCCTCAAGCAACAAACTATTGTATACTTCTAAGAGTGACTTCTTAAATTATTTAAAATCTCAATAGCTTCCAGTCTGACACACAGGATCCCATCACTCATTAAGCATTCCATCAAAGTGTTCTTCTAACTGTCATGGGATACTGAAATTTGACAAATTATAAATTGAGGGAATATTTGATACTACTCCAGGAGAGACAGAGGAAACAGCATCTCTACCCTCAAATCTGTCTCAGCATTACCTTGAAAAAAATATTCTAAGAGCTCTTATTGAAGTCCGCTCTCCTCACAGAAACAAGAGTTCTTTATTTAACAAAACTATGTGGAGAGACCTTCAAGATGGCAGAGGAGTAAGACGTGGAGATCACGTTCCTCCCCACATATACATCAAAAAAACATCTACATGTGGAACAACTCCTACTGAATGCTGGCAGAAGACCTCAGACTTCCCAAAAGGCAAGAAAATCCCCACATGCCTGGGTAGGGCAAAAGAAAAAAGAAAAACCAGACACAAAAGAATAGGGACGGGACCTGCACCTCTGGGAGGGAGCTGTGAAGGAGGAAAAGTTTCCACACACTAGGAAGACCCTTCACTGGTGGGGAGGGGGGGTGGGTGGTGGGGGAAGCTTCAGAGCCATGAAGGAGAGAGCAGCAACAAGGGTGCAAAGGGCAAAGCAGAGAGATTCCTGCACAGAGGACTGGTGCCGACCAGCACTCACCAACCTGAGAGGCCTGTCTGCTCACCCGTGGGGGCAGGTGGGAGGTGGAAGCTGAAGCTTGGGCTTCAGAGGTCAGATCCCAGGGAGAGGACTGAGGTTGACTGCGTGAACACAGCCTGAAGGGGGCTAGTGCACCACAGCTAGCTGAGAGAGAGTCCTGGAAAAACTATGGAACTGCCTAAGAGGCAAGAGGCCATTGTTTCGGGGTGCACGAGAAGAGGGAGTTCCTGTTCCGTGTGCCCACAGAAGGCAGAGCACCACCAAACCGAGCCCCAGAGACGGGCATGAGCTGTGGCTATCAGCTTGGGCCCCAGAGACGGGCATGAACCGCTAACGCTGCTGCTGCTGCCACCAAGAATCCTGTGTGCAAGCGCAGGTCACTACCCACAACCCCCTGGGAGCCTGTGCAGCCCACCACTGCCAGGATCCCATGATCCAGGGACAACTTCCCCGGGAGAACACACGGTGTGCCTCAAGCTGTTGCAATGTCACGCCAGCCTCTACCGACGCAGGCTCGCCCTGCATTCCAATTATGACTACCGTACCCCTCCCTCTCCCTGGCCTGAGTCAGCAAGAGAGACCTAATCAGCTGCTGCTTTAACCCCTCCTGTCTGGGAGGGAAACAGACAGCTGAGGCCTACATGCAGAGGTGGGCCCAAAACCAAAGCTGAACCCCAGGAGCTGTGCAAACAAAGAAGAGAAAGGGAAATTTCTCAGTGCAGCCTCAGGAGCAAAAGATTAAATCCCCACAATTATCTTGATAAACGCTGCATCTGTGGAGTACCTGAAGAGACAATGAATGTTGCCAAAATTGAGGCAGTAGACTTTAGGAGCAACTGCAGACTTGGGGTTTGCCTTCTCCGTCTGATTAGTTTTTGCTTTAAAGTTTATCTTAGTTTAGTTTTTAGTGCTTGTTATGATTCGTGGACTTGTTTATTGGTTTGGTTGCTCTCTTCCTTTTTTTAATTTAATTTTTTAATTTTTTTTCCTTTTTTCTCTTTTTGTGAGTGTGTGTGTGCATGCTTCTTTGTGTGATTTTATATATTTAGGTTTGCTTTTACCATTTGTCCTAGGCTTCTCTCTGTTCATTTTTTTGTTTGTTTTCTTTTCTTTTCTTTTTTCTTCCTTTTCTTCCAAGCCATGTGGCTGGCAGGGTGCTGGTGCTCGGACTGGGTGTCGGGCCTGAGCCTCCAAGGTGGAAGAGCTGAGTCCAGGACACTGGACCACCAGAGACCTCCCAGCCCCATGTAGTATGAATTGGGGAGAGCTCTCTCAGAGATCTCCGTCTCAACACTAAGACCCAGCTCCACCCAACATCCAGCAAGCTCCTGTGCTGGACGCCCAATGCCAAACAACTAGCAAGACAAGAAAACAACCCCACCCATTAGCAGAAAGACTGCCTACAGTCACACTAAGTTCACACACACCCCAAAACACACCACCAGATGCGGTCCTACCCACCAAAAGTACAAGATCGAGCCCCACCCACCAGAGCACAGGAACCAGTCCCTTCTACCAGGAAGCCTACACAAGCCACTGAACCAACCTCACCCACCGGGGGCAAACACCAAAAATAATGGGAACTACGAACCTGCAGCCTGCAAAAAGGAGACCCCAAACACAGTAAGTTAAACAAAATGAGAAGACAGAAAAACACACAGCAGATGAAGGATCAGACAGAAACCCATGAGACCAAACAAATGAAGAGGAAATAGGCAGTCTACCTGAAAAGGAATTCAGAGTAATGATAGTAAAGATGATCCAAAATCTTGGAACTAGAAAGGAGAAAATACAAGAAACATTTAAGAAGTACATAGAAGAAATAAAGAGTAAACAAACAATGATGAACAACACAATAAATGAAATTAAAAATTCTCTAGAAGGAATCAATGGCAGAATAACTGAGGCAGAAGAACAGATAAGTGACGTAGAAGATAGAATAGTGGAAATAACTGCCACAGAGCAGAATAAAGAAAAAAGAATGAACAGAATTGAGGACAGTCTCAGAGACCTCTGGGGCAACATTAAATGCCCAAACATTTGAATTACAGGGGTCCCAGAAGAAGAAGAGAAAAAGAAAGGGTCTGAGAAAATATTTGAAGAGATTATAGTTGAAAACTTCCCTAACATGGGAAAGGAAATAGTCAGTCAAGTCCAGGAAGCGCAGAGAGCCCCATACAGGATAAATCCAAGGAGAAACACGCCAAGACACATATTAATCAAACTATGAAAAATTAAATACAAAGAAAAAATATTAAAAGCAGCAAGGGAAAAGCAAAAAATAGCATATAAGGGAACCCCCATAAGGTTAACAGCTGATCTTTCAGCAGAAACTCTGCAAGCCAGAAGGAACTGGTAGGACATATTTAAAGTGATGAAAGGGAAAAATCTACAGCCACGATTACTCTACCCAGCAAGGATCTCATGCAGATTCAACAAAGAAATTAAAAACTTTACAAACAAGCAAAAGTTAAGAGAATTCAGCACCACCAAACGAGCTTTACAAAAAATGTTAAAGGAACTTTTCTAGGCAGGAAACACAAGAGAAGGAAAAGACCTACAATAACAAACCCAAAACAATTAAGAAAATAGTAATAGGAACATACATATCGATAACTACCTTAAAGGTAAATGGATTAAATGCTCCCACCAAAAGACACAGACTGGCTGAATGGATACAAAAACAAGACCGGTATACATGCTGTCTACAAGAGACCCACTTCAGACATAGGGACACATACAGGCTGAAACTGAGGGCATGGAAAAAGATATTCCATGCAAATGGAAATCAAAAGAAAGCTGGAGTAGCAATTCACATATTAGACAAAATAGATTTTAAAATAAAGACTATTACAGGAGACAAAGAAGGACACTACATAATGATCAAGGGATCAATCCAAGAAGAAGATATAAAAACTGTAAATATTTATGCACCCAACCTAGTAGCACCTCAATACATAAGGCAAATGCTAACAGCCATAAATGGCAGAATCGACAGTAACACAATCATAGTAGGGAACTTTAACACCCCACTTTCACCAACGGACAGATCATCCGGAAATGAAAATAAATAAGGAAACACAAGCTTTAAATGACACATTAGACCAGATGGACTTAATTGATATTTATAGGACATTCCATGCAAAAACAACAGAATACACTTTCTTCTCAACTGCACATGGAACATTCTCCAGGACAGGTCATATCTTGAGTCACAAATCAAGCCTTGGTAAATTTAAGAAAATTGAAATCATATCAAGTATCTTTTCTGACCACAATGCTATGAGACTAGATATCAATTGCAGGAAAAAAAACTGTAAAAAATACAAACACATGGAGGCTAGACAATACGCTACTAAATAACCAAGAGATCACTGAAGAAATCAAAGAAGAAATCAAAAACTACCTAGAAATAAATGACAATGAAAACACGACGACCCAAAAACTATGGGATGCAGCAAAACCAGTTCTAAGAGGGAAGTGTATAGCAATACAATCCTACCACAGGAAACAAGAAACAACTCAAATAAACAAAGTAACCTTACAACTAAAGCAATTAGAGGAAGAAGAACAAGAAAAACCCAAAGTTAGCAGAAGGAAGGAAATCATAAAGATCAGATCAGAAATAAATGAAAAAGAAATGAAGGAAACAATAGCAAGATCAATAAAACTAAAAGCTGGCTATTTAAGAAGGTGAATAAAAGTGATAAACCATTAGCCAGACTCATCAAGAAAAAAAGGGAGAACGGTCAAATCAATAGAATTAGCAATGAAACAGGAGAAGTAACAACTGACACTGCAGAAATACAAAGGATCATGAGAGACTACTACAAGCAACTCTATGCCAATAAAATGGACAAACTGGAAGAAATGGACAAATTCTTAGAAAAGTACAACCTTGAGACTGAACAAGGAAGAAACAAAAAATATGAACAGATCAATCACAAGCACTGAAATTGAAACTGAAATTAAGAATCTTCCAACAAACAAAAGCCCAGGACCAAATGGCTTCACAGGGGAATTCTATCAAACATTTAGATAAGAGCTAACACCTATCTTTCTCAAACTCTTCCAAAATATAGCAGAGGGAGGAACACTCCCAAACTCATTCTATGAGGCCACCATCTCCCTGATACCAAAACCAGACAAAGTTGTCACAAAAAAATAAAACTACAGGCCAATATCACTGATGAACATAGATGCAAAAATTCTCAACAAAATACTAGCAAACAGAATCTAACAGCACATTAAAAGGATCATACACCATGATCAAGTGGGGTTTATCACAGGAATACAAGGATTCTGCAGTATATGCAAATCAATCAATGTGATACACCATATTAACAAATTGAAGGAGAAAAACCATATGATCATCTCAATAGATGCAGTAAAAGCTTTCAAAAAAATTCAACAACCATTTATGATAAAAACTCTCCAGAAATTGGGCATACAGGGAACTTACCTCAATATAATAAAGGCCATATATGACAAACCCACAGCCAACATCATCCTCAATGGTGAAAAACTGCAACCATTTCCGCTAAGATCAGGAACAAGACAACATTGCCCATGCTCACCGCTATTATTCAACATAGTTTTGGAAGTTTTAGCCACAGCAATCAGAGGAGGAAAAGAAATAAAAGAAATCCAAACTGGAAAAGAAGTAAAACTGTCACTGTTTGCAGATGACATGATACTATACATAGAGAATCCTAAAGATGCTACCAGAAAACTACTAGAACTAATCAATGAATTCGGTAAAGTAGCAGGATACAAAATTAATGCACAGAAATCTCTTGCATTCCTACACACGAATGACAAAATATCTGAAAGAGAAATTAAGGAGACACTCCCACTTACCACTGCAACAAAAAGAATAAAATACCTAGGAATAAACCTACCTAAGGAAACAAAAGACCTGTATGCAGAAAACTAGAAGACACTGATGAAAAAAATTAAAGATGATACAAACATATGGAGAGACATACCATGTTCTTGGATTGGAAGAATCAACACTGTGAAAATGACTCTACTACCCAAAGCAATCTACAGATTCAATGCAATCCCTATCAAACTACCACTGGCATTTTCCACAGAACTAGAACAAAAAATTTCACAATTTGTATGGAAACACAAAAGACCCCAAATAGCCAAAGCAATCTTGAGAAAGAAAAATGGAGTTGGAGGAATCAGGCTCCCTGACTTCAGACTATACTACAAAGCTACAGTAATCAAGACAGTATGGTACTGGCACAGAAACAAAAATATAAGTCAATGGAACAGGACAGAAACCCCAGAGATAGATCCATGCACATATGGTCACCTTATGTTAGACAAAGGAGGCAAGAATATACAATGGAGAAAAGACAGCCTCTTCAATAAGTGGTGCTGGGAAAACTGGACACCTACATGTAAAAGAACGAAATTAGAACACTTTCTAACACCATACACAAAAATAAACTCAAAATGGTTTAAAGACCTAAATTAAGGCCAGACACTATAAAACTCTTAGAGGAAAACATAGGTAGAACACTCTATGACATAAATCACAGCAAGATCCTTTTTGGCCCACCTCCTAGAGAAATGAAAATAAAAACATAAATAAACAAATGTGACCTAATGAAACTTCAAAGGTTTTGCACAGCAAAGGAAACCATAAACAAAGTGAAAAGACAACCTTTAGAATGGGAGAAAATATTTGTAAATGAAGCAACTGACAAAGGATTAATCTCCAAAATATACAAGCAGCTCATGCAGCTCAATATCAAGAAAACAACCCAATCCAAAAATGGGCAGAAGACCTAAACAGACATTTTTCCAAAGAAGATATCCAGATTGCCAACAAACACATGAAAGGATGCTCAGCATCACTAATCATTAGAGAAATGCAAATCCAAACTACAATGAGGTATCACCTCACACCGGTCAGAATGGCCATCATCAAAAAAATCTACAAACAATAAATGCTGGAGAGGGTGTGGAGAAAAGGGAACCCTCTTGCACTGTTGGTGGGAATGTAAATTGATACAGCCACTGTGGAGAATAGTATGGAGGTTCCTTAAAAAACTAAAAATAGAACTACCACATGACCCAGCAATCCCACTACTGGGCATATACCCTGAGAAAACCATAATTCAAAGAGTCATGTACCCCAATGTTCATTGCAGCACTATTTACAATAGCCAAGACATGGAAGCAACCTAAGTGTCCATCAACAGATGAATGGATAAAGAAGATGTGGCACATATATACAATGGAATATTACTCAGTCATAAAAAGAAACGGCACTGAGTTATGTGTAGTGAGGTGGATGGACCTAGAGCCTGTCACACAGAGTGAAGTAAGTCAAAAAGAGAAAAACAAATACCATATGCTAACAGATATATATGGAATCTAAGAAAAATGGTTCTGAAGAACCTAGGGGCAGGATAGGAATATAGACGCAGATGTAGAGAACGGACTTGAGGACACAGGGTGGGGTGGGAGGGTAAGCTGGGACGAAATGAGAGAGTAGCATGGACATATATACACTACCAAATGTAAAATAGATAGCTAGTGGGAAGCAGCTGCATAACATAGGGCAATCAGCTCGGTACTTTGTGACCACCTAGAGGGGTGGAATAGAGAGGGTGGGAGGGAGGTGCAAGAGGGAGGGGATATGGGGATATATGTATATGTATAGCTGATTCACTTTGTTATACAGCAGAAACACAACACTGTAAAGCAGTTACACTCCAATAAAAATGTTAAAATAAATAAACAAATGATCAATACTTCCCAAGATAGTAATAAGATATTTTGCGTGAGTCTAAAAAGGCAAAAAAGTAAAATACCTAGAAGTCATTATGGGCTATACACACCTAGGCCCACACTGTGATTTTCAAAAGGTCAAATTCTGTTACATTCTCTGTTCCTTTATAATCTGTCACTTTATAATCCTATCTTCCTCCATTTTAGAGTAATCGCTCAAGGAAAATGCTGGGAGAGCAGAAGTTCAGTTAACCAGCCGAGAAAATAAGAACAGATGCTCTTCCTTCTCTTGGTGGGCGGATGTGGGGTTTTAGTGCTCTCACAGGTATAAAAATCAAGTCTCTTGGGTTTTCCAGGGTAAGTGAGAAGGCAAAGGGTAGAACACAGAAGAGAGGCCACCTGAAAGCAGAGCATTAGCCACTGGCCACAGTAAAGAGGTTTTCTGAGTAGTGAGCCAAAGCTCAAATTAAGACAGATCTAAGACAATAATAGAAAATCAAATGGTGTAAGGCTGTCCAGAGGGACCACTTTCTCCTAGAACCAAATTTTAAAGACTTGAAGGAGTACAGTTAATAATAGATAAGAAAAGTTACCTTATGAAGGCTTCCCTGATAACTATCTCTCAGAAAAGTCTTATTTCCCCAGGAATATTATAGTCATTGTAGAACACTCATAAGGAAGTGTGCTTCATTAAATAAGAGTTGTTTATGAAAATCCCCCCTTATAATGAGCCAAAATCTGCTTTCCCTGTAACTCTTATATATTAGATCTAGCTCAGCCCTTTGGTCCAAAAGAGAGCAAGCCTATTCCCACTTCCTCATGACAGTCACTTAATGTTCAAATATCTGAAGACACTGATCTCTGTAAGTCTTCTCTCTGTAGATGAGACAACCTTAATTCTGTCAACCTTTCTGCTATGACATGGTATGTAGAGACTATATATCAGACATTCTGATTTTTTTCCATATGGACTTCTTAAAAAATTAAGGTTCATGTCATATAAGAGTTTCTTATATTAATAGAGTAATTTTAAAAAGACAAGCAGACATTTTAATTTCTGCCTCAAGCCTTATGAATCATATGACTTGTAACTCTCCTCCACTACCTGGTGGCAGAGCACTGCTTGAAAATTACAGGATTGGTTACTAAAGAGTACATGAAATGTTAAAACAATAAAAAATACAGTCTCAGAGTGATACCTTTCTGATATCACCCAACATTCTCATCATAAATCAATGGCCTAAATTTCCATTATTAAAGGTCAGCTAGTTTTCAAACTTATTTTAAAAGCCAAGACAGGGCTTCCCTGGTGGCGCAGTGGTTGAGAATCTGCCTGCTAATGCAGGGGACATAGGTTCGAGCCCTGGTCTGGGAAGATCCCACATGCCGCGGAGCGACTGGGCCCGTGAGCCACAACTACTGAGCCTGCGCGTCTGGAGCCTGTGCTCCGCAACAAGAGAGGCCGCGATAGGGAAGAGGCCTGCGCACCGCGATGAAGAGGGGCCCCCGCTTGCCACAACTGGAGAAAGCCCTCGCACAGAAATGAAGACTCAACACAGCCAAAAATAAATATAAAAATAAATAAATAAATAAAATATTAAAAAAAAAAAAAAAAAGCCAAGACAGGAGGAGCTTCAAGATGGCGGAAGAGTAACAGCTGGAGATCACCTTCCTCTCCACAAGTACATAAGAAATACATCTACACATGGAACAGCTCCTACAGAACACCTACTGAACGCTGGCAGAAGACCTCAGACCTCCCAAAAGGCAAGAAACTCCCCACGTACCTGGGTAGGGCAAAAGAAAAAAGAAAAAACAGAGACAAAAGAATGGGGATGGACCTGCACCAGTGGGAGGGAGCTGTGAAGGAGGAAAGGTTTCCACACACTAGGAAGCCCCTTCGCGGGCGGAGACTGCGGGTGGCGGAGTGGGGGAGCTTCGGAGCCACAGAGGAGAGAGCAGCAACAGGGGTGCAGAGGGCAAAACGGACAGATTCCCGCACAGAGGATCGGTGCCGACCAGCATTCACCAGCCTGAGAGGCTTGTCTGCTCACCCGCCGGGGCGGGCAGGGGCTGGGAGCTGAGGCTCGGGCTTTGGTCGGATTGCAGGGAGAGGACTGGGGTTGGCGGCGTGAACACAGCCTGAAGAGGCTACTGCGCCACATCTAGCCGGGAGGGAGTCCGGGAAACAGTCTGGAGCTGCCGAAGAGGCAAAGAGACTTTTTCTCGCCTCTTTGTTTCCTGGTGCGCAAGGAGAGGAGATTAACAGCGCCGCTTAAAGGAGCTCCAGAGACAGGAATGAGCTGCGGCTATCAGCAAGGACCCCAGAGACGGGCATGGGACGCTAAGGCTGCTGCTGCCACCACCAAGAAGCCTGTGTGCAAGCACAGGTCACTCTCCACACCTCCCCTCCCGGGAGCCTGTGCAGCATGCCACTGCCAGGGTCCCGTGATCCAGGGACAATTTCCCAGGGAGAACGCACGGCGTGCCTCAGGCTGGTACAACGACACTCTGGCCTCTGCCGCCGCAGGCTCACTCCACATTTGCATCCCTCCCTCCCCCCAGCCTGAGTGAGCCAGAGCCCCCGAATCAGCTGTTACTTTAACCCCATCCTGTCTGGGCGGAAAACAGACGCCCTCAGGCGACCTACATGCAGAGGTGGGTCCAAATCCAAAGCTGACCGCCGGGAGCTGTGCGAACAAAGAAGAGAAAGGGAAATTTCTCCCAGCAGCCTCAGGAGCAGCAGATTAAATCTCCACAGTCAACTTGATGTACCCTGCATCTGTGGAATACTTGAAAAGGCAACGAATCATCCCAAACTGAGGAGGTGGACTTTGGGAGCATAGATGTATATTTTTTCTTCCCTTTTCCCCGTTTTGTGAGTGTGTACGTGTATGCTTCTATGTGTGATTTTGTCTGTATAGCTTTGTTTTTACCATTTGTCCTAGGGTTCTGTCTGTCCGTTTGTTTTTTTCTTTTTTTTTACTACTTTTTAAGAAATTTTTTCTTAATAATTACTTTTTATTTTTCATTTTAATAACTATTTTATTTTATTTTACTTTCTTTTATTTTATTTTATCTTCTTTCCTTCCTTCTGTCTTTTTTTTCTCACTTTTTTTCTGAGCCGTGTGGATGAAAGACTCTTGCTGCTCCAGCCAGGCATCAGGGCTGTGCCTCTGAGGTGGGAGAGCCAAGTTCAGGACACTGGTCCACAAGAGACCTTCCACCTCCACGTAATATCAAACAGCGAAAATCTCCCAGACATCTCCACCTCAACGCTAAGACCCAGCTTCACTCAATGACCAGCAAGCTACAGTGCTGGATACCCTATGCCAAACAACTAGGCAGACAGGAACACAACCCCATCCATTAGAAGAGA
This sequence comes from Balaenoptera musculus, assembly GCF_009873245.2. Taxonomy (NCBI): domain Eukaryota; kingdom Metazoa; phylum Chordata; class Mammalia; order Artiodactyla; family Balaenopteridae; genus Balaenoptera; species Balaenoptera musculus. The sequence continues at coordinate 101,540,872 of NC_045806.1, read as the reverse complement.
GGCTGCCTAAAATCATAATAAGGCCACAGACACCCCAAAACACACCACCAGACGTGGACCTGCCCACCAGAAAGACAAGATGCAGCCTCATCCACCAGAACACAGGCACTAGTCCCCTCCACCGGGAAGCCTACAAAACCCACGGAACCAACCTTAGCCACTGGGGACAGACACCAAAAACAACAGGAAATACGAACCTGCAGGCTGTGAAAAGGAGGCCCCAAGCGCAGTAAGTTAGGCAAAATGAGAAGACAGAAAAACACACAGCAGATGAAGGAGCAAGACAAAAACCCACCAGACCTAAGAAACAAAGAGGAAATAGGCAGTCTACCTGAAAAAGAATTCAGAATAATGATACTAAAGATGATACAAAATCTTGGAAATAAAATAGAGAAAATACAAGAAACGTTTAACAAGGACATAGAAGAACTAAAGAGCAAAAAAGAGTGATGAACAACACAATAAATGAAATTAAAATTTCTCTAGAAGGGATCAATAGCAGAATAACTGAGGCAGAAGAACGGATAAGCGACCTGGAAGATAAAATAGTGGAAATAACTACTGCAGAGCAGAATGAAGAAAAAAGAATGAAAAGAATTGAGGACAGTCTCAGAGACCTCTGGGACAACATTAAACACACCAACATTCGAATTATAGGGGTCCCAGAAGAAGAAGAGAAAAAGAAAGGGACTGAGAATATATTTGAAGAGAGTATAGTTGAAAACTTCCCTAATATGGGAAAGGAAATAGTTAATCAAGTCCAGGAAGCACAGAGAGTTGCATACAGGATAAATCCAAGGAGAAACATGCCAAGACATGTATTAATCAAACTACCAAATATTAAATACAAAGAAAACATATTAAAAGCAGCAAGGGAAAAACAACAAATAACACACAAGGGAATCCCCATAAGGTAAACAGCTGATCTTTCAGCAGAAACTCTGCAAGCCAGAAGGGAGTGGCAGGACATATTTAAAGTGGTGAAGGAGAAAAACCTACAACCAAGATTACTCTACCCAGCAAGGATCTCATTCATATTCGATGGAGAAATCAAAAGTTTTACAGACAAGCGAAGGCTAAGAGAACTCAGCACCATGAAACCAGCTCTATAACAACTGCTAAAGGAAATTCTCTAAGTGGGAAACACAAGAGAAGAAAAGGACCTACAAAAACAAACCCATAACAATTAAGAAACTGGCCAAAGGAACATACATATTGATAATTACCTTAAATGTAAATGGATTAAATGCTCCCACCAAAAGACATAGACTGGCTGAACGGATACAAAAACAAGACCCGTATACATGCTGTCTACAAGAGACCCACTTCAGGCCTAGGGACACATACAGACTGAAAGTGAGGGGATGGAAAAAGATATTCCATGCAAATGGAAATCAAAAGAAAGCTGGAGTAGCAATTCTCATATTAGACAAAATAAAGACTATTACAAGAAGCAAAGAAGGGCACTACATAATGATGAAGGGATTGATCCAAGAAGAAGATATAAAAACTGTAAATATTTATGCACCCAACATAGGAGCACCTCAATACATAAGGCAAATACTAACAGCCATAAAAGGGGAAATCGATAGTAACACAATCATAGTAGGGGACTTTAACCCCCCACTTTCACCAATGGACAGATCATCCAAAATGAAAATAAATAAGGAAACACACGTTTTAAATGATACATTAAACAAGATGGACTTAATTGATTTTTATAGGACATTCCACTCAAAAACAACAGAATACACATTTTTCTCAAGTGCTCATGGAACATTCTGCAGGACAGATCATATCTTGGGTCACAAATCAAGCCGTGGTAAATTTAAGAAAATTGAAATCGTATCAAGTATCTTTTCTGATCACAACACTATGAGACTAGATATCAATTACAGGAAAAAATCTGTAAAAAATACAAACAGATGGAGGCTAAACAATACACTACTTAATAACCAAGAGATCACTGAAGAAATCAAAGAGGAAATCAAAAAATACCTAGAAACAAATGACAATGAAAACACTACGACCCAAAACCTATGGGATGCAGCAAAAGCAGTTCTAAGAGGGAAGTTTATAGCAATACAAGCCTACATCAAGAAACAGGAAACATCTCGAATAAACAACCTAACCTTGCACCTAAAGCAATTAGAGAAAGAAGAACAAAAAAACCCCAAAGCTAGCAGAAGGAAAGAAATCATAAAGGTCAGATCAGAAATAAATGAAAAAGAAATGAAGGAAACAATAGCAAAAATCAATGAAACTAAAAGCTGGTTCTTTGAGAAGATAAACAAAATTGATAAACCATTAGCCAGACTCATCAAGAGAAAAAGGGAGAAGACTCAAATCAACAGAATTAGAAATGAAAAAGGAGAAGTAACCACTGACACTGCAGAAATACAAAAGATCATGAGAGATTACTACAAGCAACTCTATGCCAATAAAATGGACAACCTGGAAGAAATGGACAAATTCTTAGGAATGCACAACCTGCCAAGACTGAACCAGGAAGAAATAGAAAATATGAACAGACCAATCACAAGCACTGAAATTGAAACTGTGATTAAAAATCTTCCAACAAACGAAACTCCAGGACCAGATGGCTTCACAGGAGAATTCTATCAAACATTTAGAGAAGAGGTAACACCTATCCTTCTCAAACTCTTCCAAAATATAGCAGAGGGAGGAACACTCCCAAACTCATTCTACGAGGCCACCATCACCCTGATACCAAAACCAGACAAAGATGTCACAAAGAAAGAAAACTACAGGCCAATATCACTGATGAACATAGATGTAAAAATCCTCAACAAAATACTAGCAAACAGAATCCAACAACACATTAAAAGGATCATACACCATGACCACAGGGGGTTTATCCCAGGAATGCAAGGATTCTTCAGTATACGCAAATCAATCAATGTGATACACCATATTAACAAACAGAAGGAGAAAAACCATATGATCATCTCAATAGATGCAGAGAAAGCTTTTGACAAAATTCAACACCGATTTATGATAAAAACCCTCCAGAAAGTAGGCATAGAGGGAACTTTCCTCAACATAATAAAGGCCATATATGACAAACCCCCAGTCAACATCGTCCTCAATGGTGAAAAACTAAAACCATTTCCACTAAGATCAGGAACAAGACAAGGTTGCCCACTCTCACCACTATGATTCAACATAGTTTTGGAAGTTTTAGCCACAGCAATCAGAGAAGCAAAAGAAATAAAAGGAATCCAAATTGGAAAAGAAGTAAAGCTCTCACTGTTTGCAGATGACATGATACTATACATAGAGAATCCTAAAGATGCTACCAGAAAACTACTAGAGCTAATCAATGAATTTGGTAAAGTAGCAGGATACAAAAGTAATGCACAGAAATCTCTAGCTTTCCTATACACTAATGATGAAAAATCTGAAAGTGAAATTAAGAAAACACTCCCATTTACCATTGCAACAAAAAGAATAAAAGATCTAGGAATAAACCTACCTAAGGAGACAAAACACCTGTATGCAGAAAATTATAAGACACTGATGAAATAAATTAAAGATGATACAAATAGATGGAGAGATATACCATGTTCTTGGATTGGAAGAATCAACATTGTGAAAATGACTCTACTACCCAAAGCAATCTGCAGATTCAATGCAATCCCTATCAAACTACCACTGGCATTTTTCACAGAACTAGAACAAAAAATTTCACAATTTGTATGGAAACACAAAAGACCCCGCATAGCCAAAGCAATCTTGAGAAAGAAAAACGGAGCTGGAGGAATCAGGCTCCTGGACTTCAGGGTATAGTACAAAGCTATAGTAATCAACACAGTATGGTACTGGCACAGAAACAGAAATAAAGATCAATGGAACAGGATAGAAATCCCAGAGATAAACCCACGCTCCTATGGTCACCTTATCTTTGATAAAGGAGGCAAGAATATACAGTGGAGAAAAGACAGCCTCTTCAATAAGTGGTGCTGGGAAAACTGGACATGTACATGTAAAAGTATGAAATTAGAACAGTCCCTAACACCATACACAAAAATAAACTCAAAATGGATTAAAGACCTAAATTTAAGTCCAGACACTATCAAACTCTTACAGGAAAACACAGGCAGAACATTCCATGACATAAATCACAGCAAGATCCTTTTTGACCCACCTCCTAGAGAAATGGAAATAAAAACAAAAATAAACAAATGGGACCTAATGAAACTTAAAAGCTTTTGCACAGCAAAGGAAACCAAAAACAAGACCAAAAGACAACCCTCAGAGTGGGAGAAAATATTTGCAAATTAAGCAGCTGATAAAGGATTAATCTCCAAAATTTACAAGCAGCTCATGCAGCTCAATATCAAAAAAAAAAAACAACCCAATCCAAAAATGGGCAGAAGACCTAAATACACATTTCTCCAAAGAAGATATACAGATTGCCAACAGACATATGAAAGAATGCTCAACATCATTAATCATTAGAGAAATGCAAATCAAAACTACAATGAGATAGCATCTCACACCGGTCAGAATGGCCATCATCAAAAAATCTACAAACAATAAATGATGGAGAGGGTGTGGAGAAAAGGGACTCCTCTTGCACTGTTGGTGGGAATGTAAACTGATACAGCCACTATGGAGAACAGTATGGAGATTCCTTAAGAAACTAACAATAGAACTACCATACAACCCAGCAATCCCACTACTGGGCATATACCCTGAGAAAACCATAATTCAAAAAGAGTCATGTACCACAATGTTCATTGCAGCTCTATTTACAATAGCCAGGACATGGAAGCAACCTAAGTGTCCATCAACAGATGAATGGATAAAGAAGATGTGGCACATATATTCAGTGGAATGTTACTCAGCTGTAAAAAGAAACAAAATTGAGTTATGTGTAGTGAGGTGGATGGACCTAGAGTCTGTCATATAGAGTGAAGTAAGTCAGAAAGAGAAAAACAAATACAGTATGCTAACACATATGTATGGAATCTAAAAAAAAAAAAATGGTCCTGAAGAACCTAGGGGCAAGATGGGAATAAATAAAGACACAGACCTACTAGAGAATGGACTTGAGGATATGGGGAGGGGGAAGGTAAGCTGTGACAAAGTGAGAGAGTGGCATGGACATATATACACTACCAAACATGAAATAGATAGCTAGTGGGAAGCAGCCGCATAGCACAGGGAGATCAGCTCGGTGCTTTGTGACCACCTAGAGGGGTGGGATAGGGAGGGTGGGAGGGAGGGAGACACAAGAGGGAAGAGATATGGGAACATATGTATATGTATAACTGATTCACTTTGTTATAAAGCAGAAACTAACACACCATTGTAAAGCAATTATACTCCAATAAAGATGTTAAAAAAAAAAGCCAAGACAACCTTTTCTTCAAATACAGGCAACATAATGTGGTAATTGAGTACAGCCTAGGCTCAAATCCCAGTTCTACCACATACTATTTGTTTAGCCTTGAGCAAATTACTTTAACTTGTCTGTGCTTTAAGTTCTTCTGTAAAATGAGGGTAATGTCTACTTCTTAGGTTGTTTTGAGGTTTAAATGAAATAATATGTAGTACTGACAACAATGTATGGCAAAAAGTAAGTACTATGTAAGTGTTTGCTATTATACTTCCAACAGAATTTTACGAGGAAGCTAAATGTAATGCAAGAAGATAAAAAAGTGGCCCTGCTCAATTTGAATAAAACATGCTATAGTCCTAACTATACCACAACCCACCCCACACCTTATTTCATTCAGGCTCAGAGCATCACAACTTGAAATCCACACTAAATTATTTTAGCTCTGGGAGTTAAAGAACAGGGCCATCAGAAACTCTAAGTCAAAAGTAAATTATCTACTACTAATACCCCAGAATGAGTTAATTTGTCTTGGAAATGTCAGTCACCTTGGAAGGTAGCAAAGCCCTCTGAAAAGAAAGTACAGAATAAGGTTTGTTTTTGGTTTTGTTTTTTGTTTTTTTTAATAAGGGAGCAAGGAAGAATTTATCTGAAGCATGGCCAATCAGCCAAACAGAGCAGGTCTGGAGAGAAGCACTGTGAGGAAATAATGCTGTGGTTGACAATGGCGATAGCTAACAATCATTGAGGGTTTACAATGTATTAAGCAAAAGTACTTTATATATGTTAACTTGTCAAGCCTCACAGCAAACCTGTGGGATAGGGGTTGTTATCCCTTGTCAGCCCAATTTTACACATGTAGATAACTGACACAGAGAGGTTAAATAACTGGCCCAGGGGCTTCCCTGGTGGCGCAGTGGATGAGAATCTGCCTGCTAATGCAGGGGACACGGGTTCGAGCCCTGGTCTGGGAAGATCCCACATGCCGCGGAGCAACTAGGCCCGTGAGCCACAGCTACTGAGCCTGCGCGTCTGGAGCCTGTGCTCCGCAACAAGAGAGGCCACGATAGTGAGAGGCCCGCGCACCGCGATGAAGAGTGGCACCCGCTTGCCGCAACTAGCGAAAGCCCTCGCACAGAAAAAAAAAAAAAACAAAACACGAAGACCAAACATAGTCAAAAATAAATTAATTAATTAAAAACAAAAATTAACTGGCCCAAAGTTATATAGCTAGTAAATGGCTGAGCTGAAATTCAAACCCAGACACTCCTAGACATGTATCAGTCCAATATCAGCGAACATCCTAAAGGAAAGCAAGGCAAGAGGAGACACAAATCACTGGGAACATTCAGTCTTGCTCAGTATCACCCTGATTCTTGTACAGCAAAGTCATCATAACAGTGTGAACTCTGGAGCCAAACAGATCTATGTTAAAATTCTTGTTTTCCTCACTTACAAGCTGTGTGCTCTTGAGCAATATACTGAGTATCTTAAGGCCTCAAATTATTCAATGTTGTCTTGAGGAGTAAAAATCATGTGTGCAAGTCACCTAGCACCCCTGCACACAGCAAGCTTTCGACAAGTGATATCATTTTTGTCAATGCTCTTTGTATTTTCAAAACATGATATCCATAACTTTCACCTCTCCTCTCAGTTTAGAAATTAACATCATTCCCAATAGCACAGAAAGGACACAGACAGAGTAAGTAATTTACACAGAACTGACAGTAGGTCAGTCTGGGACAGGAACTCAAATCCGAAATTTCCTGGTGTCCAGCCCAATCATTTGCAACTTTCAGCCTCCTCTGCCAACTTCTTAAGTTTTTCCTCTTCCTAAGTCTGCATTTCTCACCCAAAGAAGAAAGTGAGCACTTGTAACCAATGTCAGATGAAAATTAGACAGATTTCCTGAGTGACAGGGTGATCCTCTTGCATTTTCTGGGGAAGATTGGTTCCTGCCAACGAACTGGCAGAGAAAAAGGTGAATGCAAGCCACATGAGTGCAAGTATCAGTGAGTGGAGAAATGTCAGAAACAAAGAAAACTCTTTAAAATATCAAATGCAAACTCATTTACTGGTGGCCGCAGATAAGATGGAAGAGTTTACCATCGACAGGGACTGTGACATTGATGAATGAAACCATTCTGGAACTGTGAAGGAAAGTGGCCTCTGAGAAGCGGGGCAGGCATTTAAGGGGGAGCAGGAGGATACTGTGGGGGGGGGGGACAGGAAGAGAATAAGAGCTAGTTACATGTGGGCTGAGGCATTTTCAGTGGCAGAACAAAAAATATAGAAATAATGTTGCTGCTGGCACTTAAAAAGGCCAGGCAGGCATCAATTCCCACCCACCCCTAGTCCTCCACACTCTAAAATGAGGAAAGGTATGGCTTCAAAGGAAGAATGAGGGGGAAGGGGAAATGGGTAAGATGCATTTGACAAGTGAAATTCTATAGGGTCAGTTATCGAATCCAAAAAGAAAGAAAAGGATCCCATGGCAGGGCCAGTATAATGGCTGATGTAATCAGTGAATGCACAAATGGCTATCCCTCAGCACTTAAGAGCAACTATTATCGAGGGACTAGGGAAGTTTGAAAGTCATTGTTCCAAGTTCTTTTCACTCCCCAGTTAAAAGACGACATGCTGCCAGAAATAAAGAAAGCCTGAGTCACAGTTTGGAATTGAAAGAAAGTGTTGAAAATGGAAGTTGAGTTATGGAAATGGGTTTGTTTCTCATAAGTGAAAATAAAGAATTTTGGCTCACTGCAATTCTCTAAAAGCTAATGGGAAGACAAAGAACTCTGAACACTTCATTTTTAAGTACTTGACTATTTTAGTGACTATAAGCATGCATTTTAGGTTCACTTTCCCCTTTATCCCTCAACGTAGCTTTGGTATTTGTGTTTCTCAAGCAAGTCTCCATCATGTCCTCTGAAACCCTTCCATCCACTCTACAAGCATTTATCGTGCTCCTGCTGGTGACAAGCATGGTGTCAGATGCTACAGGATTGCAGAGTGTAGAAAGAAATGAAAGACATAGCCCTCAAGGAATTTAGAGATGAACTGGGAAAACATCAACAGGCATGAAGCAGGTAAACCCCAATTCAAGGGTGAAGTCACCATAAATTCAAGGACAAGCTGATAACACACAACAGACCCCAAGGCTGGACAGCAAATGAAAGGGGCAACCAGGAAGTGAAGGAAGCTCTGAAAACCAAGAAAATCTTCAGTGGCTTGAGTGGTTCTGGAACACACATGAGAGGAGATGAGCCTTAAGGAATGGGTCAGATTTGTACAGGGAGGGAGAAAGGAGAAAGACCATTCCTAAATGGGAAGGTCCTTCTACAACAAGTTTCTCTTCTTTGAGCCAAAAATTCCTAGCGTGATGAATTAAAATAAAAAAATCCAAAGGCCAAGTTTTCTAGATTTTTCAAAACTCCTTTTAATAGCCTTATGATTTACCTTTTTTTATTTTACCTTTTAAATTCAAAACTCCATTTCTTGGTTTTTAATCTTTTCCTACTTGAGTGGTCCTCAGACCTGAGCAAGAATCTGAATTCATGCACCTGGAGAGTTTGTTTAACAGGCAGATCCCTAGTCTCTGACTCAGCCCATCTGGGGCAGGGCCCAAAATCTGATTTTTAACCAGATACCTCCCCAGGTGAATTCTTTTACAAGTGGTCAAAGACAGCCATACTTTGAGGAAACACTGGTGCTACTGCAACCACAAATGTATCCCATAAGCCTCCTGATAGCACTAAGCCAGAAGGAACCTGGAGAATAAATGTACAGATATTTCAGATGTGACCCCATATCACCCTCACCACCACCCTCAACCTCCACCTGTTTTATTCCATGGGATACAGAAAAACTGAGTCACAAAACTGTCTGAAGAAACAAACATCAAAACTATACACACACATACATACGCACTCAAAAAACAAAGAATACCAAACTGATATTGAAAAATTGGCCCAGGTTTAACTCAAAACCTACAAAGTTCACATAGGTTCAAAGTCTGACAAAAAAAATCTACCCTCCCATCCCAGCTGGGCTGTCTTAGCCTGAGCAGTGACCTCAGGGCCATCAATCGAATAGCAACTAATAAAAGAAAAATCTAGTTCTAAGTCTCCAACACCCAATGCATCACATCTTGAATAGCAGAAGCTACAAATCCATTTCTAGCGCCCCTGAGTTTACAGAAAATAGTTCAGTACTTAACCCATACCTCCTGGGCTCCCCAAACAATCCTCCTAATGCACAGCTCTGAGTAAGGTACTGGCTACTCCAAAACCTGCCACCAACAATCCATTGTCTGTAGAATAAAACACCTACCTCTTAATCTGACAGTCAAATGCTTCCTTCATCTGACCCCCAATCTATGAAACCTTATCTACTGTTATTTCTACACTCTATACTTCTATAAAACCAGACAATTCCCATTGTACAAGCCTATCCTGGACTTTTCCACCTCTACTGGCATTTAACATGCTAGTTCCCCTACCCAAAATGCCCACAATTTGTGCCCTTTCCCCTTGCCTTCACACGCCTCTGTAGAGACTTCCCTGACCCCAGCCAAAAGTAATATCCCTCTCATTGGTGCTTCCACCACATTTGGTAGCTCCCTTATGACAGTATATTTGGTCTGCTTTGTACATCATCATGTATATCTCTTGTCTCTCCTATTAAGTTTTTAAGCCTCCTGAGGTGCCATGTCTTAACCCCCACAGCACCCAATGCAGTGACTTACTAGATTAGTGAATTTTTTTATGCTAGTACAGAAGGGGTTAAACACAGACTGTTATAATAACTGACAGATGGTCTGAGAAATTCTTTTCTATCAGTAGAACTGGCATCTCTCCAATAAGGACAGACTGGATCTTGCTACTTAAAGCACATTTTCCTACAGATACTGTAAGATGTGATTCCTTCATTTTTTTTCATTTTTCAATGATAAGAATCATTTGAAATTTCTGAGAAATGATTGTGTGATGAAAGCAGCCAAGTTTGATAGTCCAAGCTGTTTTCCACCCATCCTTCACTTCCTTTGCACTAGCTTTTATTTAAGCCTTGGACTTCGTGAAGATAGCACTCTGGGATTTGAAGCACACGACACCCAATCTTGACTGAACTGTATTACAGTGTTACCTTCCACTCTGGTTTAGACATAATGCAAAAAGGGAAAGCCCCCATAAATCAGCAAGATTGGCCAGAATCCCCTCAGAGCCCTCCCCCATGTTATAGAGCCCTCTGGGAAACCCCAGACAAGTTGGAGACAGTCCCTTTACACAGGGAGCTCACACTCTAGCTAGAGCTGCAGAATCCATATGCCCACATTTTTTTAAAGAGACTAATTAACCAAGTGTTAACAGATCACTATGGTGATCTATCAGTGGGCACTGGGCTCAGGGTTGACCCTAAACACAGGCTTAATGGACAGCTGCCTATACCATGTGGTATGAGGGCCAAGGAAAATATGTCTCTACATTGGCCTGCCTTAGTACATGAAATTCCACTGTTCCCTAACGGTAAGGCACTAAGGACACCCATCTAAAATGCAAACATTTCCTAGAGCTAGGAGTTCTTGAATAATTGCATGGACAACTTTTCACAAATATGTAAGCCAGTGAGAAAGCAGGCATGTGCTGATCAGGAAGGAAGCCCAAACCATGGTAGCTTCTGACAGGAACTTTAGACCACTGCCTTGGTCCTCTCTATACCACTCTCCATCATCTTAAATATTTTGAGTGCCTTTAGCCCCATCTTTAAGAAGGTTGTAGTCTAGTGGGGAAGAGAGATATGTAAATAATTTCAATATAATGGGGTACATGATGAGACAGAGGTATGCACAGGTGCCATGGAACTCAGAGGAGAAATACAGCCCCATCTGAAGGGGTTGGAGAATGCTTCTTAGAGGAGGTAATATCTGAGCTGTGTCTTGAAGTATAAACAGGAACTAGTAAAGAATATGGAAATGGTGTCGCAGGCAGAATGATTTGCAAGGGCAAGGACATGGTCCAGCCTTTTGTGTGTAAAGTGTGTAGTAGGGGAGCTGAGGTAGAAAGATCTGTAAGTCATTCAATATTACTGTAGCACCAAGTGTGGGGCAGAAAGTAGGAAGAGGGGAGATGGATCACGACAAGAGACAGATTGTGAAGGGCCTTGTACATCATGTCAGGGAGTGTGGACTTGATGTTCAGCTTAATAGAAAACATTGAAGGGTTTTAAGCAGGGGAATGAGACAATCAGATTTATGTTTAGGAAAATCAATGGTAGGTGTGTGGAGAATGGATTGAAGAGAGGCAGGACTAGGGGTAGAGAACACAATTAACAGGTGGGCTCAAAAAGCCCAAATACTGTCCCCTTTGGCTTTCTCCTCTTCTCCTCCCTACTTCCTTTCCTCTCCTCCTGCCTTCACACCAGTCAGTGCCTAAGGCCTGCCCTCGGTCCCTGGTGGAACTGCAGGCGGCTCTCAGACTGGAGGGGAAGTTCCCAATGCTTGGTCTTTGTCTTCACAGAAAATATTCAACCAACTTGGCACCTAAATGCCCTCCACAGTGATAGCAACAGGGAGGGCTACAGAGGGAACAGCAAAATTACCCACTCACTAGGATGTGGCTCTTACCTGAAAATCTCCTAAAGACCCTCCTTGGATGTCTCCTTTATTCAGCCTGGCAAAAATAATTTGAGTTCAAATAACCTCTGCTATTTGACTAGAGCAATAGAGGAGTTTAAAACTGAGGCAGGGCTTCCCTGGTGGCGCAGTGGTTGAGAGTCTGCCTGCCAATGCAGGGGACACGGGTTCGAGCCCTGGTCTGGGAGGATCCCACATGCCGCGGAGCAACTGGGCCCGTGAGCCATAATTACTGAGCCTGCGCGTCTGGAGCCTGTGCTCCGCAGCAAGAGAGGCCACGATAGTGAGAGGCCCGCGCACTGCGATGAAGAGTGGCCCCCGCTTGCCGCAACTAGAGAGAGCCCTCGCACAGAAACGAAGACCCAACACAACCATAAATAAATAAATTTAAAAAAAAAAAATGATCAAGTCCTTTAAAAAAAAAAAAAAACTGAGGCAAATCCATGTGCTTTGTTCATTTATCACAGAAGCCTTACCTTCATTTCCCCCTCTATTTTGCAAAGTGCTGGTAAACATTTGATTTTTCCTTAATAATTCCTTACTGTCTCCCTCTCTGTTCCAGCAGGCTGCCTGCAAGCAGCTCACCACTTAACTTGGGCACTTTCCCATAATTGATTTTTCCCCTTAGATATCATCTTTTTTTTTTTTTTTTTTTTTTTTTATTTATGGTTGGGTCTTCGTTTCTGTGCGAGGGCTTTCTCTAGTTGCGGCGAGCGGGGACCACTCTTCATCACGGTGCGCGGGCCTCTCACTATCGCGGCCTCTCTTGTTGCGGAGCACAGGCTCCAGACGCGCAGGCTCAGCAATTGTGGCTCTCGGGCCCAGCTGCTCCGCGGCACGTGGGATCTTCCCAGACCAGGGCTCGAACCCGTGTCCCCTGCATTGGCAGGCAGATTCTCAACCACTGCGCCACCAGTGAAGCCCTAGATATCATCTTTAAATGCAAAATATCTGAGAAAAATAGCCCAGGCTGAAGATTAACACCTTCAGTCTGAGTGATACTGCTACCCAATGGTGATTGATAGGTGAATCTTAAAGTGAAGCTAACCTTTATCTCAGCTCAGCCTGGCTGGAGGCGTTGCAGTTCACACCCAGTAAGAGGCCCCCAGTGGCTGTCCTTGAGGCTGACCAAACTGAATACAGTGTTTGCCTCAGGTAAAAGGAGCCACAGGCACAGGGGCACTCCAGGCAGAGAAGCCTTAGGGTGGCCTAAGGCTAAGCCTTAGCCTTAGCCTTAGCTAGGCCTTAGCCTTAGCTTAGGTATGGTAGCATTCTTTCATTTTCATCGGTCCTCACAGGTGGAACCTATTACATTGGTCACATTGGACATGTCTTACCAGATTGTATTAGTGAGGCAGCAAAAGCTAGGAAAGAGAGTGGTTACCTGGACTCCTGTGGAGACAAAAAGTCAACTCCAAACAGTCTCTGGATACGATGGTGAAGCCCAGAGCCCAGTCTTTACTCCCTTGAGTATTTAATTAGTATTTCCCGGGTGCTCAGCTCTCAGGTGACTACAAGCTAGGTGATCTGAGAGGCAACTCCCATCTATAACAAAAGAACTAGAACTCCATTGCCAATCAATTCAAAAGTGCCAAGATACGTGACATCAAAGCAGGCAATATGAGATGGGGTTCAAGAAAAAGCCTTCAAAGGTGTGACAGACTAGGAGAGACAGAAGAGGTTTCAGGGGGAGTACAAGTATTATACTTTATAACTTTTTAAAAACCTACCATTAATTGAGTACTTACCATGTTTCAGGCATTATGCCTTCACATTATTCCTTTTAAGCAAGTATCAGTATAATGCCCCATTTTACAGACGAGGATCTAAGGATCAGAGTGCTTAAATTACTTGCCCAAAGTTAAATACGTTGATATGTAGCATGGCCAGAAGTAAAACCCAAATCAGTCTGACTTTAGAGCCCATGCTCTTCACTACACTCTTCCTCCAAAATGATCCTTTGCCCTGGGGCAAGATGGTTAAGCTGAATGGAAAGACTGAGTTGGAAAAGACATTAGAAGGGGATTCATACACCCATGTACATCTCTCTTCACTGGTATCAAGGGTTAATGCAAATCTGACTAAAAAGTCCTGACTGCCCTTTCTCCTCTGAGTGCACAGGCTTCACTAATTGCCAGTAGAATGGAAAGCCATGAATTTCTCCCTCAGTTTTGATAAAGAGAGAACAAGTTTCAAACAACAAAAAAAGGAAAACAAATCTAAAAATTTTCAGTTCAAGCAACAATCCTGTTTCTATGGAAACACGTAAGGACAAACTGTAGGACCTACAGCATAGGCAGGCTTCACCTCCACCCTATGAGCTGCAAAGCTTTTTTTCCCTTTAAAATAAAGAAACTCTATGTAAACAAGCCATTATGGATGGGTGGCTGGTGGGTTATTGGGAAGGGATTTAACAACAATGGGATTAGAAGAACAGCTTGAATTCAACAGAGTTCCAGGTCCTTTGAAATATTTTAGTTAATTCAGTTAATTCTCCTTTGATAGATCAAGTTTCTTTGGTGTATAAATATTAGCCTCCTCAATCTCCAGCAATAAACTACTTTGAGATCTGGTTATTTTGTGGACAGTAAGGGGCTAATCTATGCCTGAGATAAATCATCTGCAACCTCCTATGAAAGAGCCAAGTCTCAATTAACCAGAATCCAATTAAATGGAGCCCTCAACTAAACGCATCCACCTTCTGCAGAGAGTGCCCAATGATAAGAAAAAACATAACAGAAATTTAGTATAATATATGGCAGAGGGTGGGGAGAAGGCGGGTATAGCTGTGTGACTTTGGGCAACTTCTTTATACTCTCTGTTCCTCCGTTTCTTCATCTGTAACACTAGGTTGTTAGCAGAATTAAATGAGATAGCTAATGCAGGGTGCTTCACACAGCACCTGGAACTTAGTTAAGAACTCAATAAATCTTAGCATATATTTATACTCTTTAGTCTATAAGGTCACCCAAAACCATCTTCTAGGGGATGTTTTGGTGTGAGTACCCACCAACCTTCACCTTCTCCATCCCCATTTCCCAAAGTAGACAGTGATCTGTTACTCTGAACAATGTTCCCGATGCCTAGCAAGGACTTCCTTTATCATCAAAGAATCTGTAACATTACTTTCTGAAGCAGGAAAGAGAGCTCAAACATAAACATTTGAGATGGCATAAAGCCAAAACAATATTCATGTTCCATTTCCCTTCATATTTTTAGTCTCACTGCCCTCTACTGCCCCCAAATGACCTGATCTTTAACCTGTGTGTGATGCGGACCACACATTTTGCACTGGCTGACTTAACACTTCCATACAACAATCCAGTCTCTGTAACAGTGTGTTAGGCTCAGTGCAGAAACGGATAGGTCTATGACGTTCTCTAAGTACAGCACCATGCCCAATTAGGCACTTAATTGGGCACCATATCCTGATGATGATAATTATCATTATTATCCCCACTACCAGCCTGAGGCAAAATTGTCAAGTTGTTTTCTAGCCTCAAACAACCAATGGACACTTTTCTTTCCCAGTGTTTTCCCGCAGGTGGCTAGTGCCCCAAACCTTCTCTGACACCCATTCACACTGAGGTATAGAGGATCAGTGACAGTTAAAAGTGGATTTAAAGAAATAGATGGGATAGAGGGTCTTCACGTGAGTTTGCAACATCACTAAAAGTGTTCCAGGAGATGGAAAAAGACCTCCAGGAACCCCTGACATCATACCACCTAGGCATGTGCTACTCCAAAGAGGAATCAGCCTCACAAACTGAAGCATAGCGCTACACAGGATCGCAGGATTTCTCAGTGAGTCACTATTACCAAGA
This sequence comes from Balaenoptera musculus, assembly GCF_009873245.2. Lineage (NCBI taxonomy): Eukaryota > Metazoa > Chordata > Mammalia > Artiodactyla > Balaenopteridae > Balaenoptera > Balaenoptera musculus. Next base: position 101,525,052 of record NC_045806.1, on the reverse strand, counting down.
AAATCTAGGACAAAACTAAAACAATATGTAGATGATGGCACCTATTTACCTGATTTCACATGAGGAATACCAAAATATCTATCCTAATGGTCATCAAGGGCAATTTCAAATAATAAGTTATGTAAGTGTTATGTTAAGTCATTCAGAGCCATGAAAACCACAGTTTCGGTTTTCCTATAGTAAGTTCCCCCAAAAATAAAATGCCCTGGTGAAATGATAAAACAGTTAGCAACATTTTGATTTGAAAGACTGGAAGAGAAGGGAAGTCAGGAACCGCCTGAAGTTGAGACCACACCTTTGGGGGAGGTACTAGACTTGTCTGCCTTCCTTCTTCCTGCCTTCAATCCTTCTAGCAGTGGGGAAAACAGGGCAAGACGACAATGAAAGAGAGGACTACTTCACAGTTTGCTTCAGACCAGTCCTGCCTTGGACTCAGGTCTCCATTCTCCAATTAATGGTCTGCCGACATGCTTTCATTCTTTACAAATTCCCCACTTAACACAGTTAAAAATCTCCAGCTGGGTTTCCATCAGCACTCTTTGTGGAAAGAAGATACCAAATGAAAGTGAAACTGTGCATGTCTGGCCCCATGAAGGGTGAGATATTCAGATAACGTATTGGACATTTCAAATACCTTCCATTTTCTGCCGAGGCAGCTGACTTGCTGGGAATATGTTCTCTGAGAAGTAAAAAGTTAAGTGCTCTATTCCAAATCCTCAGTGGGGCAGTGAGCTTGACAGAACATCAACTAGAGGAAGCCAATTAGCGTGGTTTTTACCATGACAACCAGTGCACCTTCCTAAGAAATCAGTGGGATTCACACACTGAAGTGGGGGAAGAAGGGAGAAGAATGTCAGAGAATGTGCTGACTTTGAAAGACCCCTTTTTGAAATGAGCCAATATTATTCATTTTCTCAAAATGTCTAGAAATGGAAAATTATTCCTGTCAATGACATGACATTCGTTTAGCTCATGCATGCACAGTTTCTGGATAGTGGAAAGAATCAGCAAGAGCAGGAGTCTGAGAAAGTACCCCAATTATATGCACGGTTTATAATTCACTTGGAGTGGAGGGCATTAGGACAGGGCAGATCCAAACACATCTCTGCAAATATCACTCAGTTGAGGACATGCAGACATCACTGAAATTTTAAGCTATGAATTAAAAGACATTATCTTCACTCATTCATACATGAGTTATCATCTTTGCTAAATAAATTTCCCCATCTCAAAAGCTCTCCTCTCCCCTCCCAATCTAAAACTCAAGTTCTTATCCCTCTATGAAGCCTCCTTTCTAAAATCATCCCAGGTTCCACTGATCAATCTTTTTTTCAGACCTTCTATTAGAGTCCACACCACATAGCTGAGTACTGGATTCTACATTATTTTATAATACCATTTAGTGTATTTATGTCATATTTCCCATTGTGACAGTAATTTCTTCCAGGGCATATTTCTTCTGTACCCCAAAGCACTACATAATTTGGGGTTAGAGTAAATGCCTAATAAAAATGTACATGGTGCTTGATTGCTTAGAGAGTTCATGGACTTGTGTCTAATTTAAGGCTGACTACATGACCTTGAAGTTAGTGCCTCTATTATTGCAGCAGGAAATAAGAATACCTTACTATGTTCTCCATAGAAAATAAAGGAGGAGGCACATCAGTAGGCAGGATTTTGCTACCATTGTGGATTTACTCTCTGCAAATTGCTAGGATGATGAAGAAGAAAAGGATGAGTCATAATTTGCAGTCCAGTCCCAGTAGGTATTTATAGCTGACTCTAGAAATAGCATTCTCACAACTGTATGCCTTAATTCTATGCTTCCTTCAAGGCTCAGCTTAGCTGTCACTTCCTCTATGATTCCTTCCTTGCTTCTTCATCCAGAAGGACTCCCATACTCTTTTCAACTACCAGAGCATTTTACCTAACCTCCTTTCATGACATATCACTTTCTGCCTTGTGTTGTAGTTATTTATGTCTTTGTTTTCTCTCCCCTAGTAGACATACATAGTGACATATACTAGGTACACAATACTAGGAATAGCTAACACCTACTGGGCTTTATATATATTATGTTATTTAATCCTTAAAGCAATTAAGTTGAAGTATGTACTATTCACAATGTCTCAGTTTTACAAATGGGAAACTGAGGCTTTGCAAGATTAAGTAATTTGCTCAGGGTCATACAACTAATTAGTGTCATAGGTAGAATTTGATTTGAGAGTCAGTAGTCTTAATAACTATGCTATAATGACTTAATAAATGGTGAATGAAGGAATGTAATGAATGAATGAATTAATTAGTACTATCTTAACTGATATAGGCTTTCCAGCCATATGCACTTCTTTAGGCTGTGACTGATCAAAGGTCTGATGCTACCTACTTGTAAAAGAATAATCAGACCCAATGTCAAAAGCAAGAGATCAAATTATAGACTTTCAATATCACCTGTTATTCATCCAAGAAAAGAGTCCCGGTTTACGTTTTCAGTCTCTCCCTGATCTGCAAACTACCCAAAGTTCATACCTGAAAATTTTGCATAACTGTCCACCAAGAATACACTAGCATTTTGGAACTACTCTCACACTTCAGGCTGGGTGATCAAGATCTGGGCAATGTGAGCCTATCAAGCTCAGCTAAAAGTACATTATTTTTCATGAAACTACTGACATAGAATGCACTATCAGTGTTTCACCCTAAATTCAGCGCTAAGATGGGTCCTGCCTGCACATATGCCACATTTAGTCTGTCAAATAGCAGTATTCATTGACTCAATCAGAAGTGGTTAGTGACCAAGAGGACACCTATAAATGTTCATATTTTAAAAAGTTAATTTAAAAAAGCTTTTTCTTAAACTATAATACTTTAGCCTTTATCTGAAGTCCTCTACATAGCAGGCCCACTGCTGGCCATGTACAACATTGCTCTGGATGGTCAATGTGGATAACTAGAAAAAAATGCAAACAGTGTTTCTCCTAAAAAAATCTGTTGTCTGGCCATTCCGTTGTACAGGTGTGAACTCTGGTTGTAGTGCAGCGTTTCAGAGTCTAGATTCTGATGCCAGCCAGCCTGGATTCATATCCTGGCACAACAACTATCTTGAACAAATAACCACTCTGTGCCTCCATTTCCTTATCTCTAAAATTAGATAATAAGAGTACCTACTTTCAGAATTGTTAGGATTACATGAGTTATATGTGCAAAACACTTGTTCCCGGCCGCAAATGTTATACAAGTATTGCTATTATTATTTTAATATATAAGTATTGTTTAATACTCAAGATCTGTATAGTGCTGTAGTTCTCAACCTGGGACAATTTTGCCTCTCAGGGGACATTTTTCAAAGTGTGGGGACATTTTTGGTTGCCACCAATAAAGAGGGGAAGAGATGCTATTGGTATCTAGGAGGTAGAGTCCAGGGACAATGCTAAACATCCTACGATGCACAAAACAGACCTCTACAACAATTATCTGGCCCAAAATATCAACAGGGCTGAGGCTGGGAAAACCTGGCATAGAGGCAACCTCCACTTTATGAGAACTCAGTGGAGCAAAACTCCAGGGACAAATGCCAAAAAATAACAGGTGATAATTCCTTTTCAAAAAGCTTTCACCAAAGGGTCCTTTCAATACCAGAACTCAATACATTTATAGGTGGCTTATAGATTAATTATAGCTTCCTTCACATAATATATTTATAAATATATTTTTTATATTTTATACACATACATCAATGGAAATTTTATAAATTCAATACTAGTTAATATACTTAAGGCAAAATATGGGTAGAAATCTTCTTGTCAATGATTTCATAATGCAAATAGGTATAGCCCCCTATTTCAATATTTTGTGGATTTAGGCCTTCTTAAAGGAGCCACCTGTATTTGACAGGAAAGTGAACAAGATAAAAACTTAAAGCTAACATCTTATACATTAGTGCCAGTTGAAGACAAAGCATATCTGAAACAATAACCCAAGTTAAAGAGGAAAGAGAGGGTTTGCATCAACATCTACTTCTTAGAAATTGATCAACTTATTGAACGTGGCCCATCTATAAAGCCAACTTTAATTATCTAGATATTATCTTATCTACTCTATGACGGGTTATTACCTGAACAATTCAGCCAACCTAGTCAATGTACCTTTATGTGTTTGAGACCAGTCACTACAACATCAACTGGTCAATGAAGAGAAAAATCAACCAAATTACCCTTCTTGCACTGTCTAGATTTAGTTCCCTCACCTCACCTCAATTCTTTCCAGACAAACCCATACATAACAGTTATTTGGATTGCTATTACGTTTTATCCAGTTGTTCTGGGTTTAAGTAAACAAAGACTCCTTGTTCACGGAATCTCTACTTTTAGAACCACAGCCTGGCTTCTCTTTTCAACGTGAATTGTCACTTCTCCCATTATTCAATAATTAATATATCAATTGTAATATAAATTTGGTGAGTTTAACTTTTTTAAAGGCTGCTAAACAATTGATTTGATGAACCTGGTTTTCCTCACAGGCTGAGATAGTAATGGCTGTCTGGGCTTTCATAATATGCAAATATATACCGCTACTAAATAAGACAAAACTCAGAGCCACAAAAAAAGATGAACTGTATGTCTTATGTACCTACTATATGCTCAGCACTGTAAAAAAAAAAAAAAAACCTTAAGTCAGAGGTAAAAGTCAAGCTTATTCATGCAAAACAATTAAAAGATAACCTGGAGAAGGGGGCGCCTTCAAGATGGCAGAGAAGTAAAGGGTGGAGATCACCTTCCTCCCCACAAATACATCAAAACTACATCTACACGTGGAACAACTCCTACAGAACACCTACTGAACGCTGGCAGAAGACCTGAGACTTCCCAAAAGGGTCTTGGTGCTCTGGCCGGGTGTCAGGCATAAGCCTCTGAGGTGGAAGAGCCAAGTTCAGGACACTGGTCCACCAGAGACCTCCCAGCCCCACGTAATATCAAAAGGCAAAAGCTCTCCCAAAGATCTCCATCTCAACGCTAAGACCCAGCTCCACTCAACGACCAGCAAGCTACAGTGCAGGACACCCTATGCCAAACAACTAGCAAGACAGGAACACAAACCCACCCATTAGCAGAGAGGCTGCCTAAAATCATAATAAGTTCACAGACACCCCAAAACATATCACCGGACACGGTCCTGCCCACAAGAAACACAAGATCCAGCCTCATCCACCAGAACACAGGACCAAGTCCACTCCACCAGGAAGCCAACACAACCCACTGAACCAACCTTACCCACTGGGAGCAGACACCAAAAGCAACAGGAACTACGAACATGCAGCCTGTGAAAAGGAGACCCCAAACACAGTAAGTTAAGCAAAATGAGAAGACAGGGAAACACACAGCAGATGAAGAAGCAAGGTAAAAACCCACCAGACCTAACAAATGAAGAGGAAATAGACAGTCTACAGGAAAAAGAATTCAGAGTAATGATAGTAAAGATGATCCAAAATCTTGGAAATAGAATGGAAAAAATACAAGAAATGTTTAACAAGGACCTAGAAGAACTAAAATGCAAACAAACAATGATGAACAACACAATAAATGAAATTTAAAACTCTCTAGAAGGAAACAATAGCAGAATAACTGAGGCAGAAGAACAGATAAGTGACCTGGAAGATAAAATAGTGGAAATAACTACCACAGAGCAGAATAAAGAAAAAAGAATGAAAAGAATCAAGGACAATCTCAGAGACCTCTGGGACAACATAAAACGCATTAACATTCAAATTATAGGGGTTCCAGAAGAAGAAGAGAAAAAAAAAAGGGACTGAGAAAATATTTGAAGAGATTATACTTGAAAACTTCCCTAATATGGGTAAGGAAATAGTCAAAAAAGTCCAGGAAGGGCAGAGAGTCCCATATAGGATAAATCCAAGGAGAAACACGCCACGACACATATTAATCAAACTATCAATAATAAAATAAAAAGAAAAAATATTTAAAGCAGCAAGGGAAAAGCAACAATTAACATACAAGGGAATCCCCATAAGGTTAACAGCTGATCTTTCAGCAGAAACTCTGAAAGCCAGAAGGGAGTGGGAGCACATATTTAAAGTGAGGAAAGGGAAGAACCTACAACCGAGATTACTGTACCCAGCAAGGATCTCATGCAGATTCGACAGAGAAATTAAAACCTTCACAGACAAGCAAAAGCTAAGAGAATTCAGCATGACCAAACCAGCTAGACAAAAAAAGCTATAGGAACTTCTCTAGGCAGGAAACACAAGAGAAGGAAAAGACCTACAACAACAAACCCAAAACAACTTAAAAAATGGTAACAGGAACATACATATCGAGAACTACCTTAAATGTAAATGGATTAAATGCTCCAACCGAAAGACACAGACTGGTTGAATGGATACAAAAACAAGACCCATACATATGCTGTCTACAAGAGACCCACTACAGACCAGGGACACATACAGACTGAAAGTGAGGGGGTGGAAAAAGATATTCCATACAAATGGAAATCAAAAGAAAGCTGGAGTAGCAATTCTCATATCAGACAAAACAGACTTTAAATAAAGACTATTACAAGAGACAAAGAAATATACTACATAATGATCAAAGGATCAATCCAAGAAGAAGATAAAACAATTGTAAATATTTATGCACCCAACATAGGACCACCTCAATACATAAGGCAAATACTAACAGCCATAAGAGGTGAAATCTACAGTAACTCAATCATAGTAGGGAACTTTAACACCCCACTTTCACCAATGGACAGATCATCCAAAATGAAAATAAGTAAGGAAACACAAGCTTTAAATGATACATTAAACAAAATGGACTTAATTGATATTTATAGGGCATTCCATGCAAAAACAGCAGAATACACTTTCTTCTCAAGTGCTCATGGAACATTCTCTTGGATAGATCATATCTTGGGTCACAAATCAAGCCTTGGTAAATTTAAGAAAATTGAAATCATATCAAGTATCTTTTCTGACCACAACGCTATGAGACTAGATATCAATTACAGGAAAAGATCTGTAAAAAATACAAACACATGGAGGCTAAACAATACACTGCTAAATAACCAAGAGATGACTGAAGAAATCAAAGACGAAATCAAAAAATACCTAGAAACAAATGACAATGAAAACATGATGACCCAAAACCTATGGGATGCAGCAAAAGCACTTCTAAGAGGGAAGTTTATAGCAATACAATCCTACCTCAAGAAACAAGAAACATCTCAAATAAACAACCTAACCTTACACCTAAAGCAATTAGAGAAAGAAGAGCAAAAAAAACCCAAATTTAGTAGAAGGAAAGAAATTATCAAGATCAGATCAGAAATAAATGAAAAAGAAATGAAGGAAATGATAGCAAAGATCAACAAAACTAAAAGCTGGTTCTTTGAGAAGATAAACAAAATTGATAAACCATTAGGCAGACTCATCAAGAAGAAAATGGAGAAGACTCAAATCAATTGAACTAGAAATGAAAAAGGAGAAGTAACAACTGACACTGCAGAAATACAAAGGATCAAAAAAGATTACTACAAGCAACTATATGCCAATAAAATGGACAACCTGGAAGAAATGGACGAATTCTTAGAAAAGCACAACCTTCTCAGACTGAACCAGGAAGAAATAGAAAATATAAACAGACCAATCACAAGCACTAAAATTGAGACTGTGATTAAAAATCTTCCAACAAACAAAAGCCCAGGACCAGATGGCTTCACAGGTGAATTCTATCAAACACTTAGATAAGAGCTAACACCTATCCTTCTCAAACTCTTCCAAAATATAGCAGTGGGTGGAACACTTCCAAACTAATTCTACAAGGCCACCATTACCCTGATACAAAAACCAAAGATGTCACAAAAAAAGAAACTACAGGCCAATATCACTGATGAACATAGATGCAAAACCCCTCAACAAAATACTAGCAAACAGAATCCAACAGCACATTCAAAGGATCATACACCATGATCAAGTGGGGTTTATCCCAGGAATGCAAGGATTCTTCAATATATGCAAATCAATTAATGTGATAAACCATATTAACCAACTGAAGGATAAAAACCATATGATCATCTCAATAGATGCAGGAAAAGCTTTTGACAAAATTCAACACCCATTTATGATAAAAACCTTCCAGAAGGTAGGCACAGACGGAACTTACATCAACATAATAAAGGCCATATATGACAAACCCACAGCCAATATCGTTCTCAATGGTGAAAAAGTGAAACCATTTCCACTAAGATCAGGAACAAGACAAGGTTGCCCACTCTCACCACTATTATTCAACATAGTTTTGGAAGTCCTAGCCACAGCAATCAGAGAAGAAAAAGAAATAAATGAATCCAAATTGGAAAAGAAGAAGTAAAGCTTTCACTGTTTGCAGATGACATGATACTATACATATAGAATCCTAAAGATGCTACCAGAAAACTACTAGAGCTAATCAATGAATTTTGTTAAGTAGCAAGATAAAAAATTAATGCACAGATATCTCTTGCATTCCTATACACTAATGATGAAAAATCTGAAAGAGAAATTCAGGAAACAGTCCCATTTACCACTGCAACAAAAAGAATAAAATACCTAGGAATAAGCCTACCTAAGGAGACAAAAGAACCATATGCAGAAAACTATAAGATACTGATGAAAGATATTAACGATGATACCAACAGATGGAGAGATATACCATGTTCTTGGACTGGAAGAATCAACATTGTGAAAATGACTATACTACCCAAAGCAATCTGCAGATTCAATGCAATCCCTATCAAACTACCAATGGCATTTTTCACAGAACTAGAACAAAACATTTCACAATTTGTATGGAAACACAAAAGACCCCGAAGAGCCAAAGCAATCTTGAGAAAGAAAAGCGGAGCTGGAGGAATCAGGCTCCCAGACTTCAGACTGTACTACAAAGCTACAGTAATCAAGACAGTATGGTACTGGCACAAAAACATAAATAGAGATCGATGGAACAGCATAGAAAGCCCAGAGATAAGGTGACCATATGTGTGTGGGTTTATCTTAGATAAAGGAGGCAAGAATATACAATGGAGAAAAGACAGCCTCTTCAATAAGTGGTGCTGTGAAAACTGGACAGCTACATGTAAAAGAATGAAATTAGGACACTCCCTAACACCACACAAAAATCAGCTCAAAATGTATTAAAGACCTAAATGTAAGGCCAGACACTCTAAAACTCTTAGAGGAAAACATAGGCAGAATACTCTATGACATAAATTACAGCAAGATCCTTTTTGACCCACCTCCTAGAGGAATGGAAATAAAAAGACAACCCTCAGAATGGGAGAAAATATTTGCAAATGAAGCAACTTACAAAGGTTTAATCTCCAAAATATACAAGCAGCTAATGCAGCTCAATATCAAAAAACAAACAACCCAATCCAAAAATGGGCAGAAGACCTAAACAGACATTTCTACAAAGAAGATACGTAGATTGCCAACATACACATGAAAGGATGCTCCACATCACTAATCGTTAGAGAAATGCAAATCAAAACTACAATGAGATATCATCTCACACTGGTCAGAATGGCCATCAAAATATCTACAAACAATGAACACTAGAGAGGGTGTGGAGAAAAGGGAATCCTCTTGCACTGTTGGTGGGAATGTAAATTGATACAGCCAGTATGCAGAACAGTATGGAGGTTCCTCAAAAAACTAAAAATAGAACTACCATACAACCCAGCAATCCCATTACTGGGCATATACCCTGAGAAAAACATAATTCAAAAAGAGTCATGTACCACAATGTTCATTGCAGCTCTATTTACAATAGCCAGGACATGGAAGCAACCTAAGTGTCCATTGGCAGATGAATGGATAAAGAAGCTGTGGTACATATATACAATGGAATATTACTCAGCCACAAAAAGAAACGAAATTGAGTTATTTGTAGTGAGGTGGATGGACCTAGAGACTGTCATACAGAGTGAAGTAAATCAGAAAGAGAAAAACAAATACCATATGCTAATACATATATATGGAATCTAAAACAAGAAGAAAAAAAATGGTTCTGAAGAACCTAGGGGCAGGACAGGAATAAAGACGCAGGCATAGAGAATGGACTTGAGGACACGGGGAAGGGGAAGGGGAAGGGGAAGGGTAAGCTGGGATGAAGTGAGAGAGTAGCATGGACATATATACACTACCAAATGTAAAATAGATAGCTAGTGGGAAGCAGCCGCATAGCACAGGGAGATCAGCTCAGTGCTTTGTGACCACCTAGAGGGGTGGGATAGGGAGGGTGGGAGGAAGATGCAAGAGGGAGGGGATATGGGGATATATGTATATGTATAGCTGATTCACTTTGCTATACAGCAGAAACTAACACACCATTGTAAAGCAATTATACTCCAATAAAGATTTAAAAAAAAAAAAAAGGATAACCTGTGAGAGTGTACAGTCAAGCTTTGAACAATGCAGGGATTAGGGGTACAGATTCTCCACACAATTGAAAACCCACGTGTAACTGCAGTCAGCCCCTGTATCTGCGGTTCCGCATCCAGATTAAACCAACCAAGGATCATGTAGTAGTACTACCATAGTACATATTTATTGAAAAATAATCTGTGTATAAGTGGACCTGCTCAGTTCAAACCTGTGTTGTTCAAGGTTCAACAGTTTATTCAAGTTTTAGATTCAGTAGTTCAGACTGTGCGTATATATTTCAGATTATTAGCCAATTTATTGAACTAGAGTTGTAAAGGTAGATTTAATGAGCTGTAGCTAGAGGACGGTATGTAAAGTGGCCTCTGGAATAATACTGACATGAGTTCAAATCCTAGCTCCACTGTTTCTTAGCTACTTAACTTTGAGCAAGTTACTTAACCTTTCTGAACCTCAGTATCCCTATCTGTTTTAAAATGAAGATTAAAAATGCTATCTTCCTCACTGGGTTGTTGCGAGGATTAATCAAGATAATGAAGATTAAAGAAAACAGCACAGTGCTTGTCATATTCTATATAGGGTAGCCACAAGTTCCTGTGCATTCCAGTTAGACATTATCTGCATACTCCCCTCCATTGCACAAATTTAATTCTTCTTCGTTCTTCTGGAATATTCCTTCTTGTTAATGGTTGAAAATCATTTAAGTAGTACCTGAGAGTTATTTTGGGTCTTCAACTATTGTTATACAGACTCCTTATGCATGAGATTATAAAACATTTTCCTCAAAAGAGAGATCATTCAAGGAGCTTCTATTTAGCATGTATAGGGACTTTGTTGCAATTCCTTAAGTAATCATTAATTGCAAGCCATTGTTTTTTATTATCATTGGTGTTTTGTGGTTATTCAGAGGAGAAGGAGAGGTAGGAGGAAAAAGGGGAAGAGGAAGAGGAGGATGAGGAGAAAAAAAGAGGGAAAGGAGGAAATAGAGAAAGGTGAAGCCTTACTTATAAAGGAATAGGAAAGGTAATCCAGGCAAAGAGTACAGCATAAACAAAGATACAAAGGCAAACATGAGTAGGCAGAGCAAAAACTGACCAGTCTGATTGGATCACAAGGAATATGTTGGGTGTAATGAGACACCTTTTGATGCACAAGGAGAATAGCAATAGTTACTTGCTACCAAGTAAGTACTTTCCTTTTAAGGAGTCAAAACTTTGTAATACCACATGCCTACTCTTCTGTAATTCCAACAGTTTTCCCTCTTGGTGCCTTTGAAAAAGGCAAATGACCACTGGTTTTGGAAAACACATTCAAGACATGACAGGCTCACCACCAGTCCTGGTCAGTGAATTGATTGCCCCCAGGTACTTCTCCTTGGACTAGAGGGCATAAGTTTCCCACTACCCTAAACACTACCTGCAATTTCAAGTCACAGTAGGTTAGCCCAATCTTACTTGAAATACATTACAGACAGATGAAGTCCCCAGCAACCTGGGTAAAAAGCAAGAGGCTAGAATCTTTATAAACTGCTAGGTAACCCATAATATCCACCACCTCCAAATCAGCCAAAGCTGGCACAAGTGTGTGAGTGATCTCCCCATAATTCAGCACTTCCTTTGAGTTTCAGGGATTTTTTTAAAGTCTAACATAATTACCTTTGTATTTTTGTTCACTTCCATTCAAATTCCACCAAATAGAATAAATTACCGCAAAAGATTTTCAACAGATTTATTGCTGAGGGAGAAAGAGAGAGGGAGAAGGGGAGAGAGAAAGGGGGGAGGAAGGAGTGGGAGAGAGAGAAGGAGAGAAGAAGAACAAATTTCATGCATGAATCAACCTGAGGTTTTATCTTAGAGAAACAAACAGATAATCCAAAATTAAACTATTTCCCTCAGCTTAAAATCCTATGTAAGCAGTAACTCCAGCACCCTGACCAGTCTGCACAGAGCAGTAGTGAATAACAGAGAGCCACCTCCCAGCACAGACAACTGATGGCTGCCCACCTTCAGTGCCCTGTCTGCTCTCAGTGCTTACTGAGCCACAGACTTCTCAGAGATGGACAGCCTGACTCTTCTGGTTACAGCATAACTTCAGATTCAAAGGGCAACAGAGCTGGTATTTGGCAAACATGTCAGGCAATGGACTCTATCTTTAGTATCCATACCACCTCCCTAACCCATCTGTGCCCCCCGAATTGCCACCCCACTGCCACCTATGCAGTACTCTCTCTTATGATGAAATGGAAAGTATGGGGGTTCTGGAATCAACAATATGGGTTTGTCACCCCTTAGTATGTGATCTTAGTCATGTTGCTAATCTCTCTGAGCCTCAGTTTAGTAATCTGTAAAAAGGAGATAATACTACCTGCTTTATAACATTATTATGCCAATTAGAAAAAAGTTCTTAAAATGCTTAGGACAAGGCTTGACACAGAATACTCAAATAATAAATTTTAGCTATGGTGGCTATTACTATTACTGTCCAAGACCATCCCCCTCCCAACAGCAGATATGCCTTCACTGCAAAGGGCTCCATTATTCATTCATTCATTGGGAATGTACTGAAAACCTACTCTGCGCCAAGAAATATCCTGGATATCAGAAGTATAGCAATGAACAAAACAAGGTGCCAAGAAGCTCATACTCTCAACTGAGAATTATAATCCAATCTTGTGATTGAGAGCCACAGCCACAACCCTGAGCATACAAGACGCATTATCCAACCCCAAGAAGGTGGAGAAGGGGAATTGGCAAGAAGCAGTCAGGGTTATCTGAAGTTCAGAACAGAAAGAGTTAGCAGGAAGGCTATGGTTCCTTAAACACCCAGGGGCCCTAAGGCGTGGCCTACACACACACACACACAAATTACCAGGTCCAGGTTTGGGGATGTAAAAGAAATTACGCTCCAGTTGGTGACACAGATCCTGCAGTGGTCAGTTTAGATGCTGGGCTGGGCAGGCTGAACTCACAAGTTTACTGTACGTCAGTTCTAGAGAGGCTGCATAAAAGCAGGGTCTAACAATATGTAAATAAACAAGACTCGATGATATAAGGCCTATAAATACGTACAAAGTGGTATATGAGCCAGAATTGTTAGTCAGTAAATATTATTGAACACCTATTATAAGTCAGGCACTATGCTGGGTGCTTTGGTTTACAAAGAAGACATACCTTTGCCTTCACAGTGCCCACAGCACAGTGGAGGAGACAGATATCAATCACATGGATAAATATTTGCAGACAAGGAAAACTCCATCCACTGGACCTCCCAAACTGCCACCCAAATTCACACATTCCACATATTATATCTGATTCCCAGAAAAATCTAAGTGGGTAGAAGAAATAGGGATCATTTAGAAGGGCTACTTCTCTCAGATAATATATGTAACATTTTAGGAGTGGCCATCTGGAGACAGTATTCACCCCTAGAGGGATGGCTGTGATGGCGGCATTCCAGATAATGTGGCACACTAGTGGAAACTGTATTGTTTAGGCCCTCTTTTAGCAAACCTCATAGCATGGTGAGGCCATCTGTTCCTGCCCTAATGTTTCCTAAAGGCCTAACAGTGGAGAGATCTCAGTCATGCATGTCAAGTGAAAACCATGAACATATTTTCCTGCCCTACTCCCTTCACAAAAGATAGCAGTTCTCTGGTATGGAGAGAACAATTTGATTTTGCTGTTCATTCATTTATTTATGCATTCACATATTCAACAAATAATTAGTGAGTGCCAAGCACTGCTAGGCACCAGGGGAAAATAAAGATATTGTCCCTGCCCTCAGGCAGCTCATGGTCTATCAGGAAGATGAACACATAGTTACAGGAGAGTATGATAAATCTTGGAATGGAATAATCACACAGTGCTGAAGACACACAAGGGTAAAACATTTGACTAAGTCCAGAGGAAAGGAGGAGCCTGACAAGGCTTCCCAGAGCAGAAAGCATTTGAACAATTAGTAAGAGTGGGCTTAGACAAAGGAGAAATGGCATTTCAAGCAGAAGACACAGCATGGGCAAAGGTGTGGATACGAGAGACAACATATCACGTATGTATGTGTAGGAAGACCATACCTCCCAGTATCCAAGACACTCCCAATTACTCCTGTTATCCAGGCATAGTTATAAATAGCAGCCCCTTTCATTCTCAGAATTGTCCCAGTTTGGACAAAACATTTATGCAATAACCCTGAATATATGAGGAACTGCAAGTAGTTTGAGAGGCAGCATAATAAAGAAGCAGTTGCACAGACTCTGGAGTCAGAATGGTGCCCGTAAGTCTGAACCAAGACAAGAGAAGATAGTTACTAGACTACTTTGAGACTTGATTTTCCATTTTAAAAATTCTAATCGCAAAGTCAAAATTCCAACCCTGGCATACTATATTCCTACTCAAGTCTGGGCCATTAGGTTCTATTACATTCCTAGGACCAGCTCTGCCATTTTCTAACTGTATGACTCAGGACAAGTTGATTAAACACTCTAAGTCTCAGCTTTCTATCTGTAACATGAGGATTCATTCAAACATTCAGCAAATATTTATATATTGATTATAATATTCTATGCTAGGAATATCCTTAGTCATGATTCCTGCCCTCATGGAGCTTATAATCTAATGAGGGAGATAGATATAAAACAAGCAATTGAAGAAAATTAAATAAATTTACCATTTTATGAGAGCAGCACAATTCTGATATCACAGCTGATAAAGACAGGACATATATGCATGTGCACACACACACATAAGCACATACAAAAGATAGCGACCCATCTCACTTATGAATATAGGTCTAAAAATGCTAAATAAAATACTAATCAAATATAGCAGTATATTAAAATACCATGACACTGTACAATTAATTCCTCAAATTCCTTTAATATTAGAAATCTACAACCATAATATATCCCATATCAACAGAGCAATGAAAAATTATCTATATGACCATCTTAACGTATATTAAAGGTATTTATTGAATTCTATGTTGCATTCCTAATAAAATCTCTTAGTAAACTTGAAATAGGATAATCATTTAACATGATAAAGAATATTTTTATCTCAAACCAGTAGCTAGGATCCTAATTAACAGTGAAGCTATATCAGTGATTCTATAATACCTAAATAGAAAAATTGTTTTGAGAATTAAAGATATTTACAGAGCTAGTATATTAAAGATGGTTAATAATTGGTAACTGCTAGTAATATTTGGGATGATTATGGTTTTTATTATCATAATTATTGTTAAAGCTACAGTACAAGGAGAATGAATATTGAGGCACGGCTGAAAATTATAGGGATAAAGTAAGATCATGGAAGGTCTTGTATGTTATACTAAAAAGATGGCATTTTATGCTGTGTATAAAAGAGTAGTTAAAAGCAGAGCAGTTACAGGAGCATATCTATATTTAACATTTAACAGATTACTCTAACTGTTGTGTGGAGATGGATTGAAGGAAGACAAGAATGGAATCAGGAAAACCAGTCAGTCACCTAAAAAATGAACATGAAGTAAAGAAAAATTGGTGGCTTGAAATGGGGTGATGATACTAGAGATGGAGATCTATAGATACATTCAGAATGTATTTAGAAGGCAAAATATCCATGACTGTCAGTGGACAGGACATGGGGAAAAAAGAAAAAAGAAAGTATAGAGGTGGGCAGACTATTCACAGTTTGCAGGCTATGGTAAGATCATTTATATTTAATCTAACAGCAATGGGAGGTCATTAAATAGATTTAAGCAGGAATTTGCTGTGTTAAGATTTGTATTTTAGAAAGCTCTTTCAACTACTGAGTAGAGAATAGCTGGGAGAGGAACTGAAAAGGAAACAAGAACAACAGTTAGGAGGCTGTTTAAATAGTTGAGGAAATGACTGAGATTGATTACTGTATTTCTGGAGGTGGGTGGTCATTTACCAAAAGAACAAATTCTGAAAGAAAACAGGTTTCAGAGGGAGGACTATGACTTTCATTTTAAAGACACTGTATTTGAAATATCCAAAAGAAGGTATAGGTATAGGTATGTCAGTAGCTCAGCCCAAAAACCTAGGCTGGAGACAGAGATCAGGGAGTCAAATCACAATAGCTACAAGGAAGAGGATGACTTGTAGAGTGCAAAGACTGGGGCCAAAGAGATCAGTTTGCTTTTTGTTGGCAGAAAAATAAAAGTGTTATATCCTAGATATACATTAAAATGTTTTAAGGGTTTTTAGTTTAGTTAATTCCCCTTAAAAGACAGGGGATATACAAGAAAGCCCAAGGCTTTCCCAAGGCTTCCAGGTTAAATTACAGTAGCCTTTGTACTCTCCTCACTAGGAACAAAGGGTGAAATTGGGTTTCTGATGCTCTTAGAAATTTCTGAAGGTGAGAGGCAGGGCTGCAGCATGGTGTATTGCAGAGCTGGGAATATGATAATTGCAAATTTCCATCCCACCCAGAGTAGCAGCCACAGAGCATCTCTAATTGATTAGGTTGAAAAAACTGAGGCTTTGGTAGAAGCCATTCTCTCCTTCCCCCAAGATTTCCACTAGAATTAACAGCCTAGTGTCTATCCAAATGCTAGAATCACAATAAGCATGAAAAGTTTAGGGTACTGTGTGGCACTCATGAAAATCATATAGGATAAGAGGTTTCTACTGACAATGAAAAACCAAAAGAATAAAGGGGAGATAGGTCAAATTTTCAAGAGCACAGTCATTGTCTATTAAAACAATTATGTAGCTTCAATAATTAAAACTTTTTGGTAATAAAGAAGAAACAGATACATAGATCACTGAACAAGATTAGACAGAATGAAAATAGACCTAACCAAATATAGAAATAGTTTGAGATAAAAGTGGCATTTCAAGTTGGTGAGGAAAAGAGAGATTATTCAATAAATAAGTTTGTGTTGACTGGCTAATCATGTGACATATAAGAAAGGCTGCAACCCTATGCCATTCCTTAAATAAAAATAAAATCAGTTGGATTGAAATATTTAAAACACAAAAAATAAGAGAGATCAGGTGTTGTGGAAAGAAGATGATTTTAGCTTTGAAGTGCCTGTGGGACATCCAAGTTAATCTACTGGGGAGGCACCTAAGATGGGTGTGACACTCAGGAAAGAGACAGGAGCTGAAGACAGAGATTTCAAAATCATCTGCATGTATTTAGTAACTTAAACCATCAGGATGGATAAGATTGAGAAATTATGTGGAGTGAGAAGGGGGCCTAGAAGAGAACCCTGAAAAACACCTACATTTAAGAGATGGACAGAAGAGGCAACAACAAGGAGA
The DNA here is from genome assembly GCF_009873245.2 of Balaenoptera musculus. Classification (NCBI taxonomy): domain Eukaryota; kingdom Metazoa; phylum Chordata; class Mammalia; order Artiodactyla; family Balaenopteridae; genus Balaenoptera; species Balaenoptera musculus. The sequence goes on along the minus strand of NC_045806.1, from coordinate 101,507,347 downwards.
AAGAGTTCCTAGAAGTAGAAGTAAGCAAGGAAAGATTTCAGTCACAGGAAAAGAAATTTAAGAAGGGAATGGCCAGCAATGTCAAATGTTTCTAGGAGGGCAAGTAAGATAAAAAACAGAAGTTTCCACTGGACATTGTACAAGGAGGCTAGTAAAAGTAGCTTTAGAGGAGTGTTGATAATAGGCACTTATTTAAGTGCAATGAGGCGTGAAAGCATAGACAGTGAGTACAGATAACTCATTCAGCAAGTACAGAAATAAGAGATGGAGAATGATACAGGGTAATTGTTAGAACGTGTCACAGGTTGACTTGTGTCCCCAAAAAAGATAAGTCCTAATCCTCAGTACCTCAGAACGTGACCTTATTTGGAAAGAGTCATTGCAGGTGTAATTACAGTTGAACCTTGAACAGTACAAGGATTAGGCATGCCAACACTCCACGCAGTTGAAGACCTGCATACAGCTTATAGTCAGCCCTTCATATCCATGGTTCCTCTGCATCCACAGTTCTGCACCCAAGGATTCAACCAACTGCAGATCGTGTAGTACTGTAGTATTTAGTTTTGAAAAAAAAATTCATGTATACATGGACCCAAACAGTTTATACCCATGTTGTTCAAGGGTCAAAAACCGTAAATGTGCACGGAGGGAGGAAAAATGAAGGGTTGTTAACTAAAATGCATTTCAACTTAAGAAATCTACAACTTAAAACAATCATGTATATATAGAGATAGCTATAGATAGATATATAGATATATAAAGATTGCTATATATAAACCTCATGGTAACAAACCAAAAGTCTTCAACAGACACAAAAAAGAGAAAGGAATCCAAACTTAACACTAAAGATAGTCATCAAATCACAAAGGAAGATAGCAAAAGAAGAAGAAAGGAACAAAAACGAGCTATAAAACAACCCAAAAATGATTAACAAAATGGCAGTAAGTAAATACCTATCAATAATTACTTTAGAAGTAGATGGACTAAACGATACAATCAACAGAGTGGCTGAATGGACACAAAAGCAAAACCCATCTATGTATGCTTATAAGTCACTCACTGCAGATCTAAAGACACACACAAACTGCAAGTGAGAGGATGGAAAAAGGTATTCTATGCAAATGGAAATAAAAAGAAAGCTGGGGTAGCAATACTTACACCAGACAATATAGAATTTAAAACAAAGACTGTAACAAAAGACAAAAACGGTGATCAAGGGATCAATTGGAGAAGAAGGTAGAACAATTGTAAATATACTGTATATGCACCCAACATAGGAGCACCTAAATATGTAAAGCAAATGTTAACAGACATAAAGGGAGAAATTTACAGTAACACAATAATAAAAGTGAACTTTAACACCCCACTTTCATCGACGGACAGATGATCCACACAGGAAACCAATAAGGAAACAGTGGCCTTAAATAACACATTAGACCAAATGGAGTTAATAAACATATATAAAACATTCCATTCAGAAGCAGCTGAATACACATTTTTTTCAAGTGCACATGGAACATCCTCCAGGACAGATCTCACGCCAGGCCACAGAACAAGTCTCAGTAAATTTAACAAGAGTGATATTACATCAAGCATCCTCTCCAAACACAACACTATGAGACTAGAAATCAACTATAAAAAGAAACCCTGCAAAAAATACAAACACGAAGAGGGTAAACAATATTCTTTTGGGCTGGCCAAAAAGTTCATTCGGGTTTTTCATGCTACAGAAAAACCCGAATGAACTTTTTGGCCAACCTAATACTAACTGACCAATGGGTTACTGAAGAAATCAAAGTGAAAGGTGACTGAGGAAATCACAGAGAAAATCAAAAAAATACCTGGAGACAAATGAAAATGAAAACACAATGATCCAAAATCTATAGGACACAGCAAAAGCATTTCAAAGGGGAAATTTTATAGTTATACAAGCCTACCTCAGTAAACAAAATAAATCTCAAACAACCTACACTTACATCTAAAGGAACTAGAAAAAGAAGAACAAATGAAACCCAAACTTAATAGAAGGAAAGAAATCATAAAGATAAGAGTAGAAATAAATGAGATAAATGAGACTAAAAAAAGTAGAAAAGATCAATGAAACTATGAGCTGGTTCCTTGAAAAGAAAAACAAAATTGATACACATTTAGCTAAACTCATCAAGAAAAAACAAGAGGGCCCAAATCAATAAAATCAGAAATGAAAAAGGAGAAGTTACAACCAACACCACAGAAATACAAAGGGTCACAAGAGAGTACTACAAACAATTATATGCCAATAAAATGGACAACCTAGAAGAAATGAAAAAATTCTGAAAGAAATTAAAATATTCCAAGACCAAATCAGGAAGAAATAGAAAATATGAACAGACCAATTACCAGTAATGAAACTGAATCAGTAATTTAAAAAAAAAATCCCAACAATCACAAGTCCAGGACCAGACAGTTTAACATGTGAATTCTACCAAACATTTAGAGAAGAGCCAACACCCTTCCTTTCCAAACTATTCCAAAAAACTGAAGAGGAAGGAATGCTTCTGAACTCATTCTATGAGTCCAGCATCACCCTGATACCAAAACCAGACAAAGGTATTTAAAAAAAAAAGAAAGAAAGAAAATTAGAGGCCAATATCACTGATGAACACAGATGTAAAAATCCTCAACAAAACATTAGCAAACCAAATTCAAGAATATATTAAGGGGCTTCCCTGGTGGCGCAGTGGTTGAGAATCTGCCTGCCAATGCAGGGGACACGGGTTCGAGCCCTGGTCCGGGAAGATCCCACATGCTGCGGAGCAACTAAGCCCGTGCGCCACAACTACTGAGCCTGCGCGTCTCGAGCCGTGCTCCGCAACGAGAGGCCGTGACAGTGAGAGGTCCGCACACCGCGATGAAGAGTGGCCCCTGCTCGCCACAACTGGAGAAAGCCCTCGCACAGAAACGAAGAAACAACACAGCCAAAAATAAATAAATAAATAAATAAATTTATTTTAAAAAATAATAATAATACATTAAAACGATCATACACACCATGATCGAGTGGGATTTATCCCAGGGATGCAAAAATGGTTCAATATCCACAATTCAATCAATGTAATACATGACATTAACAAATTGAAGAATAAAAATCATATGACCATCTCAATAGATGCAGAAAAAGCTTTTGACAAAATTCAAACTCCATTTATGATAAAAGCTCTCAACAAAGTGGGTATAGAAGCATACCTGAACATAGTAAAGGCTGTATATCATAAGCTAGCATCACAGTCAATGAACAGCTGAAATCATTTCCTCTAAGATAAGGAACAAGACAAGGATGCCCACTCTCACCACTTTTATGCAACATAGTATTGGAAGTCCTAGCCATAGCAGTCAGAGAAGAAATAAAAGGAATCCAAATTGGAAAGGAAGAAGTAAAATTGTCACTGCTTGCCAATGACATGATCCCATACATAGAAAATCCTGAAGACACCACCAAAAAACTACTAGAAATCTTCAATGAATTCAATAAAATTGCAGGATACAAAATTAATATATAGAAATCTGTTGTGGTTCTATTCACTAACAAGGAACTATCAGAAAGTGAAATTAAGAAAACAGTCCCATTTAAAATCACATCCAAAAAAATAAAATAAAATACCTGGGAATAAATCTAACTAAGGACATAAAAGACCTGTAATAGGAAAACTATAAAACACTGAAAAAAGAAATTGAAGATGACAAAAAAATGAAAAAAAATAAAACCATGTTCTTGGATTAGAAGAATTAATATTGTTAAAATGACCATACTGCCTAGGCAATCTACAGATTCAATGCAAGCCCCATCAAAATACCCATGACATTTTTCACAGAACTAGAATAAAGAATTCAAAAATTTGTATGAAAATACAAAAGACCCTGAATAGCCAAAACAACCTTAAAAAAGAAGAACAAAGCTGGAGGTCTCATGCTCCCTGATTGCAAAATATACTATCAGTACAAAGCTACAGTAATCAAACAGTATGGGACTGGTACAAAAACAGACATATAGAGCAATGGAACAGAAGACAGAGCCCAGAAATGAACCCACACTTATGTGGGTAATCAATCTATGACAAAGGTGGCAAGAATACACATGGGAAAAAGACAACCTCTTCAATAAATGGTGTTGGGAAAACTGGACAGCCACATGCAAAATAATCAAACTGGACAACTCTCTCATGCCATGCACAAAAATTAATTAAAGATGGATTAAAGACTTAAATGTAAGGCATGAAACCATAAAACTGCTAGAAGAAAACATAGGCAGTATATTCTTTGGCAACAGTCCTAGTAATATTTTTTTAATATGTCTTCACAGGCAAGGGAAACAAAAGAAAACATAAACAAATGGGACTACATCAAACTAAAAAGCTTTTACACAGTGAAGGAAACCATCAGCAAAACGAAAAGGCTGCCTACTTAATGGGAGAAGATATTTGCAAATAATATATCCAACAAGAGGTTAATATCCAAACTATACAAAGGACTCATACAACTCGACATCAAAAAAACATCTGATTTTAAGATGGGCAGAGGATCTGAATAGCTATTTTTCCAAAGAAGACATACAGATGGCCAAAAGGAACATGAAAAGATGCTTAACATCACTAATCATCAGGAAAATGCAAATCAAAACCAAAATGAGATATGACCTCACACCTGTCAGAATGGCTATTAAAAAGACAACAAAAAATAAGTGCTGGCAAGGATGTGGAGAAAAGGGAACCCCTGTGCACTGTTGGTGGGAATATAAATTGCTGCAGCCACTATGAAAAGCAGTATGGAGAGTCCTCAAATGATTAAAAACAGAACTACCATATGACCCAGCAATTCCACTTCTGGTTATTTATCCGAAGAAAATGAAAACACTAATTAGAAAAGATATATGCACCCCTGTGTTAGCAGCAGCATTATTCACAATAGCCAAGATATGAAAGCAAGCTAAGTGCCCATCAATATATGAGTGGATAAAGAAGACATGGTATATTTATAGAGTGGAATATTACTCAGCCATAAAAAAGAATGAAATCTTGCTATTTGTAACAACATGGATGGACCTAGAAGGTATTATGCTAAGTGAAATAAGTCAGACAGAGAAAGACAAATACTGTATGATTTCACATATAAGTGGAATCTAGAAAACAAAAGAAATGAACACATATAACAAAACAGAAACAGAGTTATAGATACAGAGAACAAACAGGTGGTTGACAGAGCATCAGGGAGTTGGGGGGAAGAAAGAAATAGGTGAGGGAGATTAAGAGGTACAAACTTACGGTTACAAATAAATGAGTCATGGGTATGAAATGTACAGTGTGGGAAATGTTGTCAATAACTATAATATCTTTGTATGCTGACATATCATAACTAGACTTATAGTGGTGATCATTTTGAAATGTACAGAAATATCAAATCACTATGCTGTGTAACAGGAACTAACACTGTTGCAGGTCAGTTATACTTCAAAACAAAGAAACTCAATAGAAAATTGTTACCAGAGGTGGAGGGGGGTGGCAGGGTGGGTAGGGGGAATGAAGGTGGTCAAAAAGTACAACCAGTTATAAGATAAAAAAAGCACTAGCGGTGTAATGTACAACATGATAAATATAATTAACACTGCTGTGTGTTATATATGAAAGTTGTTAAGAGAGTAAATCCTAAGAGTTCTCATCACAAGGAAAAATTTTTTTTCTATTTCTTTAATTTTGTATCTATAATGCGATGGATGGTCACTAAACTTATTGTGATAATCATTTCATGATGTATGTAAGTCAAACCATTATGCTGTGTACCTTAAACTTACACAGTGCTGTATGTTAATTATATCTCAAAACTGAAAGGAAAAAAAATAAAACTCAAAAAAATACTACTACTACATGTAAATGTTTTGGTTAAAACAAAATTTGAAAAATGGCTTCTCAAGACATAATTCAACCACAGCTACTTAAAGGTACACACAATTGCCAACCAATAAAGAGACTCCAGCCCTTGGTGGAAACCCTATTCTTTTGAGGGGATATTTGCATGTGGAATATTTGTTGTTTTACCAGAGGAAAAATCGATTATGAAGTAAACAGTCATTTTATAAGCTACATTTTAACACTCTGAAAATTGGAACTTACAAAATAAATTACAGTGGAGATGAGAAGCTAGGGAAAACCCAACACTCTCCAGGAGTTTAAGAAAAAAAAGTCTTTGCCCCTTCTTGAATGATCTTCTAAATAAATAGTTCCTACTATTTAACATCAGGAGACACATTACAGTTAAAGGAGCCCAATACCTGCATTGAACTGATAACAAACATCTCTATAACTTAGGAGAAAAAGTAATAAGTATGCCTGTGGAGCCTTATTTCCACCATCTCTTCTGGGGAAGATAACTTTTTATGCAAACTCAGTTTTCATTTCCACCATATTGTCTTCCTTTTCCAAACAGGATATAAAATGATTTCACAGGCACCTCTGGAAATGAGCACTGAGAAAAGCTTCCCCTCACACAAAAGCCTACCCACCTCTTGAAAGACTCTAAAATTAGAAAGGCATTCTCTTTCACAAAAATGGAAGCAGTGCTGCTAACCTACTTTGCACAATTCTTCAAGGCAGGCATAACTACCTTTCCTCAGCTTCCTTGAGCTATGACATTCTGAAGAATACTTCGGGCCATCAAGCCTCTAATTGGCCCCTTGGAAAGACCGTTTTCTCACTCTTAATGTTAGGCCTTAGAATGATTCTGTCCTTTCAGGAGCTTCTTATCAGAAGGTAGCAGATTCTGTTCCCTCAGCGTGTTTGCATGCACAATGCCAGTTATATCTTGGGAAATTAAGAATTATCTTTGCCTCTTCCAAGTGGGTCGTTCTTAATTTCTCTAGGCTGCATTTCAGTTACACCCAAGAATTTGACTGAAGAGGCAGTGCTGCGCAGTGGGAGAAGGGCTGAGCTAGGAGTTACAGACTGGAGTTCTAGTCCCAAGTCCTCTGTATACTAACCATATAGTCATGGAGAGTAGTTTAATACTTCTGAGTTTCCTCTACTGTAAATAAAGACAATGGAAACAACAACAACAACAAACAGTATTGGGTCTACCTCACAAGGTAATTGTAAGGATCAAGTGAGATCATGTGACAATAATAATGTTACATTTGCAAAAAGCGTTCACAATTTACAGAAAGCTCTTTCACATGCATTAGTTCATTTAATTTTGTAGGAGCACTTTGAAAATGATAAATGGCTATGTTAGGCATCGTGACAATCACATGCATTAAATTTCTCTCAAATCAGCCAGGCCCAAAAGGCATAGCAAACCTCTTTAAATGTTCATGGCATTCATTCCAATTAATACATAACCCATTTGTTGCGCTTTCATTTCTTCTGTTATTTTTTTTCTTCTAATATATTTCGGTAAGCTAAAAACCATACCCTTCTATGAGAAGAAAACTACATAAAAATATTCCAGCTTAAACAGCTCATATTCTAACTTATTTATTTATTGTTTTTTTTAATTGTAGCATATAAGCAGCCTTTATAGTATGACTTATAAGAGAGATTGTTCAAAAAACTGTAAACATGAACCCACCTTCACTGCTTCTTAGGTAAGAACAGTGTTCATAGTCATAATAATAATAGTTTTATTTAAATAAGTACATTAGAAAAATGTGGTGGTCATTCCTGCTGCTCACCAAATGTTTATATTTCTCCTCCTTTCCACCACATAATGGGATTGCTTTCCCTATACACAAACACTGGGTACAGCCATCTGACTGTTTCTGGTCAACGATGCATGAGCGGAAGTGATATGTGTCACTTCTGGGTGGATGCTTTAAGAGCCAGTGCATAATGCATCACACACTCTTTACCTCTGTCGAGGTGACCAACAATGCTAGAGATGACAGTTACTCCGTCAAGCTGGGTCCTAAAAAGATGATGACATGAATCAGACCCTTAAGCAACCAAAAATATGTAGCAAAAATAAGGAAAGAACTTTTGTGATTTTTAAGCCAAAAGATTCAGCGTTGTTTGTTCCTGCAACAAGATGATCCATACTAAATAGTACAGACTTAATGATTACAAATTTGGGCTCTGAAGTCAAAAAGATCAAACTCCATTTCAGATGTATAATCTTAAATAAATTATGGAACCTCACTGAGCTTAATTTCCTCATTTGTAAACTGGGCAAAAACAATACTTACCTCATTGGGTTCTATAGAGAATTAAATGAAGTAATGCATGTATGTCTATGAAAAGTGTCGAGCACAAAGTAGGTGCTCAAAGTTTATCATATGATTTTCATAATAATCCTGTAAAGGTGAAAGGGACTTACTGTGCCCATTGTGAAGATGAGAAAATAGAGGCCAAGACTCCTAGAAGAGGGTGGAGTAGAAGGATGTGCTCTCACTCCCTCTTGCAGGAGAACCGGAATCACAACTAACTGCTGAACAATCATCGACAGGAAGACACTGGAACTCACGAACAAAGATACCCCACATCCAAAGACAAAGGAGAAGCCACAATGAGATGGTAGGAGGGCCGCAATCACAATAAAATCAAGTCCCATAACTGCTGGGTGGGTGACTCACAAACTGGAGAACACGTATACCACAGAAGGCCACCCACTGGAGTGAAGGTTCTGAGCCACACATCAGGCTTCCCAACCTGGGGGTCAGGCAACAGGAGGAGGAATTCCTAGAGAATCAGACTTTGAAGGCTAGCGGGATTTGCTTGCAGGACTGGGGGAAACAGAGACTCCACTCTTGGAGGGCACACACAAAGCAGTGTGCACAACAGACCCAGGGGAAGGAGCAGTGACCCTGTAGGAGACTGAACCAGACCTACATGCTAGTGTTGGAGGGTCTCCTGCAGAGGCAGGGGGTGGCTGTGGCTCACCGTGGGGACAAGGACACTGGCAGCAGAAGTTCTGGGAAGTACTCCTTGGCTTGAGCCCTCCCAGAGTCCACCATTAGCCCCACCAAAGAGCCCAGGTAGGATCCAGTGTTGGGTTGCCTCAGGCCAAACAACCAACAGGGAGGGAACCCAGCCCCACCCATGAGCAGTCCAGCAAATTAAAGTTTTACTGAACTCTGCCCACCAGAGCAACAATCAGCTCTACCCACCACCAGTCCCTCCCATCAAGAAACTTGCACAAGCCTCTTAGATAGCCTCATCCACCAGAGGGCAGACAGCAGAAGCAAGAAGAACTACAATCCTGCAGCCTGTGGAACAAAAACCACATTCACAGAAAGACAGACAAGATGAAAAGGCAGAGGGCTATGTACCAGATGAATGAAAAATACAAAACCCCAGAAAAACAACTAAATGAACTGGAGATAGGCAACCTTCCAGAAAAAGAATTCAGACCAATGATAGTGAAGATGATCCAGGACCTCGGAAAAAGAATGCAGGCAAAGATCGAGAAGATCCAAGAGATGTTTAACAAAGACCTAGAAGAATTAAAGAACAAACAGAGATGAACAATACAATAAGTGAAATGAAAACTACACTAGAAGGAATCAATAGCAGAATAACTGAGGCAGAAGAACGGATAAGTGACCTGGAAGACAGAATGGTGGAATTCACTGCCGTGGAACAGAATAAAGAAAAAAGAATGAAAAGAAATGAAAAGAGCCTAAGAGACCTCTGGGACAACATTAAACACAACGATATTCGCATTATAGGGGTCCCAGAAGGAGAAGAGAGAGGGAAAGGACCTGAGAAAATATTTGAAGAGATTATACTCGAAAACTTCCCTAACATTGGAAAGAATATAGCCACCCAACTCCAGGAAGCGCAGAGAGTCCCATACAGAATAAACCCAAGGAGAAACATGCCGAGACACATAGTAATCAAATTGGCAAATATTAAAGAAAGAAAAATTATTGAAAGCAGCAAGGGAAAAATGACAAATAACATAAAAGGGAACTCCCATAAGGTTAACAGCTGATTTCTCAGCAGAAACTCTACGGGCCAGAATGGAGTGGCATGACATATTTAAAGTGATGAAAGGGAAGAACCTACAACCAAGATTACTCTACCCAGCAAGGATCTCATTCAGATTTGATGGAGAAATCAAAGGCTTTACAGACAAGCAAAAGCTAAGAGAATTCAGCACCACCAAACCAGCTCTACAACAAATGCTAAAGGAACTTCTCTAAGTGGGAAACACAAGAGAAGAAAAGGACCTACAAAAACAAACCCAAAACAATTAAGAGAATGGTAACAGGAACATACATATCGATAATTAACTTAAATGTGAATGGATTATGTGCTCCAACCAAAAGACACAGGCTCACTGAATGGATACAAAAACAAGACCCATATATATGCTGTCTACAAGAGACCCACTTCAGACCTAGGGACACATACAGACTGAAAGTGAGGGGATGGAGAAAGATATTCCATGCAAATGGAAATCAAAAGAAATCTGGAGTAGCAATACTCATATCAGGTAGAAAAGACTTTAAAATAAAGAATGTTACAAGAGACAAGGAAGGACACTACATAATGATTAAGGGATCAATCCAAGAACAAGATATAACAATTATAAATATATATGCACCCAACATAGGAGCACCTCAATACATAAGGCAAATGCTAACAGCTATAAAAGAGAATATTGACAGTAACACAAAAAATGTGGGGGACTTTAGCACCTCACTTACACCAATGGACAGATCATCCAAACAGAAAATTAATAAGGAAACACAAGCTTTAAATGACACAATAGACCAGATAGATTTAATTGATATTTATAGGCCATTCCATCCACAAACAGCAGATTACACTTTCTTCTCAAGTGCGCACGGAAGATTCTCCAGGATAGATCACATCTTGGGTCACAAATCAAGCCTCAGTAAATTTAAGAAAATTGAAATCATATCAAGCATCTTTCTAACCACAACGCTATGAGATTAGAAATCAATTAGAGGGAAAAAAACGTAAAAAACACAAACACATGGAGGCTAAACAGTACGTTACTAAATAACCAAGAGGTAACTGAAGAAATCAAAAAGGAAATCAAAAAACACCTAGAGACAAATGAAAATGAGAACACAATGATCCAAAACCTATGAGATGCAGCAAAAGCAGTTTTAAGATGGAAATTTATAGCAATACAATCCTACCTCAAGAAACCACAAACATCTCAAATAAACAACCTAACCTTTCACCTAAAGGAACTAGAGGAAGAAGAACAAACACAACCCAAAGTTAGTAGAAGGAAAGAAATCATAAAGATCAGAGCAGAAATAAATGAAATAGAAACAAAGAAGACAAGAGCAAACATGAATAAAACTAAGAGCTGGTTCTTTGAGAAGATAAAATTGATAAACCAATAGCCAGACTCATCAAGAAAAAGAGGGAGAGGACTCAAATCAATAAAATTAGAAATGAAAAAGGAGAAGTTACAACAGACACTGCAGAAATACAAAGCATCCTAAGAGACTACTACAAGCAACTCTATGCCAATAAAATGGACAACCTGGAAGAAATGGACAAATTCTTAGAAAGGTATAACCTTCCAAGACTGAACCAGGAAGAAATAGAAAATATGAATAGACCAATCACAAGTAATGAAATTGAAACTGTGATTAAAAATCTTCCAACAAACAAAAGTTCAGGACCAGATGGCTTCACAGGTGAATTCTACAAAACATTTAGAGAAGAGCTAACACCCATCCTTCTCAAACTCTTCCAAAAGTTTGCAGAGGAAGGAACACTCTCAAATTCATTCTACGAGGCCACTTTCACCCTGATACCAAAAGTAGACAAAGATACTACAAAAAAAGAAAATTACACACCAATATCACTGATGAATATAGATGCAAAAATCCTCAACAAAATACTAGCAAACAGAATCCAACAACACATTAAAAGGATTATACACCATGATCAAATGGGATTTATCCCAGGGATGCAAGGATTCTTCAATATACGCAAATCAATCAATGTGATACACCATATTAACAAATTGAAGAATAAAAACCACATGATCATCTCAATAGATGCAGAAAAAGCTTTTGACAAAATTTAACACCCATTTATGATAAAAACCCTGCAGAAAGTAGGCATATAGGGAACTTTCCTCAACATAATAAAGGCCATATACGACAAACCCACAGCCAACATCGTCCTCAATGGTGAAAAACTGAAACCATTTCCACTAAGATCAGGAACAAGACAAGGTTGCCCACTCTCACCACTATTATTCAACATAGTTTTGGAAGTTTTAGGCACAGCAATCCAGGAAGAAAAAGAAATAAAAGGAATTCAAATTGGAAAAGAAGGAGTAAAACTGTCACTGTTTGCAGATGACATGATACTATACATAGAGAATCCTCAAGATGTCACCAGAAAACTATTACAGCAAATCAATGAATTTGGTAAAGTTGCAGAATACAAAATTAATGCACAGAAATCTCTTGCATTCCTATACACTAATGATGAAAAATCTGGAAGAGAAATTAAGGAAACACTGCCATTTACCACTGCAACAAAAAGAATAAAATAACTAGGAATAAACCTACCTAGGGAGACAAAAGACCTGTATGCAGAAAACTATAAGACACTGCTGAAAGAAATTAAAGATGACACAAACAGATGGAGAGATATACCATGTTCTTGGACTGGAAGAATCAATATTGTGAAAATGACTATACTACTGAAAGCAATCTACAGATTCAATGCAATCCCTATCAAATTACCAATGGAATTTTTTTACAGAACTAGAACAGAAAACCTTAAAATCTGTATGGAGACAGAAAAGACCCCGAATAGCCAAAGCGGTCTTGAGGGAAAAAACAGAGCTGGAGAAATCAGACTCCCTGACTTCAGACTATACTACAAAGCTACAGTAATCTAGACAATATGGCACTGGCACAAAAACAGAAATACAGATCAATGGAACAGGATAGAAAACCCAGAGATAAAGCCACACACCTATGGTCAACTAATCTATGACAAAGGAGGCAAGGATATACAATGGAGAAAAGACAGTCTCTTCAATAAGTGGTGCTGGGAAAACTGAACAGCTTCATATAAAGGAATGAAATTAGAATACTCCCTAACACCATACACAAAAATAAACTCAAAGTGGATTAGAGACCTAAATGTAAGACCGGACACTATAAAACTCTTAGAGGAAAACATAGGAAGAACACTCTTTGACATAAATCACAGCAAGATCTTTTTTGATCCATCTCCTATAGTAATGGAAATAAAAACAAAAATAAACAAATGGGACCTAATGAAACTTAAAAGCTTTTGCAAAGCAAAGGAAACTACAAACAAGACAAAAAGACAACCCTCAGAATGGGAGAAAATATTTGCAAACCAATCAATGGACAAAGGATTAATCTCCAAAATATATAAACAGCTCATTCAGCTCAATATTAAAAAAACAAACAACCCAATCGAAAAATGGGCAGAAGACCTAAATAAACATTTCTCCAAAGAAGACATACAGATGGCCAAGAAGCACATGAAAAGCTGCTCAACATCAGTAATTATTAGAGAAATGCAAATCAAAACTACAATGAGGTATCACCTCACACCAGTCAGAATGGGCATCATCAGAAAATCTACAAACAACAAATGCTGGAGAGGGTGTGGAGAAAAGGGAACCCTCTTGCACTGTTGGTGGGAATGTAAATTGATACAGCCACTATGGAGAACAATATGGAGGTTCCTTAAAAAACTAAAAATAGAATTACCATATGACCCAGCAATCCCACTACTGGGCATATACCCAGAGAAAACCATAATTCAAAAAGACACATGCACCCCAATGTTCATTGCAGCAGTATTAACAATAGCCGGGTCATGGAAGCAACCTAAATGCCTATCAACAGATGAATGGACAAAGAAGATGTGGCACATATATACAATGGAATATGACTCAGCCATAAAAAGGAACGAAATTGGGTCATTTGTTGAAACGTGGATGGATCTAGAGACTGTCATTCAGAGTGAAGTAAGTCAGAAGGAGAAAAACAAATATCGTATATTAACGCATATATGTGGAACCTAGATAAAGGGTACAGATGAACTGGTTTGCAGGGCAGAAACTGAGACACAGATGTAGAGAACAAATGTATGGACACCAAGCAGGAAAGCGGCAGGGGGGTGGGGGTGGTGGTGTGATGAATTGGGTGATATGGATTGACATGTATACACTGATGTGTATAAAATTGATGACTAATAAGAATCTGCTGTATAAAAAAAATATATATATATATATGTTATTCAAGTCATCCAATGATGGAATGACCCAGTTGATTGTATGACTGATTTGACCAATAACAGAGTGATGGGAGTAACAAAAGAAAAAAAAAAGTATGTAATAAAACCAGCACTAATAAGACAAAAGAACCAGGAAATTAGAGAATGTATAAGAATGCAGAGACATGATTATAAAATTAAGAATATTTATTCTAAAGTCCTATTCAAATAGTTCTAAGAATTTAAGTGTTAAGATGAATAGGATTAGAATTCAGAGTCCACCTGCAATTTGCCCTAAGCTTCACTCCCTATGGAGTCTCTCATGTAAAAACCATAAAATCTCCATTTATATTTGATATAAGGGATGAGAATGGAGGCATATGCTGAACTCAGGCAGCAAGATAACCAAGACATGGAGGGTAGCAGAGAACCCTATCTTGGGAAAGAGGCCCTTATCTGAGGTAGGTAACTCGCCAGGTCATACATCTGCTGGTCATCATCCAGTGGTCCCCATGTCCACCAGGTCACCAGGATGCTGGGTACTGTATTCCCAGGAGTTCTGGGATGGGCCAGGTGCCCCACTGGTAGGGACATGAGGCCCCCATGATGGGGTGTGGGAATCATCAGGCCTGGTTGGAGCAAGGAGCAGGGAGCAGGAGCAGGGAGCAGGAGCAGGGGGGCCTATCCGGGCCCAAGGCCCATGTAGGCGGGGGAAGAAGCAGAATGAGGAGGAGGGGCAGGGGTAATGGAGGGGTGTGGGAGAAGAAGCAAGCAAGTCAGAAGGGGTGCCGAATGGAAGGGAGAGAAAGAGGAGGAAGGCAAGTAGTAGGAAGAGCAGACAGAACAGGCAAGGGTAGAAGTGACCCAGGCAGGGAGGTGGGAAGGGGTGAAACTGATAAGAAGAGGGAGATGGTCTGGGCATGAGGTAAGAAGAGGACCAGGTTGGTCTGAGTAACTGGTGACTGAGGCAGGCACAGAATGAAGAGACAGGGAAGTCATAGGGACAAGAGGCAGAACAGAAGGAAGGGAGGGAGCCGAAAGCCAAGCTAGGGCAGAGGGGAAAGTATGATGAAGAGGAGGTTGAGCAGGAAAGAGACAGGGCAGCTTCTTCTGCATGACTCTCAGATGAAATGCTGGGTTCAGTGTTCTGCATTCTTTTTTTGCTTGATTCCATTAAAAAAGAGTCCAAGATTCCATGACATTTTGACTTGGAAGATAACTTTGACATCTATGAGTACAGCTTTCTCCATCTTATAAATTAAGAAACAAAAGTCCAAAGGGCTGTCCGAAGTTACCCAACAGTTAGGGGTGCAGTTTAGAGACAATCCAATCCAGAACTCATAAAAACAATCCCAGATGACCAGGCAGTGGATCAAAGTGCAGGCCTCTCCAGGGACTGGAGGGGGCCCCTCTGGCCATTAGGGCCCACCCTAGATAGAGGCAATGGCGGTAGCCACTCTCTATCCTTGAAAGGCACCTTCTATCCCTGTCTTTAAAAAATTCAGACTTCTAAACCATAAATATATTATGCCCCCCACTTATTTCTTTTCTTTCCAAAATTTATAGTTTCTGTTTAGAAGACTTGATCATCTTTCATTAGATAATTCCTAGGTCGATCAATTCCTAACCTTGGACGTAGACAACGGCCCATAATGAAAAAGAATTTGCTACATCCTCAGGGCATCATGCTTAGACTGCTGCCTACTCTTCTGGAGACAGAGTCCTTTAGATGAGGCAGTCCTGCCACCACCCATGCATCCCAGGCATATTCCCCTCTCGCTGCAAGTTACCACAGAGGTTTCACTATAGACTTAACAGAGGGGGATTCTAGATTCCCCAGGGGAGAAAAGTAAGAGAGAAGTGGGAAAACCAATAGAAAGGTAGGAAATTAGACATATTTTTCCAAGTTCACAGTTGGCCTAGGGCCAACTATTTCAGCCCATTTTTGTTTAACAATCCCCTCCCCCAAATTGAGACATGGAATATCCTACCTCAATCCACCCTATCATCTAGGAAAATCTTTGAAAAAGTGAAACACTGGGTGAAGCAATTGGGTTTGATACTGGATGCAACATTTCTGCAGGCCACAGCTCCGACAAATCTGTTCTATGCAAAAAATTATTATTTCCTCTGCTTAGCATATCCTGTCCTCTGCCCTTCTTGCAAAAACATGTTTCAGATGCTGTTTGCTCCATAATGTTCCACTGAGAAACAAGGCCTACATCATGCCCTCAACAATAGCTCCCAGAGCATATAGTTGCCTGCATCAGAACCCATCATAGAGAAGAGAAAAAAATTTCCATCTCCTGCCCCCTCATGATCAAACTGGGGCTTCAGCCCACACAGATCTGTCACTCTGAGAAGGCTCCCCAGTCACAGCATCATCTTTGCCAAGGAAGAACAGAGAAAATTGCATCTAGGAGCTATACAAAGTTAACTTTTCTATTCTAGCCCGTATTTTAGCAGCACCGTCTTCTTAGAACAATTATCTCAAAAGTACAAACTCAGTTTTCACCTAGAGTGGAAGGAAACCTGACTTGGGAAAGGAGTCTCCTGGACTAAGTTCACACCAGAGCCTAAAATCACATTGCAAAAGAACCAAACTGTAAAATTGGGGAACTCAGAGTGTAAGATTTGGCATCGTGGGGAAAAAAAAAAAATCTTCTTTGACAGGCCCCTTCCTGAACTTGTCACCTGAGATGGAGAGAGATACTCTTTGATAAAAAATTAAATATAGGGTTTCTATCACGCCATTCCACCATTCCAGAATATCAGCACTAACACTGACTTAACACACGCTGCAATCAAAACCTTACCCATTCTCTCAGCATCAGTTCAAATGTCATCTCTTTTAGGAAGCTTTTTTTAAGTAGCCTGGTGCATATCTCACTTTCTGTCCCAATCTTCCTAGCATACGTTTATAACTGTGTGCTGCTCAGTCACGGTGGAAAAAATGTAAGGCCTACCCAACTAGATGGTAGGCTCAAGAGCAAGGAGTCTGTTTATAACACCCCTGTTACACAGTTGGTGTTTCACAAGTACTTGCTGCTCAACTATAAAACGCTGAAATGCTAAGGAAGCTTAAGCAACACTGGCCCCCACTGGGTCCACAGACTCATGTACCAAGAGGGCCACCCATTAAAAACAATTTCAGTGTTGAGAAGAATTTATACAATCTTCTACCAACAATTTATACACTCCTGAGAGCTGTCTGTTGCTACCATATTAATGAAAAATGGTCCAAAATGCGCAGTACCAAACATTTGAGTCTGGAGATTCACATACTCACAGGGAGACAGAGGCTCAGGCAATGTAGCCCATTGAAACCCTTAAAGGAGATCTGTGTTGGAGGAAGCAGGATGTGGTTTGGAAAACTTGCCTCACTTATTATGCCTTCTTTCACTGCTCATATCCACAAATTAACATTTTGCAAGTAACAGAGTCCAAAGGCCAATATTTCCTCAGGTCAGGTTTCCTTCCAACAGACTGAAAGTGGTGTTCCTCTATGTTCTTGGGAAGAAAAGTTCTAGTGCCACAAATCCATCTGCAAGTCCTGCTGCGTCAATGCCAGGACTGTGGTACAAGGAATGCAGGGATAGGGCAAGATGCCTGGACTGGAAAAGCCAAAGCAAGAGATGTATGTATACAGGGCAAGGTATAGGTCTGAGCAAGGGAGGTAAACTGAAAGCAGGAGGTCACAGTGGACTTGTACTGGAGGTCATAACATGGCAGAGGGTAGAAATCAGACAGGCCATGAGGAGTCTGGAAGCACATGGGTACCAGAGAGCAAGGCAAGAATCGAATTGTACAATTAAAGTACAATGAATGTGGAGGCAGAGTCCCAGTTATACCACTTACCAGATCTGTGATGTTTGACAGGTCACATCTCTGTCACCTAAACTCCTTTATCTATGAAACAGGGACAGTTAAACCTACTTCACTCCCTACCTCACATGTAGTAATAGGGATCAAAGGAGATAAAGTATATCTGAACATGCCTTCTAAACTCCAAATCACTGTTCAAATGTAAGTGATTACTATTATTAAATCATTGTGTGGACAAAGATCAGAAGTATGTAGCACTAACAAGAACAGCAAGCCGAGCAGTGAGTCCAGAACCTGCACCAGAGATCACAGAAATACAAAAATAGATCATAGCAGCGGAGAGAAGAGTCATAAAGTAGCAACAACAAAGAGGCCATGAAACTAAGATGCCATCCACGGCAGGAAGTATCTTACATAAGCTAAGGCAGGACACAAAGAAAAGGCAAGACTTTCTCTTCTCTCTTAACAGAATAAAATTAAATAAATATCGTACATTTTTGACACCTATTGGGACCCATATGGGATTGCAGAGGGAAGGAGAGGAGATCAATGAGGGAATGGGCTTACTTCTGTTTCCTGCCTCAGTGAGTGTCACCACCACCTACCCAATGATCCAAACCAGAAACCTGAGAGTACTTCTAGACTTCTCCTCCCTGCCTCTGGCCCTTCTCATCCAATCAATCACTGCAACCTAACAATTTTGCTCCCTAACACCTCTAAAATCTGTGCTTACTCTCAATTCCTATTGCCATGGTACTCACTCCATCAGTCCCCCATTATCTCAACCTCCTAATCAGCCTCCATGCCATCAGAGTAATCTATTTTAATCAATAATCAGACCATGTAACTACTCCACACAAAATTCTACAATGGCTTGCCACCACTGCATGCAACCTAAAGTTCAACGGATAGTAGAAGACAGTATAATAAGCACATGTTAAATTGTATATTGCAGACAATAGGTACCATAGGAGAAGAGAAAAAACAATGCAGGTTCCCTTACTGGGGAAGAGTATATGGAGAGGATGAGACTTAAACTGAGCCTCAAAGAACTGACAGAACTTGAAACATTGGAAATACGTATGTATGTCTGCGTTTGAGAATATGTGTGGGGGTGGGGGGTGGGAGAGATGCAGAGATTTTTAAGAAGGAGAATTAAACCTCAGGAACAAGATGAGCTTCCTAAGATTCAGGGGGATGTCAGCCCCCACACGGCACCAAATAAGCACATTCCCAGTTAATAAGGTAGCCTGCTCTTTGCTTTCCGAAAATGGAGAAATTAAATTATCTGGTTTGAAACGGCTGCCTCAGAAGCACTTGGCACACAGATTGAATATGGAGCCACCATCCTGGCAGAAGATAAATCAAATATAGAATAGCTCTGACAAAGCTCAGAACATGCAACGAAAACTGAAAAAGACAGGACCTGGATTCCAGCCACATCCAGTGAGTCAAGGTCTCTGAGGGCAGCTGCAAGCAGGAAGCTAAATCAAAGAGGAAGAAGCAGTATTTTTTAAAGAGACTATCATCTACAGAAACAGCACCCCCTCCAAAAAAAATAGTAGCAATGGTATGCATTAAAAAAGCACTGTAAGATGGAAGTGAGACAAACAGCAGGCAGATGTGCAAAGGCTGACATAGATTTTTCTGGGGTTTAAAAACTGGGAAGCATTTGGAGAACTGAGCCATTCCAATTCCCAGTACTGGGACACCCATATGATACTAATATGGTTGGCTGAGAGTTGAGACGTTCATAGAATCTACCTGATTTTTTGCCCATTTCTATGATACCAATAGATAGTTTTTATTGGTGGTTTTTACTGACATAACCAATTGTGGTGATATCATGTTATCTATCAAGTCAGATTCATCATTTGGAGACTTTGTTTTCTGTCTCTGCAAAGTAAATACAAAATATTCCTAGTTCATGATGTTGACATTAGAGAGAACAGCCTGGCCCTCCCACACCTCGTTCCATGGGGCCCTGGTCAGAGAAAGAATCTGGGCCTGAGTGGAACACACAGAAAGGAGGGATTTAGGATTTGTAGAGCACTGAAGACTCTGCTTGGGACTTCGGGAGAATAGATATATAAAAGATCATAATGATAGGTGACAGAGATAGATAACACACATAAATGATGAGATAGAGATAGATGATGATAGAGACAGACTGCAATCACATTCCATTCTAATTAATTTGAAGATAGAGCAAATGCCACAAGGTTGCATCTTAGGTAGCTTGTAAACCCGAACTGAACTTCCTGCCTGTAGATGTGTGCATGTCTAAATACCCTTCACCTCTCCAGTTGCAGGCTAGAGAGGCTCATGGAGCATGTAGCTCCTGACCCAGCACATGCACCCAAGCACAAACACCTTCTCCCCTGCTAGGATATACTCTGGCTGAGAGTTGAGACGTTCATAGAATCTACCTGATTTTTTGCCCATTTCTATGATACCAATAGATAGATTTTATTGGTTCTATCAAACAATATTGACAGCCAGGCTTGGATCTCCCCAGAGTATTTCAAAGAAAGCTATATAACTGTTTTACAAAGCACCAAAAATGAACGCAGGACCTCACTTGCAGTAATTCACGGCTTCAGATTCTACTGTCCTGACTTTAATGGGCACAGATGTGAGATAGTTCTGTACCTTCCTCTATTCTGCTCTCTCTTGCTTGGCCAAGGTTGGGTCCATTGGAGGCAGAAGATAGATGCCTTTATACCCTGGACAAGTTGAACAAATCCACCCCACTGCTGTCATTCCCTGAAAGTTACCTTACCTCACAGCAAGGAGTATCTGTGGAAGGCTCCTCACTTGGCAATACTGGCTTAGTTATTTCAGACTGAAAGCTCAGCTCAAATGTCACTTTACTCAGGAAAGCCTCCCAGACTAGATCACCCATTAAATAATTCTTAAACACCTCATCTGTCTTCTTTCTCACTCAAAACAATCGTTATTAATTCTCTAAGTGATGTCCAATAGAAATTTTGATGATAATGGAAAATAAATGTTCCATATCTGAGCTGCCCAGTACAGGGGTCATTAGCTGCATTCAGCTATTGAGCACTTGAAATGTTGTTAATGTAACTGAGACACTGCGTTTTTAACTATTTAATTTTAAATAACTTAAATTTAAATTGCTACACATAGCTAGTGGCTATCATTGTGGACAGCACCTGCAATTAGATTCTGTGTTTCAAAACAGCAAGGGTAATTCTGGTGTTTCTGTAACACTGTATCCCCAGTGCCCACACACAGTAAGCATTCAATTAACACATAATGACTTGAAAGGTTAATCAGTCTACTATTATTGGACTTCCCTGGTGGTGCAGTGGCTAAGAATCCACCTGGCAATGCAGGAGACACGGGTGCAAGCCCTGGTCCAGGAAGATCCCACATGCCATAGAGCACCTAAGCCCGTGAGCCACAACTACTGAGCCTGCACTCTTGAGCCCACAAGCCACAAGTACAGAGCCTACGCTCTACAGCCAACGAGCCACAATTACTGAGCCCACATGCCACACCTACTGAAGCTCAGGGGCCTAGAGCCCATGCTCCACAACAAGAGAAGCCACCACAATGAGAAGCCCATGCACCACAACAAAGAGTAGCCCCCGCTCACCGCAACTAGAGAAAGCCCACACGCAGCAATGAAGACCCAACACAGCCAAAAAAATAAATAAATGAAAAATAAATTATGGTGGGACTAATGGCGGACACTAGGAGGGCTCACACCAAGGAGTACTTCCAAGAACTTCTGCTGCCAGTGTCCTTGTCCCCACGGTGAGCCACAGCCACCCCTGCCTCTGCAGGAGACCCTCAAACACTAGCAGCCGTGGGGCTGGCAGGGTCATGGGATTCCGGCCGGGGGTCAGGCCTGAGACTCTGAGGTGGGAGAGCCGAGTTCAGGACATTGGACCATCAGACACCTCCAGACCCATGTAATATCAAACAGGTAAAGTTCTCCCAGAGATCTCCATCTCAATGCAAAGACCCAGCTCCACTCAACGACCAGCCAGCTCCAGCGCTGGACACCCTATGCCAAACAACTAGCAAGACAGGAACTCAACCACACCCATTAGCAGAGAGGCTGTGTAAAATCATAAAAAGTTCACAGACACCCCAAAACACACCGCTGGATGTGGTCCTGCCACCAGAAAGACAAGATCCAGCCTCAACCACCAAAACAGAGGCACCAGTCCCTTCCACCAGGAAGCCTACACAACCCACTGAACCAAGCTTACCCACTGGGGGCAGATATCAAAAACAACGGGAACTACGAACCTGCAGCCTGCAAAAAGGAGACCCCAAACGCAGTAAGTTAAGCAAAAGGAGAAGACAAAGAAATACACAGCAGATGAAGAAGCAAGGTAAAAGCCACCAGACCAAGTAAATGAAGAGGAAACAGGCAGTCTACCTGAAAAAGAATTCACAGTAATGATAGCAAAGATGATCCAAAATCTTAGAAATAGAATGAAGAAAATACAAGAAACGTTTAACAAGGACCTAGAACTAAAGGGCAAACAAACAATGATGAACAACACAATAAATGAAACTAATAATTCTCTAGAAGGAATCAATAGCAGAATAATTGAGGCAGAAGAACAGATAAGTGACTCAGAAGATAAAATAGTGGAAATAACTACCCCAGAGCAGAATAAAGAAAAAACAATGAAAAGAATAAAGGACAGTCTCAGAGACCTCTGGGACAACATTAAACACACAAACATTCGAATTATAGGGATCCCAGAAGAAGAAAAAAAGGAAGGGACTGAGAAAATATTTGAAGAGATTATAGTTGAAAACTTCCCTAATATGGGAAGAGAAATAGTCAATCAACTCCAGGAAGTGCAGAGAGTCCCATATAGGATAAATGGAAAGAGAAACACGCCAAGACATAATAATCAAACTTTTCTAAGAATTTGTCCATTTCTTCCAGGTTGTCCATTTTACTGGCATATAGTTGCTTGTAGTAATCTCTCATGATCCTTTGCATTTCTGCAGTGTCAGTTGTTACTTCTCCTTTTTCATTTCTAAATCTGTTGATATGAGTCTTTTCCCTTTTTTTCTTGGTGAATCTGGCTAATGGTTTATCAATTTTGTTTATCTTCTCAAAGAACCAGCTTTTAGTTTTATTGATCTTTGCTATTGTTTTCTTTGTTTCCATTTTATTTATCTCTACTCTGATCTTTATGATTTCTTTCCTTCTGCTAACTTTGGGGTTTTTTTGTTCTTCTTTCTCTAATTGCTTTAGGTGTAAGGCTAGGTTGTTTATTTGAGATGTTTCTTGTTTCTTAAGGTAGGATTCTATTGCTATAAACTTCCCTCTTAGAACTGCTTTGCTACATCCCATAGGTTTGAGTCGTTGTGTTTTCACTGTCATTTGTTTCTAGGTATTTTTTGATTTCGTCTTTGATTTCTTCAGTGATCTCTTGGTTATTCAGCAGTGTATTGTTTAGCCTCCATCTGTTTGTATTTTTTACAGATTTTTTCCTGTAACTGATATCTAGTCTCATAGCGTTGTTGTCAGAAAAGATACTTGATAACGATTTCAATATTCTTAAATTTACCAAGGCTTGCTTTGTGACCCAAGATATGATCTATTCTGCAGAATGTTCCACAAGCACTTGAGAAGAAAGTGTATTCTGTTGTTTTTGGATGAAATGTCCTATAAATATCACTTAAGTCCATCTTGTTTAATGTATCATTCAAAGCTTGTGTTTCCTTATTCATTTTCATTTTGGATGATCTGTCCATTGGTGAAACTGAGGTGTTAACATCCCCTAATATGATTCTGTTACTGTTGATTTCTCATTTTATGGCTGTTAGCATTTGCCTTGTGTATTGAGGTGCTCCTATGTTGGGTGCATAAATATTTACAATTGTTATATCTTCTTCTTGGATGGATCCCTTGATCATTAGGTAGCGTCCTTCTTTGTCTCTTGTAATAGTATTTTTTTTTTTTTTTTTTAATTTATTTATTTTATTTTTGGCTGTGTTGGGTCTTCGTTTTCTGTGCGAGGGCTTTCTCCAGTTGCGGCAAGTGGGGGCCACTCTTCAT
This sequence comes from Balaenoptera musculus, assembly GCF_009873245.2. Lineage (NCBI taxonomy): Eukaryota > Metazoa > Chordata > Mammalia > Artiodactyla > Balaenopteridae > Balaenoptera > Balaenoptera musculus. The sequence goes on along the minus strand of NC_045806.1, from coordinate 101,483,230 downwards.
CACGGTGCGCGGGCCTCTCACTATCGCGGCCTCTCTTGTTGTGGAGCACAGGCTCCAGACGCGCAGGCTCAGTAGTTGTGGCTCACGGGCCGAGTTGCTCCGCGGCATGTGGGATCTTCCCAGACCAGGGCTCGAACCCGTGTCCCCTGCATTAGCAGGCAGACTCTCAACCACTGCGCCACCAGGGAAGCCCAGTCTTTATTTTAAAGTCTCTTTTGTCTGCTATGAGAATTGCTACTCCAGCTTTCTTTTCCGTTCCATTTGCATGGAATACCTTTTTCCAACACCTCACTTTCAGTCTGTATGTGTCCCTAGGTCTGAAGTGGGCCTCTTGTAGACATCACGTATACAGGTCTTGTTTTTGTATCCATTCAGCCATTTTATGTCTTTTGGTTGGAGCATCTAATCCATTTACATTTAAGATAATTATCAGTATGTATATTCCTGTTACCATGTTCTTAATTGTTTTGGGTTTGTTATTGTAGGTCTTTTCCGTCTCTTGTGTTTCCTGCCTAGAGAAGTTCCTTTAGCATTTGTTGTAAAGCTGGTTTGGTGGTGCTGAATTCTCTTAGCTTTTGCTTGTCTGTAAAGGTTTTAATGTCTCTGTTGAATCTGAATGAGATCTTTGCTGGCTAGAGTAATCTTTTGGTAGGTTTTTCCCTTTAATCATTTTAAATATGTCCTGTCTCTCCCTTTTGGCTTGCAGAGTTTCTGCTGAAAGATCAGCTGTTAACCTTATGGGGATTCCCCTGTATGTTATTTGTTGTTTTTCCCTTGCTGCTTTTAACATTTTTTCTTTGTATTTAATTTTTGATACTTTGATTAATATGTGTCTTGGCGTGTTTCTCCTTGGATTTATCCTGTATGGGACTCTCTGCGCTTCCTGGAATTGATTGACTATTTCCTTTCCCATATTAGGGAAGTTTTCAACTATAATCTCTTCAAACATTTTCTCAATCCCTTTCTTTTTCTCTTCTTCTTCTGAGACCCCTATAATTTCAATGTTGGTGTGTTTAATGTTGTCCCAGAGGTCTCTGAGACTGTCCTCAATTCTTTTCATTCTTTTTTCTTTATTCTGCTCTGCAGTACTTATTTCCACCATTTTATCTTCCAGGTCATTATCCGTTCTTCTGCCTCAGTTATTCTGCTAATGATTCCTTCTAGAAAATTTTTAATTTCATTTATTGTTTTGTTCATCATTGTTTGTTTGCTCTTTAATTCTTCTAGATCCTTGTTAAACGTTTCTTGTATTTTCTCCATTCTATTTCTAAGATTTTGGATCATCTTTACTATCATTACTCTGAGTTCTTTTTCAGGTAGACTGCCTATTTCCTCTTCATTTATTTGGTCTGGTGGGTTTTTGCCTTGCTCCTTCATCTGCTGTGTGTTTCTGTCTTCTCATTTTGCTTAACTTACTGTGTTTGGGGTCTCCTTTTTGCAGGCTGCAGGTTTATAGTTCCCGTTGTTTTTGGTGTCTGCTCCTAGTGGCTAAGGTTGGTTCAGTGGGTTTGGTAGGCTTCCTGGTGGAGGGGATTTGTGCCTGTGTTCTCGTGGATGAGACGTGATCTTGTCTTTCTGGTGGGAGGACTGCGTCCGGTGGTGTGTTTTGGGGTGTGTGACCTTATTATGGTTTTAGGCAGCCTCTCTGCTAATGGGTGGGGCTGTGTTCCTGTCTTGCTAGTTTTTGGCATAGGGTGTCCAGCCCTGTAGCTTGCTGGTCGTTGAATGGAGCTGGGTCTTAGCATTGAGATGGAGATCTCTGCGAGAGCTTTCACCATTTGATATTATGTGGAGCCTGGAGGTCTCTGCTGGACCAATGTACTGAACTTGGCTCTCTCACCTCAGAGGCACAGGCCTGACACCCCGCCGGAGCACCAAGACCCTCTCAGCCACATAGCCAGCTACGTGGGGAGTTTCTTGCCTTTTGATATGTCTGAGGTTTCTGCCAGCATTCAGTAGGTGTGCTGTAGGAGTTGTTCAACATGTAGATGTATTTCTGATGTATTTGTGGAGAGGAAAGTGATCTCCATGTTTTACTCCTCCACCATCTTGAAGGTCTCCCCTATCAAACATTTAGAGAAGAGCTAAAACCTATCCTTCTCAAACTCTTCCAAAATATAGCAGAGGGAGGAACACTCCCAAACTCATTCTATGAGGCCAGCATCACCCTGATACCAAAACCAGACAAAGATGTCACACAGGAAGAAAACTGCCATCCAATATCACTGATGAATATAGATGCAAAAATCCTCAACAAAATACTAGTGAACAGAATTCAACAGCTCATTAAAAGGATCATACACCATGATCAAGTGGGGTTTATCCCAGGAATGCAAGTATTCTTCAATATACGCCAATCAATCAATGTGATAAACCATATTAACAAACTGAAGGAGAAAAACATATGATCGTCTCAGTATATGCAGAAAAAGCTTTTGACAAAATTCAACACCCGACTGTGGTACCAGGGCAGCCTGCCAAGTGAGCTGTCAGAAGGGCAGACAGAACGAGAGGAACCAAGATGGTGGAGTAGAAGGACGTGCTCTCACTCCCTCTTGTGAGAACACCAGTATCACAACTAGCTGCTGGACAATCATTGACAGGAAGACACTGGAACTCACCAAAAAAGATACCCCACATCTAAAGACAAAGGAGAAGACACAATGAGATGGTAATAGGGGCGCAATCACAGTAAAATCAAATGCCGTAAGTCCTGGGTGCGTGACTCACAGACTGGAGAACACTTATACCACAGAAGTCCACCCACTGGAGTGAAGTTTCTGAGCCCCACGTCATGCTTCCCAACCTGGGGGTCCAGCAACGGGAGGAGGAATTCCTAGAGAATCAGGACTTTGAATCCTAGTGGGATTTGATTGCAGGACTTCGACAGGACTGGGGGAAACAGAGACTCCACTCGTGGAGGGCAAACACGAAATAGTGTGTGCATCGGGACCCAGGGGAAGAAGCAGTGACCCCAGGGGAGACTGAACCAGGCCTATCTTCTAGTGTTGGAGGGTCTCCAGCAGGGGGCGGGGGGGGCTCTGTTTCACCGTGGGGACAAGGACACTGGCAGCAGAAGTTCTGGGAAGTATTCCTTGGCGTGAGCCCCCCCAGAGTCTGTCATTAGCCCCACCAAAGAACCCAGGTAGGCTCCAGTGTTGGGTTGCCTCAGGCCATACAACCAACAGGGAGGGAACCCAGCCCCACCCATCAACAGTCAAGTGGATTGAAGTTTTACTGAGCTCTGCCCACCAGAGCAACAGTCAGCTCTGCCCACCACCAGTCCCTCCCATCAGGAAACTAACACAAGCCTCTTAGATAGCCTCATCCACCAGAGGGCAGACAGCAGAAGCAAGAAGAACTACAATCCTGCAGCATGTGGAACAAAAACCACATTCACAGAAAGACAGACAAGATGAAAAGGCAGAGGGCTATGTACCAGATGAAGGAACAAGATAAAACCCAGAAAAACAACTAAATGAAGTGGAGATAGGCAACCTTCCAAAAAAAGAATTCAGAATAATGATACTGAAGATGATCCAGGACCTCGGAAAAAGAATGCAGGCAAAGATCGAGAAGATGCAAGAAATATTTAACAAACACCTAGAAGAATTAAAGGACAAACAAACAGAGATGAACAATACAATAACTGAAAGGAAAACTACACTAGAAGGAATCAATAGCAGAATAACTGAGGCAGAAGAACGGATAAGTGACCTGGAAGACAGAAAGGTAGAATTCACTGCTGCGGGACAGAATAAAGAAAAAAGAATGAAAAGAAATGAAAAGAGCCTAAGAGACCTCTGGGACAACATTAAACACAACGACATTCACATTATAGTGGTCCCAGAAGGAGAAGCAAGAGAGAGAAAGGACCAGAGAAAATATTTGAAGAGATTATAGTCGAAAATTTCCCTAACATGGGAAAGGAAATAGCCACCCAAGTCCAGGAAGTGCAGCGAGTCCCATACAGGATAAACCCAAGGAGAAACACGCCGAGACACATAGTAATCAAATTGGCAAAAATTAAAGACAAAAAAAATTATTGAAAGCTGCAAGGGAAAAACAACAAATAACATACAAGGGAACTCCCATAAAGTTAACAGCTGATTTCTCAGCAGAAACTCTACAAGCCAGAAGGGAGTGGCATGATATACTTAAAGTGATGAAAGGGAAGAACCTACAACCAAGATTACTCTACCTGGCAAGGACCTCATTCAGATTTGATGGAGAAATCAAAAGCTTTACAGAAAAGCAAAAGCTAAGAGAATTGAGCACCACCAAACCAGCTCTACAACAAATGCTAAAGGAACTTCTCTAACTGGGAAACACAAGAGAAGAAAAGGACCTACAAAAACAAATCCAAAACAATTAAGGAAATGGTCATAGGAACATACATATTGATAATTACATTAAACGTGAATGGATTAAATGCTCCAACAAAAACACATAGGCTTCCTGAATGGATACAAAAACAAGACCCATATATATGCTGTCTACAAGACACCCACTTCAGACCTAGGGACACATACAGACTGAAAGTGAGGGGATGGAAAAAGATATTCCATGCAAATGGAAATCAAAAAAAAGCTGGAGTACCGATCCTCATATGAGATAAAACAGACTTTAAAATAAAGAATGTTACAAGAGACAAGGAAGGACACTACATAATGATTAAGGGATCAATCCAAGAACAAGATATAACAATTATAAATATATATGCACCCAACATAGGAGCACCTCAATACATAAGGCAACTGCTAACAGCTATAAAAGAGGAAATCGACAGTAACACAATAATAGTGGGGGACTTTAACACCTCACTTACACCAATGGACAGATCATCCAAAATGAAAATAAATAAGGAAACAGAAGCTTTAAATGACACAATAGACCAGATAGATTTAATTGACATTTATAGGACACCCCATCCACAAACAGCAGATTACATTTTCTTCTCAAGTGCACACGGAACATTCTCCAGGATAGATCACATCTTGGGTCACAAGTCAAGCCTCAGTTAATTTAAGAAAATTGAAATCATATCAAGCATCTTTTCTGACCACAACGCCATGAGATTAGAAATGAATTACAGGGAAAAAACATAAAAAACACAAACACATGGAGGCTAAACAATATGTTACTAAATAACCAAGAGATCACTGAAGATATCAAAGAGGAAATCAAAAAATACCTAGAGACAAATGACAATGAAAACACGACGATCCAAAACCTATGGGATGCAGCAAAAGCAGTTCTAAGAGGGAAATTTATAGCTATGCAAGCCTACCTCAAGAAACAAGAAAAATCTCAATAAACAATCTAACCTTACTCCTAAAGGAAGTAGAGAAAGAAGAACAAACAAAACCCAAAGTTAGCAGAAGGGAAGAAATCATAAAGATCAGAGCAGAAATAAATGAAATAGAAACAAAGAAGACAAGAGCAAACATGAATAAAACTAAGAGCTGGTTCTTTGAGAAGATAAACAAAACTGATAAACCATTAGCCAGACTCATCAAGAAAAAGAGGGAGAGGACTCAAATTAATAAAATTAGAAATGAAAAATTAGAAGTCACAACACACACCACAGAAATACAAAGAATCCTAAGAGACTACTACATGCACCTCTATGCCAACAAAATGGACAACCGGGAAGAAATGGAAAACTTCTGAGAAAGGTATAACCTTCCAAGACTGAACCAGGAAGAAATAGAAAATATGAACAGACCAATCACAAGTAATGAAATTGAAACTGTGATTAAAAATCTTCCAACAAACAAAAGTCCAGGACCAGATGGCTTCACAGGTGAATTCTATCAAACATTTAGAGAAGAGCTAACACCCATCCTTCTCAAATGCTTCCAAAAAATTGCAGAGGAAGGAACACTCCCAAACTCATTCTATGAGGCCACCATCACCCTGATATCAAAACCAGAGAAAGATACTACAAAAAAAGAAAATTACACACCAATATCACTGATGAATATAGATGCAAAAATCCTCAACAAACTACTAGCAAACAGAATCCAACAACACATTAAAAGGATCATACACCACGATCAAGTGGGATTTATCCCAGGGATGCAAGGATTCTTCAATATATGCAAATCAATCAATGTGATACACCATATTAACAAATTGAAGAAGAAAAACAATATGATCATCTCAATAGATGCAGAAAAAGCTTTTGACAAAATTCAACACCCATTTATAATAAAAACTCTCCAGAAAGTGGGCATAGAGGGAACCTACCTCAACATAATAAAGGCCATATATGACAAACCCACAGCAAACATCATTCTCAATGGTGAAAAACTGAAAGCATTTCCTCTAATATCAGAAACAAGACAAGGATGTCCACTCTCGCCACTAATATTCAACATAGTTTTGGAAGTCCTAGCCATGGCAATCAGAGAAGAAAGAGAAATAAAAGGAATACATATTGGAAAAGAAGGAGTAAAACTGTCACTGTTTGCAGATGACATGATACTATACATAGAGAATCCTCAAGATTTCACCAGAAAACTATTACAGCAAATCAATGAATTTGGTAAAGTTGCAGAATACAAAATTAATGCACAGAAATCTCTTGCATTCCTATACACAACCCAATCCAAAAATGGGCAGAAGACCTAAATAGACATTTCTCCAAAGAATACATACAGATGGCCAAGAAACACGTGAAAAGCTGCTCAACATCAGTAATTATTAGAGAAATGCAAATCAAAACTACAGTGAGGTATCACCTCACACCAGTTAGAATGGGCATCATCAGAAAATCTACAAACAACAAATGCTGGAGAGGGTGTGGAGAAAAGGGAACCCTCTTGCACTGTTGGTGGGAATGTAAATTGATACAGCCACTATTGAGAACAGTATGGAGGTTCCTTAAAAAACTAAAAATAGAATTACCATATGATCCAGCAATCCCACTACTGGGCATATACCCAGAAAAAACCATAATTCAAAAAGACACATGCACCCCAATGTACATTGCAGCACTATTTGCAATAGCCAGGACATGGAAGCAACCTAAGTGTCCATCGACAGATGAATGGATAAAGAAGATGTGGCACATGTATACAGTGGAATATTACTCAGCCATAAAAAGAAACAAAATTGAGTTATTTTTAGTGAGGTGGATGGATCTAGAGTCTTTCATACAGAGTGAAGTAAGTCAGAAAGAGAAAAACAAATACCACAGGCTAACACATATATATGGAATCTATATTTTAAAAAATGGTTCTGAAGAACCTAGGGGCAGGATAGGAGCAAAGACGCATACGTAGAGAATGGACCTGAGGACACGGGGAGGGGAAAGGTTAAGCTGGGACGAAGTGAGAGAGTGGCATGGACTTACATATACTACCAAATATAAAATAGATAGCTTGTGGGAAGCAGCTGCGTAGCACAGGGAGATCAGCTCGGTGCTTTGCGTCCACCTAGAGGGGTGGGATAGGGAGGGTGGGAGGGAGACGCAAGAGGGTGGAGATATGGGGATATATGTATATGTATAGCTGATTCACTTTGTTATACATCAGAAACTCACACACCATTATAAAGCAATTATACTCCAATAAAGATGTTAAAAAATTAATTTAAAAGAATAGTCTAATATTATTTATTTATTTATTATTTATTTATTTATTATTTATTACTTATTTATTTATTTCAACTCTCTTGGAACCTATTTCACAAATGATTACAAGGTGATCACTGGCTATCACTAGCTATTCAGGCTGAGTGGGGACAGTGTAAACAATGTAGGAAAAGGGGAAGGGAGCAGGAAGGAAGAGAAGAGGGCTACCTGAGTTTACATTCTGGTTCAGATACTTAGTAGCTATATGACATTGGGAAAGTCATTTAACCTCATTGAGTTTCCTCATCTGTAAAATTTGGACAATAGTATCTAGCTAGCTAGCTAGCTAGCTAGCTAGGGTTGCTGTGATGGTGAAATAAAATAATGCATACAAAGCACTATAAACATAAGTGGTATCTATTACAACTATTTTTTTTTGGAAGAGGATTCATCAGACAGTAATAGCATAACCCAAGTAACCAAATTCTATACAAAAAGCATAAGCCCTAGCATCTCTCCTGAAAAATTTCTCTTCTTTCTCTATTTTCAACCAAATCCAAATAGGATCCTTTATGCCACCCTCCTACCTCCTCTTTTTCGTGTGGGTAATGACTTAGCCAATACGTAGCCACCAAACCCATGATTCAATAGCATCTTATATAGGGACATTTTTTTCACCACATACAGGCTTCCTAAAACCACATAATCTCCTCTATATTGGCCTCTGTTGGTGATGCAGCCTGCTCTGAGTATTTATCATGCCAACGGGTACCTCTGTCTTTGGCCCTCCCTCCCCTACCAGTACAGCCACTGGGAGAGATGCCAGCATTTCAGGCCATGATGCTCAGGGTGAGAAACAGCATTCACAGTGTGGAACTGATAGCTAAGGTTAAGGATGTGAGACTTGCTGATCTGAACATCCCATATACAGCTTCTTATAACCAAGGGCAAGGTTGTCATATAACTCATTAATATTGCAAGGACCATCGAGCCTTCCCATTTCAAAGCAAAGTTGAAAGTACTTTAAAAATTGGAAAATAAAATGAAATTTGAAGTAAATTAATCCTACTTTTTAAAAAATTCTGAACCCCATGTATCTAAAATCCAGTCACTCTCCAATATACAAATAAATAAAATGCGCGTAACTTATCAACTTCAGGGGCCAGACAATAAAAAAACAAGATCTGTATCTTAATGAGGTCCCACCTTAGTTAAGCAAAGCATACTACAGCTTCCAGTTTTACTTGTCACGTGGAGTAAGGAGAGGTCACAGAACATATTGCCTGTGCCCAAAAAGCCTTTAGAAACCATTTGATCCAGGCTTCCTTTTTTGTAGATACGGAACTGAAATGCAGACAGGGAACATTACTTTTCCAAGGGCACACAAAACTGTTAGTAGAACTTTGGACCCAGGACTCCAGATTCAGAGGCATATGGTGATATAATGAAAATTACATAAAGTTAAGACTCAGACCTAAATTTAAATACTGGATCTTCCTTTTACTAGCTGAAGTTACTTAACCTCTCCAATCATTATTTTTCTCACTCATAGTATGGGACTAATAATGATCCACCTCACATGTTTACTGTGAGGACTAAATAAGAAAACATATAAAACACTTACTTTGTGCTGGACATATAGGACAAGTTCAGTAAAACTTATTTTTCTTCTCTTGACCATCTAGTATAGTATTCTTATCATTCAGCTATCCTATATCTTTATCTGCTCCATGGCAATAACAGCAATAATTATATTTTTGTGAAATGAAATGGAGACAAATTTGGTCACTAGAATTTCTCTCGAGAATAACATTGCCTTGGATTGGAAGACTGCCTTGGTAAGTGCTTAAAGCAGAAGGATAGAAAGTGACCCTCCTCACAACTCCCCCACCCACCCCACCCCCCAAAAAACAAGCACCCTGGATAAGCAGGTAGCACCAAGTCTTAGGATGGGGAAGTATGTGCTATGAATGGAATGGGGAAGGAATTCTGTTATCTTAGAATATGAAAGAACAAGAAATTGGCCAGCTAGAAAGAGACTGGGTTCAGAGGACGGGTTAGTGAAACTCCACAGGGGTGTGGTAGCTAACAGTATCTGTTGTACATGTTAAAGTCATTTGTAAATTATTCTCCATATCCTCTACAAAATTTCAGTAAATTCTATACTGGTATTACTTTATATAAGTGGATTATTTGGAGGAAACTTGAATTTCTAGGGATCCAGGGGAAGGTTTTGGACTTCCACAGACCATGGAATTGGCAGGGATTCAGGCTAATTACAACTAGGTCTGACACTGAGGTTGCACCTAACTTCTTAGCCATGAACATCTCAAGCTTTATAGAATAGGATGTTTATTGAATCCATGTCTTTTAGGTGCCCTGTCCCTAATCTAGCTTCCACTGAGATGGGATTCAAGCTCTGGGGACTAAGTACATCTACATTAGAGGCAGGTGCTCAAGAGACAAAGAACTGAAAGCCAAAGCTTCTTAAGTGCCCCAAAGGAAATCGGCAAAGCATTATTTCCAAGTATCGGTCACTAGCTCCAGAGGAGGAGGAAGGGGAGAAGTGGCCAAATGTCAAGTCCAGTTTTTTTTTTTTTAACATCTTTATTGGAGTATAATTGCTTTACAGTGGTGTGTTAGTTTCTGCTGTATAACAAAGTGAATCAGCTATACATATACATATATCCCCATATCTCCTCCCTCTTGCATCTCTCTCCCACCCTCCCTATCCCACCCCTCTAGGTGGTCACAAAGCACCAAGCTGATATCCCTGTGCTATGCGGCTGCTTCCCACTAGCTATCTATTTTACATTTGGTAGTGTATATATGTCCATGCCGCTCTGACCTTCCCAATGACCTTTTTAAAGAATCAATTCTAGGTTAGTCTTGATACTAACTTTTCCCTAAAATGATATATTCCTCTCTTTCTTTTTTTTTTTTTTTCCTCTCTTTCTTGATTCATCTTGAACATATAGTCCCCATAGCCTCCAGGCTTTCTAGAATCTTCATTGACAACTCCAGATATCCCAAAGATAACTGGGATATTCAATCCCTGTTTTCTGCTAACACCTAGGTAGAAAGTCCCTGAAGAGAGAACAAAAACTTGACATGATAAAAGATATGTGGGGAAAAAAAAGCCGCCCTTTTAGTGCCCTGAGGTCCTTATTTCAGCAATTCTCAAATTTAATGTGTATAAGAATCACCTAAGCAAAACATAAGGCTTCCTTCAGCCCCACCAGAGAAATTCTGATTCAGTCTGGGATAGCATTCAGGAAACTGCATTTGTAACAATATCTCTGCTTCTTCTACAGATAGTATATTAGTCTGCTAATATACTAATATATATTAGCAGGGCTAATCTAACAAATAACCACCGACTGGGTAGCTTAAACAACAGAAATTTCTCACAGTTCTGAATGGGGGGAGTCCAATAGCAAGGTGTTGGCAGGTTTGGTTTCTCTTGAGGCCTCTCTCTTTGGCTTGCAGATGGTGGTGTCATTTCTGTGTCCTCAACGTGGCCTTTTCTCTGTGCATGTGCATCCCTTGTGTCTCTCCCTCTTCATGTAATAATACCAGTTCTATTGGACTAGAGCCTATCGTCATGACTTCATTTAATGTTAATTATCTCCTTAAAGGCCCTATCTCCAAAAACAGTCAAATTGAGGGTTAGGACTTCGACATACGAATGGGGGGTGAGGATCAACTCAGTTCATAACAGATAGTCTATAAACTTTACTTGGAGAAATAATGATGGCTGAAATGTGAAGTACAGAATACAGTTAGTCAGAAACAGCTACCCAGAACCCATAGTGTACAGATTCTAGGGTACTTACAGGAGAAACTACAAAAGTAATTAAAATGCCCCTGTCTTCATGAAAATCTAAGGTAAAAGAGGAATTTTATAAATACACTCAAGACATTTACAAGTGCCAAATAAATACAGTGACCATATAATTTACCATCTAAATAAGGACACTTGAGCGTAAAACAAGGCAACAGGCATAAACTGGAATATCCAGGGTAAACCATACCCTCTGGTCATCCTATATTTTCTTCTTAAATGTTCAGGGACAAAGCCAACTTTAAAAGGTAGGCAGCAGCCTAATCCATTTACTTTTACTGCACACCTAATAAAATGATTTCCTTCCAGGTGAATTCATCTTATAAAACATAAATAGTACTTGAGAGGGTATGGGGGTTAGAGGGAAGGGAGTAGTGAGGCATGAAACCATTATCACTTATTAATGCCTTAGCTTGAATTACTTTTCCATATTAACTTGAGGTCTCAGTTGAGGCCTGTTAAAAAGGATACAGAACAGGTATGCTTCGATAAAGGAAGGAGGAAAAGGCCATGGATGAGGAAATGGAGGCTCCAAGAAGTTAATTTGTTACACAGCTCATAAGCAGAGAGAGGCTGTTTTCCAACCCTGGCCCTTCTGCCTCCTATTCTGGTGTTCCTATCTATCCGTTATACTCCAAGATCTCTAGGAAATAATAGCCTTACATGAGTGTCAGGGATTCTGGGCAGCCAACGAATAGAAGAGAAGCCTGGAGCACTTGACAGGTGTGGTAGCAGAATAACACACATCCCAACCCTGGCAAAGATGTCCACATCCCAATCCCCAGAATCTGAGAACATGCTAGGCTATATGGAAAAAGGGAACTAAGGCTGAAGATGGAATTAAGGTTACTGATCAGCTGACTTTTAAGTAGAGATTATCCTGGATCACCTGGGTGGGTGCAATATAATCAAAAGGGTCCTTAACAGTTGGAGAGGGAGACAGAAGGGTAGGTCAGAGCAATCCCACATGAGAAAGAGTTGACTGGTCATTGCTGGTTTAAAGATGGAGGATGGAGCCATAAGCCAAGCAAATGTAGCCTCTAGAAGCTGGAAAAGGAAAGGAAAGAGATTCTCCCCTAGAGCCTCCAGGAAGGAATTCAGCCCTGCCGACAACTTGGTTTTTAGCCCAGTGAGATTCACTTTGGACTTCTGGACTTCTTCGACCTCCAGAATTGTAAGATAATAAATTTGTATTATCTGAGTCACTAAGTCTGTGGTAATTTGTTATAGCAGCAATGGAAAACTAATACAACACAGCAGGAAGACTGATAAGGTGAGACAGTGGCGGGGGGGGGGCAGCAGTGCGCACGTGTGTGTGTGTGTGTGTGTGTGTGTGTGTGTGTGTGTGTGTGTGTGTGAAACAGATAGACACACACAGAGACCCAACAGAGTAGAGGTAATTTATCTGCCAAGGCAAACTTCATCTACTTTGCTATTCTGCCCAACAGATAAAATGAGTAGACACTTTAGATAATAGTTTTTAATATAAGTAAACTTGGAGTTTTCTAGTATTCAAAATCTGCATGAATAAATCACTCATTTGATAATACTGCAATAGCTCATTTGATCCCTAGGACAGGTGCAAAGTCCCCTCCCTTCCCAGTACATCTCTCTGCAAAGAATCAGCATTTTAAAACTAGAACTTCAAATAGAGTAAATTAAGAGAAGGAAGATTAAAATAAAATGTTTCCCTTCCAAATTTTCCTCTGAACAGAACAAGTCTTCCCGCATGACCCAAGGATGATTTTGCCAATGACTTGCACAAGCATGAAATTCTATTTACTCTGCATTTATTTTTCTATTACTTGATTCCATGGAAAAAGAAGAGTGTTAACCAATTATAGAGGAAGCTGACTCTAAAAGTGCTCTTCCCAATTGACAACCAGATTTTCAGGGCCAGGGCTTCAGCTGTGAATATATTACACTGTCTCAGAGAAGGTCCCTGGCTGGGCTCTCACACGGTACCAATTCTGACAATGTCAGAATTCTAATAGCTCTACAATTTTTACTACCTTGAGCACTGTATCAAGAATAATGCCCTATCAACCTTTAAACCAACAGTCTACAAAAGGATTTCTCTTCAACTGAATGTTGAACAATTGGATGACTGGCTCATGGGGCTTAAGATTTTCATCAGTCTCTCACCAAAAAGAATTCAATTCTTTCCAAGAGCTCAGCAGTTAATATCCACAGCAGGGAAAACAATTAGTCAATTCATAAAGTTGGGTTCAGTTGATACTTCCATTGGAAAGGGAAATTGTTTTTTAGCTTATGTAAGAATCTATAACTTGATTTCAGGCAAGACTAGCCTTCCACAGAGTGTTCACCCTTGGACAGACATTCCTTTTGTCTTAGGGCATCGTGATTCTATGCGTATTCCAACCAGTGCCACTGGCACCATCACAACAGGATTAAATTTACAAAGTCCACTTCTGTAGTGGACTGTGATATCATCTACCCAGCATAATATTCCTTTCCCCTTTCTTCTTATAACCAAACCTGTGGGAAACTCATTCCATAACATTTAAGTGAGATCATCATCTCATAATCCCCACCCTCCAGACCACTTGAATTGGCAGGTGACTCAGCCTACCCCATGTATCTGGCCACCATGATTAGTTCAGAGACAGGTGCCTGAAGCAAGCTAGAACAACCAGAGTCTCCCCCTAAGAGTTGATATGTAAACTATGAGAGTGAACAGTTTTGGTTTTTTTTCTCTAGGACTGCAAGCCATGAGGATCATATAAACCTAGAGCTGTTCTGACCATATTTCCAGCCATATGGAGAAAGCTCACCCAAGAATGTAACCATACAGAGGAAAGTAGAGTCAAGAGATGTAAAAAGAGAGTAACATCCCTGATTGCACTGTTTAAGCCCCTACATGCAGAAATGTCTGAAATCAGACAACCCCTGGACATCTTAAGTGAACCAATAAATTCCTTTTTGCTTAAGCCATTTTGGGTATGTGTAAGTTGTAACCAAAACAGTCCTAGTACAGCTTCCCAAAACCTGTTTTATCCTCTCCACCACAAGGTTCTCAACCTGGGCAGCACATCAGATTCACCTGGGAAGATTTTAAATCCCAATGCCCAGGCCACACCTCAGATCAATTATAAGTCTCAGGAGGGAGGTGGGAACCCAGTCATCAGCATTTTTAAAGTTCCCCAGGTAGTTCCAGTTGTAGCAAAGGTTGAGAATCATGGTCCTAGAGAGCAAATGTCACTAGGTGACCTTTGGTATTAAATCACTATTTCTCAAGCTTGACTGGGCATCAGAATTCCCTGGGGAAGTTTTTTTAAAACATAGGCTCCCGAGTTCCAGCCATGGAGATTCTAATTTAATAGACCTGAGCACAAGAATCTAACTGCTCTCTGACTATCCCAAGGTGATCCTAATGCTCAACCCAAGTTTGAGAACAAACAGAAAAGAGTAGTGGTATCAAAAGTGGTTTGCAGTTACCACCCCATGAATACTGTCAATCAATCAATCCACTGGAGTTTGGTAAGAAAATGTCAAAATTTCCACATAAATAACCTATTTATTTCTATTTCTATACATTTTATTAATGTTTATAATATATTAAATCAATTTTGTATGTAATACTTTGCAAATAAATGCATATCTATCGGGATGCATACGTTTTTTGACAAAGGTGGGTGATCAAGTATGTCTGGAGAGAACTGGATTAGAGTCCTGTAAGCCTCATAAGCACACTTTGGCCTTAAGCATAGTTAGCTGAGACTCCAAGCATCTAGTACATATTTCCAGACATGATCATGCTTTTTCCTATAGAAACAGAACTTCATATAAAATAGTGATACCTATTAATGAGACATTCTTATAAAAAAAAAAAAGAAGCCAAGAAATATAGTAATAGATTAAGGTTAATCCTGAAGAGGAAAAAGGAACTCTGTGGCACCATGTAGTATCCTTTGATTTTTAACTGGAAATAAACAGCTTCTCTATTGGTTTCCTTCGTATCCTCCTATAGGAAACTTCTGAATTGTTTTCTATCCCTTTTAAGAGACTTCTAAATTTTTTTTTCTGATCTCCTGACTGTGACCTGTTCACAGCCATTTGCAAACTGCTTGCCCTGGTAGAAAAAGGAATCAAAGTCCATTGGGATTTTGATTTTTCCTGTTTCTTCCTGTTTTCCCTGTGGCATGATGTGAGATATTGTTCTCTAATTATATCTTCCAACTCTATCCCAATCTTAATGCTTAAGTAATTAACAGAAAAATAATTTAACAAAACTCTGCATTTTCTATAATCCTTACCTGCTTCCCAGAGCAATTTCAAAATTACTAATCTTTAAAGGGATCAACTCTTTTGTTCCTACCAAAAAGTCTAAACATTGCCTTTCTTTAGAGGCAATGTTTTCCACATTGTCTTTGAGAGTGCCCTACTAAAAAGTAAAAGCCCTTGAGAGAAATCAGAGATTAGTAACTTAGTGAAGGGAAGTTTGAAAGTACATCAAACCACTTTTCAAAATGCCAGCTAGGTGAAAGCTGGGTCCCCAAAGCAGGAGACTCAGAGTAGATAAATTTGGACAGAAGGGTCAGTAGATTGAATGATTTAGATTCACGAGTATAGAGCAATGGGTCTCAAATCTGACTGCTTAAGTCACCAAGTGCCAGGTGCCTGTTAAACATGCAAATTCCTGAGCTCCATCCCCAGAGATTCCAAATCAGTAGTTCTGGGATAGAACCCAGGAAACTGCAGTATTTAAAAAAAAAAAAAACTCCCACAGATGAACCAGGGACATAATCAGATCTGAAGTGACTAGCAGAGAGTATTGTCTAGAGAAGGTAGGCATTCAGGGGAGAGAATGAAAGTTCTGGGTACAGGTTGGCAGTGAATAAAGAGCTGGGTCCTCATAGAGGCCAAAGACAAATTATTCACTTGCAATTGCACTGAGCCCAGACCAGACTACAGATGTCAGTGAATTAAAGTATTATTGATTTATTCTTATGTGCTACAAAGTTTCCTGATTTAATCAGCTTCAATCCAATGATTATTTATTCAGCACAGACTAGTTATAAGGCCCTGGGATGGACAAGAATGACAAATATATCGCTTATATGTGGAATCTAAAAAAAAAGATACAAATGAACTTATTTACAAAACAGAAATAGACCCACAGACATAGAAAACAAACTTATGGTTACCAAAGGGGAAAGGGTGGGTGGACAAATTAGGAGGTTGACATTAACATATACACTAATGTATGTAAAGTAGATAACCAACAAGGACTTACTGTATAGCACAGGGAACTATATTCAATATTTTGTAATAACCTGTAAGGGAAAAGAATTTGAAAAAGAATGGATATATATATGTATGTATAACTGAATCACAGTGCTGTACACCTGAAACTTACACAACATTGTAAATCAACTATACTTCAATTAAAAAAAAGAAAATATACTAAATGGGGGGACCCGGAAAAAAGAATGCCCTGGGATGGATGTTATGATGAATATGAAGAAAAATAAGGCAGTAAGTACCTGTGCTCCAAGGACTCATGAGGTATTTTTTCAAGTAAACCAGAATCTGATAAGTGCTCTAATACAAGTGCAACCAACATGCTATGGGAAAATAAGGGACAAAGGAATTTATTCCAATTGGAGGCCTCTTGGGAGGCCTTATGGAGTAGTTATTATTTGAGAAATGTCTTTGAAGGCAGGCAAAACAGGAAATTCCTGGAAAAGAAGATAGAATAAGCAAGTGTGCCAAGATGGGACAGAGCTGGACCTGTACAAGAAAGGGAGAGTTGTCTCATTTAGTTTGAGTCTAAGAGCACCTTACAATACTGCCATTTGTGGATTATAATTCTGTGGATGGTGGGGATTGTGTTATGTAAAATAAAGTGAGAAATATAAGTAGAGGTCAGATTGTAGGCACAAAGGAGGCCAGACATTATTCTATATTTAAGGGGGAACCATTCTGAGAGGCAAAATGACACACTCAGATCTTTTTTTTTTTTTTTTTTTTAAATTTACTCTGGACCTAATGTGAAGGATAGAAAAAATAAAGACCAGTTAGGAGTGGGGTATAATAAAGGAAATGAAGGCCTCAGCCTGAGTCATGGCGCTGAGAGTGAGAAGATAAGACACAAAAAAGGGAAAAGTCATATGTCTTCTGAATTAACTGTAGTGTTGGGAAAGAGTGGATGATGGTTAAAAACATAACCCTAATTTTTTTTCTCAGAACTTTTAGCCCTCCATAGGTTACAGTGCCAAGTAAATTAGGAGAGGGGAGAGTGGAGAAGTCCAACTCCTCTTTATAAAAATAATTCTAAACCACAGAAATGCTAAAACCACAGGGGGGAGAAAAAGGTTGGTTACTTTACTACCCTACCACATCTTTTTTGAAGAGGGGGTTGTGAGGAATTAGCCAGCTTGATGGCCAACCTTATTGATTTAAGTTACTCACCACTCTCTTTGGGCTGTTTTTAAATATCAAGTCCACTTTCAAAAGACAAAGATTCAATTTCCACTTGCAGCCAAAATGGAGTAACAGGGACTGGATTATCTTCTCACCTGAAACAACCCAAAAAACAGAGACAATAAAAAATAAGGGTTTTCAAGACACAGGACACCAAGCAACAAAGAACAGTGATCCTTGAAACAAAAAATTGTGCCAGTTTACTGCCTGAAAAGAGTTTCCAGGACACATGCAGGGTGCAGGGAGAGAGAATGGAGAAGAAGCCTAATGGATTTCTTGAGTTAGAACGTAAGGAGCTGAGAGTACATGAAGAGCAAGGAGACTAGAGTTTGTAGCACAGATGATCAGAGAGGAGAGAGTAGCAGACAGAACCCTGGAAGTCAAGAGAATGTCCCCCTAGAGTATTCAGCAGAGTACTGATCAGAACATACATGTGAGGAAACTAACCAAGGGAGGGGAAAGAACCACCTGAAAGGACTGCAGGGAACAGTAGCCAGCACTCACACAGGGCTAGGAATAAAGCCTGTTCCTATAAGCTAGACTGAAAAACTGGGGTACAGGACTTGTCAAAAACTGTGAAGGGTCTGGGATTTCACCCTACTTGTAATCTAAAAAGATAAAACATACTGTTTCATGGATACTGAAAGATGAAAGACTCCTGGGTCAGAGACAGAGTACTTTATTGCTCACAGAACAGCAAGTAGCATGATCATCTGGCATATTCATTCGTGTTGGTTGTCTGTTATGGACTGAATGTGTCCTCTCAAAATTCTTATGTTGAAGTGCTAACCTCCAGTGTAATGGTAGTGGAGCCTTTGAGAGATAACTAGGTTTAGATGAGGTAATGAGGGTGGGCTCCCACAATAGGGTTAGTGTCCGTAAATGAAGAGACACCAGAAAGCTTGCCTCATTTTCTTCCCTCTGCCATGCAAGGATACAGTGAGAAGGCAGCTGTCTGCAAGTTAGGAAGAGGGTTCTCACCAGAATCTAACCATGCCTGCACCTTGGTCTTGGACTTCCCTGCATCCAGAACTGTGAGAAATAAATGTCTGTCATATAAAAGCCACCCAGTCTATGGTATTTGTTACAGCAGCCTGAGCAGATTAAGCCAGTTCCCCTTGTCCATGAGTCCCATGGAAGTGATTTGATATAGGCCTAGGTAAATGTTATAGATGCAGTGAATTCCCATCACAGCTGAGGAACACCAAGCTTGGGTAAGTCTATGTTTTCATAATAAGCAGTAAGCCCATGGGTCCCTAAGAGAATGCTAACAATTCAGAAAGCTAACATAGGAAATCATTAGCACCCATCAAGCATGCAGGAACAAGATGATGGAATCACCTGGAACATAGGTCTGGGAAGATAATGAGGATAGGGAAGGAAGGGCCAGAGCATGGTTCAAAGGTACCTGGCTCATGGGCAAGAGATGACTCTTAAATAAAGCAAGGAGAGGTGGCATGCTATAATGGAAAATCATCTCACCTGTAAAATGAGGATACTAATATTTACTTTGCAAGAAAATATTAGTGTCTGGCATATACAGTGCCTGGCATATAGCAGATGTTCAAATGGTAGCTTCTTGAAGACAAGGACCAGAAAAGGAAGCATATATGGTACCAATAGAAAACAAGAATGCTTGAAAAGCACTGAGGCACAGTGGAAAGACAGAGAGTGCTTTGCATTCAGGGAGATCTGGGCTTGAACCATTTGCTGTGTAACCTGGGGCATGTTATCTCCCCTCTCCGCTCCTCAGTTTCCTCATGTACAAAGTAGAAATGAAAATATCAATGCTGCAATATTTAGAAATAATGTATAAATTGTAACTGTCACCTGCTATGCCTTGATAACTAATAGCTATTATTTTATTATTATTAATATGATTGTTAAATTTGTCTTGAACTAGCCTTAGGCAAGTGCCACAGTGTGGAAGACTGCTCTATCAACCCTTCAGCCCTATTTTCTGAAAGTACAGAAAATAGCACTACTGCTGATATCCATTTGTCTTTCATTGATAGCAGGAGTAACAAGAGGCCAGGAAG
Source organism: Balaenoptera musculus (assembly GCF_009873245.2). Taxonomy (NCBI): domain Eukaryota; kingdom Metazoa; phylum Chordata; class Mammalia; order Artiodactyla; family Balaenopteridae; genus Balaenoptera; species Balaenoptera musculus. The sequence goes on along the minus strand of NC_045806.1, from coordinate 101,463,321 downwards.
CACCATCCAGAGTTACAAGGCATTCAAATTACAAGAAAGAAGTGTCACTAGCCACATTAACAACAGAATAGAACATTCTGCTGTAAGGTTCTTCCTTAGCCTTCTTACCAAATATTAGCAGAATGTCTATGCTCAAACATACTCCAAATTCCTATTAATGGCTACCTGAGCCGCCTTCATCTTTTTTTTTTTTTTCGCTATTACTTTTTTCATGAAAAACACTCAAATCTGTTCCTCATTTAAGGCACTAAGAAAATGAAATCTCACACACACAGACTAGATCCAATTTATCTTCTTTCCATTAAGGGTAAGTCAAATGCTCTTAGCCAAATTTCCCAGTAAATCAAAGAAATCAATAACAAGGAAGAGCACACTGAATATTAGCTCTCAAAGGTTCATGAGAAAAAGAAACTGACACAGAAAGTCCCATCTGACTCATTCACCAAGGTGATCCATAGGTACCAAATTTTTCTAAACCAAAAGTCAAGACACATAGTATGGGAATTATGAGCATACTTATGAGGGCACATGGTTAAATATCTAAAATCACTGCTATCCATTCACTTTTCTACCCAGATCTGGGATAAGTCAATAGCCCTAGACTTAGAACATTTTAACTGATTATCTCTGGGTACTGATTTTGCACACTATATAATTACTTGGGTTAAGGGGAAGTAAACAAATGTAATTTCTACCAACAGAAAAGAAAATAAGCCAACGGAGATTCTAAAAGAAAGAACTCTAGTTGGAATGACGCATCAGGAGAGTACAGGAAGCAGTGTCGAAGACCAAAATGAATGCCTGGGTATTCTCAGTCAGAGGAGAAGGTGGTAGGCAAAGAGAATTTTGCTACAGATGAAACCAAATAGACTGAGTTCACAACAAGTATGAAAGTGGCCTCACAGCCTGGTAACACCTGTTGTTATAATGAGGATAAGTGGTCATATGGCTTTTGACTACTCAGGGACAGCCCTCTGGAAAATAAGGCATCATGAAAGAAATTCATTCACCAATAATCTGAAATTAAAATGCAGATGACTTTGCCAACACTGACCTGTACTCAGAACCTTTCTAGCTAGCCATGAGGAAAATTTGGTATAGTGGAAAAAGCCTTCCACTAGCAGTTAGTTGACTTGATTTTTGATACTTCCTCTATCTTGACTATTATTCTGTGGCTTTGTGTAATGTGGTCCATGCCCAGATAGAATTCAGACACTCTGGGACTTCTTGTGACCTGTTTTTGCTCATTCAAATTAACAAGATCTTGATTATCACACATAATGGGGATGACATAGGTGAAAATGGTGGAGTAAGGGGTCCCAAGGGCCCATCCTTCCACAAAAACACCAAAAAGAAATAAAAACTGATGAAAACTATCAGAATCAAATTTATCAGAACTATAGAAAACAGTCAGAGCAAATACTTCAATAAGAAAAAGGTGACTAAAACCCAGTAACAGAGCTTTGTGGCGTTTTAGCTTACTCCTGCTGCATCCACACCTTTTAAGCTTAGTGTGGGTCTTGAAAACATCAATCCACATTCCCAGAATCGGTTCCTGGTATGAGAGAGAGCAGACTGGACCTCGTTCTCAAAGAATTCTGACTGTTGGTTTTGATCTGGTTGGTGGTTCCCTGAAGGGCTAACACAAAAAGATTGCCTTTATTTTGCCTAAATTGGAACTCTCTCAGGGTACAAAAGTGAGTGCACAGAAGGCAGCATTTGTCAAAAACATTTTAAAGGCAAATGAACTAGCATCTTCCACCTGAGACAATGGATATTAGTTGGGGGAAACAAAAGACACAATGAAAAGCCAAAGGAAAGGCTGAGTAAGATGCTTTGGGGAATAAAAGTTCCCACATACTCCTGGAAACTTAAAAGGCCATGCATATGCCCAACATAAGAAGCATGCTCAAAAACAAATTAAGAAGTCCCTGGGCTTCCCTGGCGGCGCAGTGGTTGAGAATCTGCCTGCCAATGCAGGGGACACGGGTTCGAGCCCTGGTCTGGGAAGATCCCACATGCCACGGAGCAACTAGGCCCGTGAGCCACAACTACTGAGCCTGCGCATCTGGAGCCTGTGCTCTGCAACAAGAGAGGCCGCGATAGTGAGAGGCCCGCGCACCGCGATGAAGAGTGGCCCCCGCTTGCCACAACTGGAGAAAGCCCTCCCACAGAAACGAAGACCCAACACAGCCAAAAATAATTAAATAAATTAATTAAAAAAAAAAAAAAAAAAGAAGTCCCTAAGCCCTCTCCTCTGGCTGACATTCAAGCTCTGTACAAGCAGGAAGTGAGGGCAAAGGTAGAGTTGTAAAATGCCTGAGTGTAGAAGGCCTGACCCAACACATATAGAAAGCCCAGCTACAAAGATAGAGAGCTTTTTTTTGATCCAGGAGTTTAAGGAGATATTTGTCCAATCACTAGATAAACACTAAGCTAATGGAACAGACACTTCAGTGACCATTCAGGACAAATATACTGTCTTTACAAAATACACTGGATAAGTCACTAAACAAACAAAAAACTACAACCCATGACAAACAGAAATGAACCAACCCCATGAGGAGGGGGTAAATCTGATATTCAGTGTTACCTCATTTTAATTTTCAAAATGTCCAGTTTTCAACAACAAGAAGTTATTGAGGCACGCAAAGACATAAGAATGTATGGCCCATGTACAAGTGAAAAAAATAAATTAAAAGAAACCATCATTGAGGAAGCCCAAACATTGGACTTACTAGAGAAAAAGTTTAAATCAACTGTCTTAAATATGCTGAAAGAGCTTAAGGAAACAATGGACAAAGAACTAAAGAAAGTCAGAAGAACAATGTCTTGCCAAATAGAGCACATCAATAAAGAAACAGAAATTTAAAAATGGAAAAAAACAAATTCTGGTGCTAAAAAGTACAATAGCTGAACTGAAATATTCACTAGAGGTTGAACAGTTAAACACCGAAGAACCCGAATAGCCAGGAAAATCTTGAGAGAAGAACAAAGCTGGAGTAATCATGCTCCCTGATTTCACGCTATACTACAAAGCTACAGTAATCAAAACAGTATGGGACTGGCACAAAAACAGACACGTAGAGCAATGGAACAAAAGACAGAGCCCAGAAATGAGCACACACTTATACCGTCAATTAATCTACAACAAAGGAGACAAGAATACACAATGGGGAAAAAACAGCCTCTTCAATAAATGGTGCTGGGAAAACTGGGCAGCTACATGCAAAAGAATCAAACTGGACTACTTTCTCACACCATATACAAAAATAAACTCAAAATGGATTAAAGACAAATGTAAAATCTGAAACCATAAAACTTCTAGATGAAAACATAGGCAATATGCTCTTTGACATCAGTCTTAGCAATACTTCTTTGAATATGTCTTCTCAGGCAAGAGAAGCAAGTGCAGAAATAAGTGAGTTGGACTACATCAAACTAAAAAGCTTTTGCACAGCGAAGGAAACCATCAACAAAACAGAAAGGCTGCCCTACTGAATGGGAGAAGATATTTGCAAACAATATATTTCATAAGGGGTTAATATCAAATATATACAAAGAACTCATACAATTCAACATGAATAAAGCAAACAACCCAATTTAAAAAAGCAGAGGACCTGAATAGACATTTTTTCAAAGAAGACATACAGATGGCCAACAGGAACATGAAAAGATGCTGAACATCACTAATCATCAGGGAAATACAAATCAAAACCAAAATGAGCTATCAACTCATTTTGATCAACACCTGTCAGAATGTCATTTATCAAAAAGACGACAAATAACATGTGTTGGCAAGGATGTGGATAAAAGGCAAACTGTGGGTGGGAATGTAAATTGATGCAGCCACTATGGAGAAGTGTATGGAGTTCCTCAAAAAATTAAAAACAGAACTATCATATGACCTGGCAATTCCACTCCTTCATATTTATTTGACGAAAACAAAACACTAATTAGAAAAGATATATGCACCCTTATATTCACTGTAACATTATTTATAATAGCCAAGATATGGAAGCAACCTAAGCGCCTATCAATAGATGAATGGATAAAGAAGATGCATATGTGTGTGTGTGTGTGTGTGTGTGTGTGTGTGTGTGTGTGTATAATGGAGTATTAGTCATAAAAAAATAATGAAATCTTGCCATTTGACACACATGGATGGACCTAGTGGGTATTATGTTAAGTGAAATAAGTCAGACATAGAAAGACAAACATTATGATTTCACTTACATGTGGAATCTAAAAAACAAATGAACAAACATAACCAAACAGAAACAGAGTCATAGATACAGAGAACAAACAGATGTCTGCCACAGGGCAGGGGATGGGAAGAGGAAAGAAATAGGTGAGGGAGATAAGAGGTACAAACTTCCAGTTACAAAAAAATGAGTCACAGGTATGAAATGTACAGCATGGGAAATATAGTCAATAATTACGTAATATCTTTGTATGGTGACAAATGCTAACTAGACTTACCATGATGATCATTTTGAAATGTATAGAAATATTGAATCACTATATTGCACACCAGGACCTAACAGTGTTGTAAGTCAATTATACTTCAAAAACAAACTCAGAAAAAGAGATCAGATTTGTGGTTACCAGAGGTGGGGTGTGGGGGAGGGGGATTGGATGAAGGTGATCAAAAGGTACAAACTTCCAGTTATAAGATAAATAAGTACTAGGGATGTAATGTACAACATGATAAATATAATTAGCACTGCTGTATATTATATATGAAAGTTGTTAAGAGAGTAAATCCTAAGAGTTCTCATCACAAGGAAAACAATTTTTTTCTATTTCTTTAATTGTGTAACTACATGAGATGATGGATGCTCACTAAACTTATGGTGGTTAATCATTTCATGATGTATGTAAGTCAAATCAGTATGCTATATACCTTAACTTAAACAGTGCTGTATGTCAATTATATCTCAATAAAACTGGAGGGGAAAAAGTACCAAGAATATGAAAGTCAAGGAAAAACTAAGGAACCGTTCTAGACTAAAGAGACATTACCATTAAATGCAGCACATGATTATGCACTGGACCTTTTTGACATTATTGGGACAATTTGTGAAACTTGAACAGAATCTATGAATTGAATGGTAGTAATATATTAATGTTATTTTCATGAATTGGATGGTTGTTTTTTGGGTATGTAGAAAAATGTCTTTGTTTATAAGACTAAAAAAAGATGAAATTTGTGACATAACATAGAGGAAGAAGAATGGAGCTTATAGGAGGATAGTTTGTATACTATAAATGCTAAGTTGGTATTACTTTAAACTAGATTGCTATAAAGATATTATTTGAAATCCCAAGGATATACACCAAGAAAATAACTTAAAAATATATAGGAAGGAAAATGAGAAGGGAATACAAATGGTACACTAGAAAAAACATCAATTGAACACAAAAGATGGCAGTAATGAAATAATAGAGGAACAAAATAGACACATAAGATACATAGAAAATAATAAAATGGCAGAAGTCCTTGTATATCAGTAATACTTTAAAAATAAATAGATTAAACTCTACAATTAAAAAGTAGAGAGTGGCACAATGGATATAAAAACATAATCTAATTATATGCTGTATACATGAAACTCAGTTTAGATCCAAAGACACAAATATGTTAAAAGGGAAAGGATGGGAAAAGATAGCAAATACTAACCAAAGACAACTGGAATTCTATACTAACATCAGACAAAATAGACTTTTAAGTCAAAATTGTTACAAGAGAAAAGAAGAATACATAACAATAAAAGAATCTATCCACCCAGCAGATATAACAATTATAAACATATCTGTACCTAAAAACAGAGCCCTAGAAATATGAAGCAAACACTGACAGAAAGGAAGGGAGAAATAGGCAGTTCTACAATGTAGTTGGAGACTTCAATGTCCTGCTTTCAATAACGGATGGAACAATTAGAAGAGCAAAAATAATAGGGAATTTGAGAACAAATAAACAACTAGACCTAACTGACATATGCAAAGACAACACATTCTTTACACATACACATGGAATATCTTCCACTACAGACAACACGTTAGGCCACAAAACAATTTTAATAAACTTTAAAATATTGAAATTGTACAACATATCTTCTCTGATAATAGTAGAATAAAGCTAGAACTCAACAAAAGGGAAACTGAAAAATTTTTAAAACATGTAGAAATTAAACAATATACTCTTAACCAATGGGTCAAATAAGAAGTCACACAGGAAATTAGAAAATATTTTAAGATGGATGAAAAAGAAAATACATCATACCAAAACTTATGGGATGGCATTAAAAGTCATACTGAGATGGACATTTATAGCTATAACTGCCTGCATTTTAAAAAAGGGGAAAGATCTCAAGTCAATAATCTAATTTTATACCTTAAACAATAAAAAGAAGGGCAAACTAAATCCAAAATTTGGAGTGGGAAGGAAATAAGAAAATTTAGAGCAGGGATACAAGATACAGAAAACAGAAAAACAATTAGAGAGAATCAACAAAACCAAAAGTTGATTCTCCGGGGGAAAAAAAAAAATCAACAAACATTTAGATAAACTTACCAAGAATAAAAAAAGAAGATGCAAATAACTAAAGTCAGAAATGCAATTGGGGACATTTCTACCAACCTTACAAATACAAAAAATACAAGACATTACTATGAGCAATTATATGTCAATTTGATAACCTAAATGAATGAAAAAATTTCTAGAGACATACAAGTTACCAAAACTGACTCAAGAATTAACAGAACATCTGAATAGGCCTATTATAATTAAGAAAATTAAATCAGTAATCAAAAATCTCCCCCAAAAGAAAAGCCCAGGACAAGTTGGATTCATTGGTAAATTCTACCAAACACTTAAAGAAAAATTACACCAATCCTTCTCAAACTCCCCCTAATATTTGAAATGATAGGAATACATCCTAACTCATTCTATGAGGCTTAAACTGAGGGTAGTCATCAGTTAGATTCATTAAACTATAACTTACTTAATAAGTAATGAGCTATAACTTACTTAATAAGTAATGAGGCTACAGCTCATTACTTATTAAGTAAGTTATAGCCTTCACCCTATAGCCTTCACCCTATAGCCTTCACTGACTGAGCTTTTTTTTTTTTTTTAAATACAAAGACTTGCATGTCCTCCAAGTGTCATGTAGTCTAAACAATAAGGTGTTTGCCCAAGTTGTTTTTCAGGATCTTGGGGTCAGCTGTGTCCAGTTAGGGCTTGAGCACGATAAGACTGGTTGGGACCACTGACCCTCCAACTGGGCATGCACAAGTGTCTGATCAGTGACCATTTGATGTCAGAGGGCCAAAAACTCCACCCTCAGAACATGCTAACACTGCCATTTTCATCCCATGAGGAAGCTTATAGCTTAGCTGTGTTTGCTGTGCCTGCGCAGAATGATGATTACCTCACCTTTTTCTTATGTTCAGTCACCTTTCCCCATGCTCCCCATGCCTCAGCTTCATCCCATAAATATCCAGAGCCCCTTGCCTTGGTGGAGGCAGATTTGAGATTTCTTCTCCCATATTCTTGCTTGGTTTCCTTGTGAGTAAACCTTTTCTCTGCTACAAACCTTAGCGCCTCAGCGTTTGCTTGGTGTGCATCAGACAGGTGAATCTGGTTCGGTAACAAGGCCAACATTTATCTAACATTGAAGCCAGACAAGTATGCTACAAAAAACTACAGAACAGTATCTTTTATGAATATAGATACAAAATCCTCAATAAACTATAGTAAACTGAATCCAGCAGCATATAAAAAGGATTATACACCATGACCAGGTGGGATTTATCCTAGGAATACAAGAGTTGTTCAACACACAAAAAATAATCAATACAGTACATCACATTAATAGAATTAAGAGAAAAAAACACATGATCATCTTGATGCAGAAGAAGAATTTGACAAAATCCTATACCTTCACATTATATAAAGACTCAGCAAACTAGGAAGAGAAGGGAACTTCCTCAACATGATAAAAGCCATAAATGAAAAACGCACAGCTTACATCATACTCAACGGTGAAAGACTAAAAGCTTTCCCAATAAGATCAGGAACAAGACAAGGATGCCCACTTTTGCCAGTTCTACTCAATACAGTACTATAAGTTCTAACCAGAGCAACTAGGAAATAAAGAGAAATAAAAGTCATCCAAATTAGAGAGGAAGAAGTCAAATCATCACTGTTCACAGATGGCATGATCTTATGTGTAGAAAACCTTAAATATTCCAATGTTACAGCTAATGAACAAACTCAATGTTGCTGAATACAAAAATCAATATGCAAAAATCATTTGCATTTCTATACACTACCAATGAAACATCCAAAAAGAAAATTAAGGAAACAATTCCATTTATAATAGCATCAAAAAGAATAAAATACTTACAAATAAATTTAACCAAGGAGGAAAAGACTTTTACACTGAAAACTACAAAACATTGCTGAAGAAATTAAAGAAAGCATAAATCAGTGGAAAGGTATCCTGTGTTCATGGATTGGAAAACTTAATATTGTTAACATGACAATTCTACCCAAAGTGATCACAATTTCAATGCAATCTCTATGAACATCCCAATGACTTTTTTACAGAAATGAAAAAACTCATCCTAAAAATCATATGGAATTTCAAGGGACCCAGAATAGCCAAAACAATCTTGAAAAAGAAGAACAATAAAGAGGACTCACACTTCCTGATTTCAAAACTTACTATAAACCTACAGTAATCAAAACAGTGAGATACTAGCATAAGTAAAGGTATATGGACCAATGGAATTGAATTGACAGCCTGGAACTAAATCTTCACATCTATGGTCAACTGACTTTCAACAAGGATGCTGAGACCATGTAATGAGGAAAGAACAGTCTTTTCAACAAATACTGCTGGGAAAACTAGATAACCACATGCAAAAGAATGAAGTTGGACCTTTACCTTACATCATATACAAAACTTAACACAAATGAATCAAAGACCTAAACTTAAGAGCTAAAACCATACAACTCTTAGAAGAAAACATACAAGCAAGTCTGTATGACCTTGGATTTTACAATGGTTTCTCAAATATGACACCAAAAGAACAGGCAACAAAAGAAAAAATAGACTTCATTAAAATTAAAACTTTTGTGCAAAGGACACTATCAAGAGAGTAAAAAAACAATCCACAGAATGGGAGAATATATTTGCAAATCATATAGCTGACAAGGGTTTAGTGTCCAGAATATATAAAGAACCCTTGAAACTCAACAAAAAAACAAAAAAAAATTTTTTTTAATGGGGAAAGGACATTAATAGGCATCTCTTCAAAGAACATATACACATACCCAATAAGCATATGAAAAGATGCTTAGTGTCATTAGGGAAATGCAAATAAAACCATCTCATTGGAGATCACATTTACTGAGATGGCTGTGATTTTTAAAATAGGGAAAATAACAAGTGTTGGTGAAAGTATCAAGAAATTGGAGCCCTCATACATTGCTGGTAAGAATGTAAAATTGGGGAATTCCCTGGCGGTCCAGCGGATAGGACTCCACACTTTCACTGCAGAGGGCATGGGTCAGGGAATTAAGATCCCGCAAGCCATGGGGTGCAGCCAAAAAAAAAAAGAAGAAGAAGAAGAATGTAAAAGTGTACACCCACTGTGGAAAACAGTTTAGTGGTTCCTCAAAAAGTTAAACACATAATTTTCATATGACCCAGCAATTCCACTCCTATATATCTATCTATCTATATATATATATACCCAAAAGAAACAAAATTAGACATTCAAACAGATACTTGCACACCAATGTTCATAGCAGCATCATTCACAATAGTCAAAAGGTAGAAAAAATCCATGTGTCCAACAAAAGATGAATGGGTAAGCAAAATGTGGTATAATCTAGTCTTTTTATTCATGGTTATTATAAGGTTGCTGTGAACACCAAATTAGCAAATCCTAAACCATTGTTCCTAGGGGAACTTCAGGTTCAGGTTGCTCAAGCCTCTGGTCACAATATTGTCATCATCCAATCAATACATAACCTTGCCTTATGTGTGTTTTTTATTTAATATATATTGTTGATTTATTAACATTGAATTCATAGCCAACAGCACTATAACTCATACCTGAACAAAGCTAATCTAATAATATATTTTCTCCATAAGGCACATTAGAGCTTTCCTGTGCTTAGAAACACTAGATAGCATTTCAACACTATATTCAGTGTCAATTTTAAGCAGAAAAATCACCCCCAGAAGGAAAAAAAACACCTAAAACCACGGCACTAACTAGACTTCAAAGAAGACACTTATTTATGAAAGCTAAAACAAGAAGGCAGAGCATCACCTCATTCAACCTTAACTGGGAACATGTACATCAGGAGATTGAAACTTTTTGTCACTCTGCAAAAAAATTTACTCTGCAAAAAAATTTTCTCTGCAAATGACTACAAAAATGCCATTAGTATTAACTTAGGGATTACAAATAAATCTCAGTGAGTAGGTGAATTCTCAAATACAGAATCCACGAATAATCAAAATCAACTGTACTTACATACAATGGAATATTAGTCATTAAAGGAAATGAAGTTCTGATACATGCTACAATATGGTTGAACCTTGAAAACATGATGCTAAGTGAAATAAGCCAGACACAAAATGACAAATACTGTATGAGTCCACCTATATGAAATACCAGAATAGGAAATTCATAGAAACAGAAAGTAGATTAGCGGTTACCAGGGATTGGGTAAAGGGTAGTATGAGAAGTTATTGCTTAATGGGTGTAGAGTTTCTGTTTGGGGTAATGAAAATCTTTGGAAATGAGACAGTGGTGATGGTTGCACAACATTGTGGATATAACTAATGCCATCAAATTGTACACTTAAAATTAGTTACAATGGTAAATTTTATGTTATATATATTTTACCACAATAAACACTAAACAAAAAATACACATGATATCTACCCAAATGAAATTTTGTTTTTATGTTACAGAACAAAAATACCAATGTTTGAGTATTCACAGTCATACCCTACCTCACCCCCACCTCAAAGGATGCAGCTATGTTTAACAACTTGCCTCTTGAACTTCTGATTTGGTGAAGACATTAAACTAGAGAATTCGAAGGACTGATTTGATTTTGGAAGGAGCAGACAGTCACTCATAGAGGTAAAACTAGATCTGGGAAGGCACAGAGGGAGAACAAGGTATGGAAGAGCCAGCACAGACAGCCAGATCTTGGGGAATTTCAGGGAGAGTAGACAAGAGATGGAGGGCAACTGCCATACAGTGTGAGTTACCGGAAGAGAGATGGGAAATGAGGATTCTAAGAGGTTTCACTCTGGACTATAATTTTCATCCCTTTCTGGTACCTCATCAAAAAACATTACTAAAAACAATACTTCCAAAGTTTTCCTTAGGGTGGGGATTTCTGTTTCCTTTTGGACGTAACGCTTTATTTAGACTGGCCAGCTTTATTCAGATTACATTAAACAATGGTTAGAGGGGTTGTTTAGCTCAGAACTTTATGAAAATGAACAAAAGAATGTGTTAAGAATGACTATACCAAATATCCGTAATAAGAACAATATACACTTAACTCTCATGCCTAGATATACTGAACTACAAAGAATACAAATGATTCTGATTTCAGTCGCTAGCTCTTTCTAACTAAGTTAACTGGTATCAACCATATTCTTTGCTTTGTAACAAACTACCCCCAAAACCTAGTGACTTAAAACAATAACCATTTAGTTATATCTCATGATTTTACAGGTTATGAATTCCAGCAGAGCTTGACTGGGTGGTTCTTCTGTTCCACATGACATCAACTGGGATCACTTAGTGGTATTCAACTGGTGGCTTCACTCATATTCCTGGTGCCCTGTCGAGGACGGCTGGAAGATCCATCTCAATGGAACACCTTTCTCTCTCTATGGAGTCTCAAGGCTTCTCCACATGTCCTCTCAGCAGGATATTGAGACCTTTTACATGATATCTCAGTGCTCCAGGAAACCAAAGGAGAAGCTGCCAGTACTCTCACTGGCGAGGCCCAGAACTGACTTAGCATCATTTCTACATATTTCATTAGCCAGAAGAGGGACGAGCCAGCCCAGATTCAAGTGTAGGGGAGATAGGTACCAACACTTGGTGGGAGAAATGCCAAAGAATTTGAAGCCATCTTTAATTTCCCACAAACACTTAACCAAAAGGGCTAGGGGTCATCTATTCCAATTTAGATCATCTCCTGTCCTACACTGCTTATTCCACACAGTCAATTTTGTCTCTGGGGTGGTTGTTTTATACTTTATGATGCCTATTAATAATGGAAATGAAGTGTATGGCATGAAACTTAGGTTTTAAGATCTTTTTTGAAATCTCTGATGAATAAAAGAGGTGGACAGAAGTTTCAGTCATTTCAAGGACTGCAAGGAGTTCTCTCTCTCTAGAGATGAAGCCTTCATTTTATTCTTGGGGAAAATTGTGTAGTCACTATTAAGGTCCATGCAAAGACTACAGATGGAAATTTCAACTCTACCACTGAATAAATTGGGTATATCTTTAGCTGGAGTTAAGAATATTTTTAATACAAATTTATATTGGATTGTCTCTGAAAATTATTTTTTGTTCACTGAAATTCTAAGTAGGTCTTTTTGTCCAAATATTTGCTCCCAGGAAACTGGGAGAACAAAACCATGCCAAGAAGAGTATGTAGATCTAATTGTTTCTTCATCTCATAATGGAATAAAGGCTGTGAAAAGAAAATGAACTGAATGTACATTAAGTGTTCTGGTTTTGCAATATAAATTGTTGTTCACGGTTGAGCAAGGACTATTTCTGAAGTTTTATGCAACCTAAGGGTGAGTAGAAAAATGTTGCTAGACTATGTATGAACTGAAATAGTATTACACCTGAACAGTTACTTGTGACTAAAGAAATAAGCATGGACTTTGCTTTTTGTTTAGTTTTTCTTTTGTTTTGTTTTGTTTTTGTTAAGAGATGATGTTATGAGACTTTGTGTGCAGCAATGTAGCTTTGGTTGCCTAGGGGACAAAGTTTCATATATAGCTAGAGAGACAGACATTCTCCTTACTTACACAAAGAGCCCAGCATTCCTCTGACACCCCAAGGAGAGGTACCTCTGGAAGATGGCACCTTAGGCACAGATGCTGACAATCATCTGAAGGATAACCCCAATACAAGCTACAGTGAGGCATCCTAAAATGCTTCAGGGGAAGTGGCTACTGGCTGGAGGGGAAGGTGGAACACAAGGAAAATATCACAGCAGTTGTGATGTGGTAGAGGGCAGACAGATTTGTGATAACATTCACTGATACTTTCAGGAACTCCCAGATATGCGGAGAGGAGAATGGGTGCTAAGGTCAAGATATCAAGCCAATAGGAGTTCAAGCTATGGTAATCTGATCATTAAATGTTAGTGTGTCAGGGAAGGATTTCTTAAACAAGACTCAAAAAGCTTAAATCATAAAGGAAGACTGATAAATATGAGCACACTAAAGAAATTCTGATGATCAAAAGTCACTATGAAGAAAGTAAAACAAGCCACAACCTGGAGAAAGATATCTGTAACACATATAACAAAAGTATTAGTACGGAGATTATATTAATAACTCCTAAAAATAAATTTTAAAGCAATATCCAATATAAAAATGGGCAAAAGACACAAACAAGCATATCACAGAAGATGAAACCTGAATGGCCAATAACCATATGAAAAAGTGCCCAAACTCATTAGTAACCAAAGAAAAGCAAAATCACAAAGAGTTAATACAATACACTCACTAAAGAAAAAATAAGAGTTTTGTAATACCAAGCATTGCCTAAGAATTTGGTACACCAAAATTCTCATACATTGCTTGAAATATAAATATGTTCAGTGATTTTGGAATTTAAAAATGTTTTGCATTATCTGGAAAAGTAGAAGACATGCATATCCTACTGTATAGCAATTCTATTCCTAGGTATTTGTCCTAGAGAATTTCTCACCCTTCTAACAATATTCATATACAGGATTCCAATACAGCAACATGCTAAATGTTCGTTGGCACAATAGACAAGTTGTTACATAGTTATATGATGGAATATTATACATCAGTGAAAATGAATCAACTATAGATACATGCAACAACAAAGAACAATCTTAGAATATAAAGTAAAAAATCATGCCCCAGAAAAATATATACAGCACGATACAATTTTTATGAAGCTCAAAATTTAGCAAAAATAAGCAATAAATTGTTTAAGAATATCTACATATATGGGAAAGCTCTAAAGAAATTCAAAGGAATACTAAAATACTAACTTCAGGACAGTAGTTACCTCTGAGACACAGCAGTGATATGATATCAGGGAAGAACACACAAGAATTTCAACAGTATTTGTCATTTGCTAGTTCTGTGGTAAAGTGGTGGTTTAGAGTTGTTTTATTATGATGATCAATAACTTTTATATATATTACATGTATTCTTTTGTGTGGATCAAATATTTCATACAAAAATTACGGAAACTTTTTCCATTGGAAAAAAGTTAATGTGATCACATTTTACCATAGGCTTGTGATGAAGCGTAAACACATATCTTAGGCAGACAAAGCTTGGCTAAGAGACTGTTAGAAGCCCTATCATTTTAAAAAATAAAAGCATGCTCATTTTCAGCTACATAGCATGCCATTATGAACAATGCCTACAGGCTGGCTCCTAAGAGGCCCCCCGGGAAGGTGCTCATTACTTTGGTGAATTAACTGTAGTCCTGAGTTTGGCCCTCTGCCTTGCAACCTCTGAAGTCAGATACTGTCAGCTCACTGAGAGCACATCCACCTCTCAACAATGCATGCACACTAATTATGCTCCTTAGACTAAGACAGACACCAAAATGCCAATTCATTTATTGACAAAGTAAACTATAATTCTCACATGGACTGGAATAATCAAGGCAGGATGATGAGAGAATTCTCTCCCAGTAATCACACCACATGGACGGCCAAATCACAATAAAAGGTTATTTTTTTTAATTTACATTGAGAATTAACTGTCACAGGTACCAGATTATTCATAGTTTATATGAATAGTGTATTTTTCTCCCTGTAGTTATGGTGCATGGAAAGCCACATCATACTCAGAAAGTTATCTGATGAGCTTGAAATTGTAACAAAGAGAATAAAGTTAATCAAATGCTTAAAATCATCAGGGTAGCTTGATGAATCCGTCTCATTGGGATGCTCTCAATAATAAGTCAAAGTACTAGATATAAATTGGCTCAGGCTCTCTCTTGCACTGAGCATGCTTGGGTGGACACAGCTACCATGTAGCTTCTTGAGTCTCCTTTTTCTATGCTTATGGAATTGACCACATCCTCTTATTGATATAGGTCTTTATTTAGATATATTACAATATTACAGTAATTCTGGTCTTAGACATCTTCTTTTGGGTAACAGTATAGATCTACCCTGACCTATGTGTTGATTTCAAAGGGCAATGTGTCCCCTTCATTTTTCCATATTCTTGGGGATACCTCATTAAAGCTCCCCCCAAGTACTTATACTTCCTATTTCCTAATGAATGTAAAGTACCGTGAGTAAAATACAAATATCCACAAAATAGTTCAATAAAGATCAGACAGAAACTAGATACCATTAATAAGAAAGGGATTTATAGTTGTACCAGAAACTAAAGATGAGATCATTACTATTATTGAGTTTTCAATACAGCAATGCATATCCTGACAGCCAAGTCAGAAAGGAAAGGCAAAAACAAGCTGCACTTCCCAAAAGAGGATATAAATATTCTTTGGGAAGACTCCATTTAGAGTCTGTCTGGTATATTATTTAAGTTGCCTCTTTGTTAACTTTGTAGAAAATATCACTGCTCTTCCTAGACAAAGAGGTCATAACTGACCCAAGATCAGTAGACTGAAGTATTTTTTGTAGCTTGATCGGAGCCAGCCATCTTTCCCTGACTGACTCTGGAAAATAATCATTTGTGACCAAGGTTGCAAGTACCATCTGAAGCTTCTGAAGACAAGTTACCTAACTGTCCCTTCACAAAAATAAAACTTTAGCCATGGCTTCCTTGGCCCCAAACTGAGCAAACCACTGAGTTGGCTGGCCACTAATTTCCCTAAGCCCTATAGTAGTGAATCTTGGGTATATATAGCACCCAAGCAGACTTTACCATTCTTAGGAGCCCACAGACAGTGAAAAGCAAGAAAAGCCCAGAGTTAAATTTAAGAGTCAACAGATAATACCAATGTCACAGCCTTATTCACATAACAAATGTGCCTGAGGAAACAACATACCCATATTTCTTCTAGGAAATATTTTCCAAAGATGCAAACACATTCCCGTAATCAGGTACATTTTTTTCATACTGAATTAATCAGGGTCCCCCCTCAGGAAAAAGATGGCACACTCAAAAGGATAATTTAATAAAGGGACTATTTATTATGCTGTAAAAAAAATTTAAGGGAAATCAACAAGGGAAGCTGAAGCATTTCAGGGTTACCAACAGAGACAAGAAGGCTTTACCACCACCCTTATCAAAGGGGGCAGTGGAGGAAGGAGTAACCAGAACCTGTAGAGAACTTCAAGGGAGAGCTACCAGATAGGAGCTGAGGTATTCAGTAGAGGAACAAAGTTAAATCCAAACCACCTCAGGAAGGGAGTCTGGAATAGACATCTCAATCTCTCTTTTCTCCTACTCTCCAACTTCCTGTTGGTACCACCCCTTCACTAAACCCAAATCAAAAGCCAGAGGGAAAGGGAGCCCATTAATGCAGTCCATTAAGACCGGCCTCCCAGGGCACAAAGTAGGTGTAGGGGAGGAAAAATAATTTTCCCTCTTGTTGACTTAAAAAAAATGCACAACATGAGAGTTGAGAGTTAAGTTTTATTTGGGGCAAAATGAGGACTGCGACCCTGGAGACAGCATTTCAGATAGCTCTGAGAAACTGCTCCAAAGAGGTAGAGGGGGAAGGCCAGTATACATGTGATTTTGGTGAAGGGGGAGTACATGCAATTGAGCACATATTTTTTTGCAGAAGGTTTCTGCTAGTCACGAGGAGCAGACATCACCATGAAGAATTTTACTGTTTTTCTAGATATGAGGAGATACAAGAATTGGGCTCATAAAATCGGCTCCTGAAAATATCTAACTATCTGAAGACCTGTTCTGCCAGTTTTTCCCAGAGCACAGAGTGCCTCATTCCTGATCTCCTTCCAGGGGGGTGTTAAAAATCAGCAGCTGTAGCAGCACATGATTTAATCCTTGTAGAGGTAGATGACAAGTGCCAATGGTGAGTGCCAACTGTAGTTGACACTCTACCTTCTAGGGTCTTAGCTGGAACTGCCCCACCCCACCCCACCCCCGTGATAAAAGACAGATTAACACAAGAAAAACAAACAGAAATTTAATAAAATGTATACCTTCCATATATATGTGAGATACCCAGGAAAACTGAGTAAGCTCTCTGAAATAGCCCAAGCCACCACTTTATATACCATACCCATCTAAAGGCAAAAAAAGACTGGGGGTTGAGATGAAGTTGTAGGAGGTTATCAGGCAAAGCACAGTAAACCAGGGTATGGTTGTTATGCAGATTTAAGTCCCTGCCTTCTCCACTGATAAGTGTTTCTAGAAATTTAATCATTTTCCTTTTTCTGGTACAGAAAGGGAGACACTCTTACAAATGGAGATCTCCCTTATAAAACGGTAACTTCTATTCAGTATTCAGAGCTTTTCCGATGTCTGCTGTTTCTTAAAAATAACCAGCTCAAGATAATTTTTATGCCAAAAAGATGTATTTCGCAGTGACTTATTCTGCGCTTCCTCACAGATAAGAAAATTCTGCCTCAGAGAGATGAACTGCCTAAGGTCACACAGGTACTAAATGGCAGAGGCAAAACTTGAATGAAAGACCTCTGATTCCTCTTTTAAGAGAAGAATTAGAGTGAACTTCTTGACAGCCCTGACCATTTTCCCCACCTCATTTGTTGCTTGGTGCAGAGAGGAAATGAGAAGAACAAAAGAGTAGGAGAAAAGAAGCAAAGAGAGCTAGTGGAAGCAGAAGGGAAGGTACTGAGGTTATCAACAATTAATAAACATGCAATCCAGCACTCAGACCAAATGATAACACAAAACATATTTATATTGACAAAGCACCATAGCCAAAGGTTTACACACATGAATAAGCATATGTAACATATTGGGATGTTTTCTCAAATACGCCAAGATTTATGAAGTCTGGCAACAATCCTTTTGGTTTTTCTTACAACAGTTGCTAATTCCCTCTGTGACTTCTAACAGCCCAATTTTCTAAAAGTTGGATCGGTGTAAATGTAGAAGATACTCTATTGCAAAAAATACAGTTCAAAAATGAAGTTACCCTTGGGTTAAATCTGTCCAGGCCAGAAAGATGCCCTGTTTCTGTTTCTTCTGCATTTCCTCTAGAAAGAGAGAATCACCAGTCCATTCTAGGTTTTAGCCTCAGCTCTGAAATAACTTGCTACCTGAACTAGGGCAAGCTACTCTCCCTTTTTAACTCTTGGATTCCTCCTATGTAAAGTGGGTGTACAGGACTAGATGATTTCTAAAATTCAACCTTAATGTTGCCATTATTTGTTCTATAGTTCTACTGTTTAATAATTACCTAAGGCTATGAATTTACACAATTCTGTAATATAAATCAAAAGGAGCCAGAAAGCCAATTTTATTTCCTAATGGACCCTTACTTGGAAAGGATTTGACTTAAAAGACATTTTATAAGAAGCAAACAATATCTTAACCCCTCCCCTAGCTGGTCACAGTCTGACTGAAATAACTGAAAGGACTTTTTAAAAGAATAAAACTTTATCAAGATGTAAACGAAGAAAGGGTACCACTGACAATCTTTAAGGAATTCTTGGAATGTAAAAGTCAAATGGTACTGGATTGATGGATAAGCAGAGAAGATGAAACCTCATCCCAGGACAGTAAAAGGAAGTGTAGTTTTTCTAAAAAGAGCCACAGGTGAAAATGTAAACAGGAGAAAATAAACCATAGGCAGAGACTGGGCCCAGGAGAGATCATCAGTTTACTTCATTTAATAAATTACATTCAAAACACCTGAACCAAGGGGATTCCACCCCCGCCTCAGATATAAGAAGAGCAACTGGCAACAGCAGCTTTTGCTTCTTGGACAGCTGTTCTCAAACTTGAGCATGTTATCAGAATCGCTTGAAGAACTTGTTAAAACACAAGTTTCTGGGATTTATCCCCCCAAATTTCTTATTCAGTATGTCTGGGATGGGGCCTAAGAATTTGTATTTCTGTTAAGATTTCAGATGATGCTCATGACACTGGTTTAGGGACCTTACTTTGAGAACCACTGCCCTAGAATAAAGCTCCCAAATCCTATCTTTTAAAAAGTACTCAGTCAACATAGGGATCATTTCTAATATGGGTGTTAGACCCTATCAGCAAAACAGCTTAGAGACTGTAGTAACACAATTGATATAGGAAGGGAGAATAAAGGAAAACTATATTCTACTCAGGAATAATAATCATTAAATCGTTTAAACCACGCTCCCAGTAAATCTCAATTTACTTTGGAAACTGTGGGTAGCCACTGTGAATCCATCTGCCTGACCCTTGAACCCATGTGCTATAGGAAGATCTGCCCATCAATACTCTATATACACTTAAAAGAATCAAATCAGCCATCCCTTTCAAAGAAGTTTACTGATAAATCTGTATAACAAAGGGGGAAAACTTACTTCTACTAACCAATATAATCCTTTTATTTGTAGATCTGAATGGACAACTAATGATAGCCAGACATCTGGGGAAAAAAAAAAAAAAAGCATCAAAGAAAAGGATCAAGATCAACAAAAAGGAACACCATAGAGGAGAAAGTAATGAGAAAGGAAAACTGAGATAAAGACATAATTCAAAGGATAAAAACAACTTTAAAAATTCTAATTACTATCCTCATAGATATTTTAAAAGATATGACATCCATAAAAGAGCACACTCTGATATGTAAAAAGAAAAGCAAAAAACAAGAGTTCTTGCACATTAAAACTATTATTACCCTAGAAATTTTTTTCATCGCCAACGCATAGGATGACCACTCAATCTAAAAAATGAAGTCAAGGAAATCTTCAAGGACATAGAGAAAAAAGACAGAAAGATGGAAATTATGAGAAAAGAGTTAAGATAACTGAAGGATAGATCGAGGATGTTGAACAAGTATTTAAAATGAGTCCAGAATAAAAGAATAGAGGCAATGAAAGAAAAAATATAGAAAAAAACTTCCCTGAACTTAAAACAAAACTTTATATATTTTTTTGAATTTTTGAATTTTATTCTATTTATTTTTTATACAGCAGGTTCTTATTAGTTATCCATTTTATATATATTAGTGTATAAATGTCAATCCCAATCTCCTAATTCAGCACACCACCACCAACGCCCCCCCCACAGCTTTCCTCCCTTGGTGTCCATATGTTTGTTCTCTACATCTGTGTCTCTATTTCTGCCCTGCAAACCAGTTCATCTGTACCATTCTTCTAGGTTCCACATATATGCGTTAATATACGATATCTGTTTTACTCTTTCTGACTTACTTCACTCTGTATAGACAGTCTCTAGGTCCATCCACATCTCTACAAATGACCCAATTTCATTCCTTTTTATGGCTGAGTAATATTCCACTGTATATATGTATCACATCTTCTTTCTCCATTCATCTGTCAATGGGCATTTAGGTTGCTTCCATGTCTTGGCTATTGTACATACTGCTGCAATGAATACTGGGGTGCATGCGCCTTTTTGAATTTTGGTTTTCTCTGGGTATATGCCCAGTAGTGGGATTGCTGGGTCATACAGTAATTCCATTTTTAGTTTTTTTTTTTTTTTTTTTTTTTTATTTATGGCTGTGTTGGGTCTTCGTTTCTGTGCAAGGGCTTTCTCTAGTTGCAGCAAGTGGGGGCCACTCTTCATCATGGTGCGTGGGCCTCTCATTATCGCGGCCTCTCTTGTTGCGGAGCACAGGCTCCAGATGCGCAGGCTCAATAATTGTGTCTCATGGGCCTAGTTGCTCCGCAGCATGTGGGATCTTCCCAGACCAGGGCTCGAACCCGTGTCCCCCGCATTGGCAGGCAGACTCTCAACCACTGTGCCATCAGGGAAGCCCCCATTTTTAGTTTTTTAAGGAACCTCCATACTGTTCTCCATAGTGGCTGTATCAATTTACATTCCCACCAACAGTGCAAGAGGGTTCCCTTTTCTCCACACCCTCTCCAGCATTTGTTGTTTGTAGATTTTCTGATGATGCCCATTCTAACTGGTATGAGGTGATACCTCATTGTAGTATTGATTTGCATTTCTCTAATAATTAGTGATGTTGAGCTTTTCATGTGGTTCTTGGCCATCTGCATGTCTTCTATGGAGAAATGTCTATTTCGGTCTTCTGCCCATTTTTTGATTGGGTTGTTTGTTTTTTTTAATATTGAGCTGCATGAGCTGTTTATATATTTTGGAGATTGAGCCTTTGTCCGTTGATTCATTTGCAAATATTTTCTCACATTCTGAGGGTTGTCTTTTCGTCTTGTTTGTAGTTTCCTATGCTTTGCAAACGCTTCTAAGTTTCATTTGGTCCCATTTGTTTATTTTTGTTTTTATTTCCTTTACTCTAGGAGGTGGACCAAAGAAGATCTTGCTGTGATTTATGTCAGAGAGTGTTCTTCCTATGTTTTCTTCTATGAGTTTTATACTGTCCAGTCTATCATTTAGGTCTCTAATCATTTTGAGCTTCTTTTTCTGTATGGTGTTAGGAAGTGTTCTATTTTCATTCTTTTACATGTAGCTGTCCAGTTTTTCCAGCCCCACTTACAGAAGAGACTGTCTTTTCACCATTGTATATTCTTGCCTCCTTTGTCATAGATTAGTTGACCACAGGTACGTGGGTATATCTCTGGGCTTACTATTCTGTTCCATTGATCTGTTTCTGTTTTTGTCCAGTACCATATTGTCTTGATTACTGTAGCTTTGTAGTATAGTCTGAAGTCAGGGAGTCTGATTCCTCCAGCTCTGTTTTTTTCCCTCAATACTGCTTTGGCTATTTGGGCCCTTCTGCATCTCCAAACGAATTTTAAGATTTTTTGTTCTAGTTCTGTAAAAAAATGCCATTGGTAATTCGATAGGGATTGCATTGAATCTGTAGATTGCTTTGGGTAGTATAGTCATTTTCACAATGTTGATTCTTCTAATCCAAGAACATGGTATATCTCTCCATCTATTTTTAACATCTTTAATTTCCTTCATCAGTGTCCTATAGTTTTCTGCATACAGGTCGTTTGTCTCCCTTGGCAGGCTTATTCATAGGTATTTTATTCTTTTTGTTGCAAGGGTAAATGGGACTCTTTCCTTAATTTCTCTTTCAGATTTTTCATCATTAGTGTACAGGAATGCAAGAGATTTCTGTGCATGAATTTTGTATCCTGCAAATTTCCCTAATTCATTGATTAGCTCTACTTGTTTTCTGGCGGCATCTTTAGGATTCTCTATGTATAGTATCATGTCATCTGCAAACAGTGACAGCTTTACTCCTTCTTTTCCGATTTGGATTCCTTTTATTTCTTTTTCTTCCCTGACTGCTGTGCCTAAAACTTCCAAAACTATGTTGAATAATAGTGGCAAGAGTGGACATGCTTGTCTTGTTCCTGATCGTAGAGGAAATGCTTTCAGTTTTTCACCACTGAGAATGATGTTTCCTGTGGGTTTGTCGTATATGGCCTTTATTATGTTGAGGTAGGTTCCCTCTATGCCCACTTTCTGGAGAGTTTTTATCATAAATGGGTGTTGAATTTCGTCAAAAGCTTTTTCTGCATCTCTTGAGATGATCATGTGGTTTTTATTCTTCAATTTGTTAATATGGTGTATCACATTGATTGATTTGCATATACTGAAGAATACTTGCATCCCTGGGATAAATCCCACTTGATCATGGTGTCTGATCCTTTTAATGTGTTGTTGGATTCTGTTTGCTAGTATTTTGTTGAGGAATTTTGCATCTATATTCATCAGTGATATTGGTGCGTAATTTTCTTTTTTTGTAGTATCTTTGTCTGGTTTTGGTGTCAGGGTGATGGTGGCCTCATAGAATGAGTTTGAGAGTGTTCCTTCCTCTGCAACTTTCTGGTAGAGTTTGAGAAGGATGGGTGTTAGCTCTTCTCTAAATGTTTGATAGAATTCACCTGTGAAGCCATCTGGTCCTGGACTTTTGTTTGTTGGAAGATTCTTAATCACAGTTTCAATTTCATTACTTGTGATTGGTCTGTTCATATTTTCTATTTCTTCCTGGTTCAGTCTTGGAAGGTTATACCTTTCTAAGAATTTGTCCATTTCTTCCAGGTTGTCCATTTTATTGGCATAGAGTTGCTTGAAGTAGTCTCTTAGGATGCTTTATATTTCTGTGATGTCTATTGTA
This sequence comes from Balaenoptera musculus, assembly GCF_009873245.2. Lineage (NCBI taxonomy): Eukaryota > Metazoa > Chordata > Mammalia > Artiodactyla > Balaenopteridae > Balaenoptera > Balaenoptera musculus. Next base: position 101,439,828 of record NC_045806.1, on the reverse strand, counting down.
ACTACACCTTTTTCATTTCTAATTCTATTGATTTAAGTCCTCTCCCTCTTTTGCTTGATGAGTCTGGATAATGGTTTATCAATTTTGTTTATCTTCTCAAAGAACCAGCTCTTAGTTTTATTCATGTTTGCTATTGTTTTCTTTGTTTCTATTTCATTTATTTCTGCTCTGATCTTTATAATTTCTTTCCTTCTACTAACTTTGGGTTGTGTTTGTTCTTCTTTCTCTAGTTCTTTTAGGTGTCAGGTTAGATTGTTTATTTCAGATTTTTCTTGTTTCTTGAGGTAGGCTTGTATTGCTATAAACTTCCCTCTTAGAACTCTTTTTGCTGCATCCCACAGGTTTTGGATCATCGTGTTTTCATTGTCATTTGTCTCTAGGTATTTTTGATTTCCTCTTTGATTCTTCAGTGATCTCTTGGTTATTTAGTAACGTATTGTTTAGCCTCCATGTGGTTGTGTTTTTTACGTGTTTCTCCCTGTAATTGATTTCTAATCTCATAGTGTTGTGGTCAGACAAGATGCTTGATATGATTTCAATTTTCTTAAATTTACTGAGGCTTGATTTGTGACCCAAGATGTGATCTATCCTGGAAAATGTTCCATGTGAACTTGAGAAGAAACTGTAATCTGCTGTTTGTGGATGGAATGTCCTATAAATATCAATTAAATCTATCTGGTCTATTGTGTCATTTAAAGCTTCTGTTTACTTATTAACTTTCTGTTCAGATGATCTGTCCAGTGGTGCAAGTGAGGTGCTAAAGTCCCCCACTATTATTGTGTTACTGTCGATTTCCTCTTTTATAGCTGTTAGCAGTTGCCTTATGTATTGAGGTGCTCCTATGTTGGGTGCATATATATTTATACTTGTTATATCTTCTTCTTGGATTGATCCCTTGATTATTATGTAGTGTCCTTCCTTTTCTCTTGCAACATTCTTTATTTTAAAGTCTATTTTATCTGATATGAGGATTGCTACTCCAGCTTTCTTTTGATTTCCATTTGCATGGAATATCTTTTTCCATTCCCTCACTTTCAGTCTGTATGTGTCTCTAGGTCTGAAGTGGGTCTCTTGTACACAGCATATATATGGGTCTTGTTTTTGTATCCATTCAGGGACCGTGTGTCTTTTGGTTGGAGCATTCAATCCCTTCACGTTTAAGGTAATTATCCATATGTATGCTCCTATCACCATTTTCTTAATTGCTATGGGTTTGTTTTTGTAGGTCCTTTTCTTCTCTTGTGTTTCCCACTTAGAGAAGTTCCTTTAGCATTTGTTGTAGAGCTGGTTTGGTGGTGCTCAATTCTCTTAGCTTTTGCTTTTCTGTAAAGCTTTTGATTTCTCCATCGAACCTGAATGAGATCCTTGCCAGGTAGAGTAATCTTGGTTGTAGGTTCTTTCCTTTCACCACTTTAAGTATATCATGCCACTCCCTTCTGGCTTGTAGAGTTTCTGCTGAGAAATCAGCTGTTAACCTTATGGGAGTTCCCTTGCATGTTATTTGTTGTTTTTCCCTTGCTGCTTTCAATAATTTTTCTTTGTCTTTAATTTTTGCCAGTTTGATTACTATGTGTCTTGGCGTGTTTCTCCTTGGGTTTATCCTGCCTGGGACTCTCTGCGCTTCCTGGACTTGAGTGGCTATTTTCTTTCCCATGTTAGGGAAGTTTTCGACTATAATCTCTTCAAATATTTTCTCGGGTCGTTTCTCTCTCTCTTCTCCTTCTGGGACCCCTATAATGCGAATGTTGTTGCGTTTAATGTTGTCCCAGAGGTCTCTTAGGATGTCTTCATTTCTTTTCATTGTTTTTTCTTTATTCTGTTCTGCGGCAGTGAATTCTACCATTCTGTCTTCCAGGTCACTCATCCGTTCTTCTGCCTCAGTTATTCTGCTATTGATTCCTTCTAATGTATTTTTCATTTCAGTTATTGTATTGTTCATCTCTGTTTGTTTGTTAATTCTTCTAGGTGTTTGTTCTTTAATTCTTCTAGGTCTTTGGTAATCATTTCTTGCATCTTCTAGATCTTTGCCACCATTCTTTTTCCAAGGTACTGGATCATCTTCACTATCATTATTCTGAATTCTTTTTCTGGAAGGTTGTGTATCTCCACTTCATTTAGTTGTTTTTCTGGGGTTTTATTGTCTTCATTCATCTGGTACATAGCCCTCTGCCTTTTCATCTTGTCTATCTTTCTGTGAATGTGGTTTTTGTTCCACAGGCTGCAGGATTGTAGTTCTTCTTGCTTCTGCTGTCTGCCCTCTGGTGGATGAGGCTATCTAAGAGGTCTGTGCAAGTTTCCTGATGGGAAGGACTGGTGGTGGATAGAGCTGGCTGTTGCTTGGTGGGCAGAGCTCAGTAAAACTTTAATCTGCTTGTCTGATGATGGGTGGGGGTGAGATCCCTCCCTGTTGGTTGTTTGGCCCGAGGCGACCCAACACTGGAGCCTACCCAGGCTCTTTGGTGGGGCTAATGGCGGACTCTGGGAGGGCTCACGCCAAGGAGTACTTCCCAGAACTTCTGCTGCCAGTGTCCTTGTCCTCACAGTGAGCCACAGCCACCCCCCGCCTCTGCAGGAGACCCTCCAACACTAGCAGGTAGGTCTGATTCAGTCTCCTATGGGGTCACTGCTCCTTCCCCTGCGTCCTGATGTGCACACTACTTTGTGTGTGCCCTCCAAGAGTGGAGTCTCTGTTTCCCCCAGTCCTGTCGAAGTCCTGCAGTCAAATCCCGCTAGCTTTCAAAGTCTGATTCTCTAGTAATTCCTCCTCCCATTGCTGGACACCCGGGTTGGGAAGCCTGACGTGGGGCTCAGAACCTTCACTCCAGTGCTTGTACTTCTGTGGTATAAGTGTTCTCCAGTTTGTGAGTCACCCACCCAGCAGTTATGGGATTTGATTTTATTGTGATTGTGCCCCTCCTACTGTCTCATTGTGGGTCTTCATTGCTGTGCGCGGGCTTTCTCTAGCTGTGGCGAGCCGGGGCTACTCTTCGTTGTGGTGCACAGGCTTCACTGTGTTGGCTTCTTTTGTTGCAGAGCATGGGCTCTAGGCGTGAGTGCTTCAGTAGTTGTGGCACGCAGGCTCAGTAGTTGTGGCACATGGGCTTAGCTGCTCCGCGGCATGTGGGATCCTCCCGGACCAGGGCTCAAACCCGTGTCCCCTGCATTGGCAGGTGGACTCCCAACCACTCCCAACCACGGCACTACCAGGGAAGCCCTGGGGTATCTCTTTTGGTGAGTTCCAGTGTCTTCCTGTCGATGACTGTTCAGCAGTTAGTTGTGATTCCAGTTGTCTCCCAAGAGGGAGTCAAAACAACACTTTATATTGAAAGGAGTCACCAAATACCAACTAATGGGATAAAAATGGACAAGTATACATAGCCTCTTGACATTTCAGAAAGCCAAACCCAAAGCGAAAAAAAAAAAAAAAGAAAGAAAGTTACTGACAGAGAAATAAGATTCAGAGCCACAGGTGCAAAGGTCTTGTGTCCTTTTACATCCTAATTAGAAGTATGATTTTTCATGTACTTTAAAGACCAAAACCCAAACTCAATATGATGAATAGATCAATTCTTTTCAATCTATTCAACAGATTACATGCAATCCCAATAAAAAACACAAATGGTTGCACGACGGTGTGAGGGTCAGAGTGTTGCCAGAGCTGCTCCAAGTCTTTGCTCAAAACCTGCCAACACCCACCTTTAGCAGGGTTCAACATAAATCTTTAAGTTAAAGGTTCCAGAGATAAGAAAGGAAGCTACAAACAAACAAACAAACAAAAAACAGCTGGAACCAGCTGGGTCCAAGATGGCGATGAATCTGGCCTCCAACAGACCCTGAGTCTCATTATATTTTGATTTAATATTAGCATTTTGAACGACACACCTACCAGCAGCCATGACCAGACATTAAGGACCAAAAAAGGATAAAAAGGGCATGACACCGCACTCCCTTGAAAAAGCACTGCCCCCTTCCCCAGTAGACTAGTGCATATGCCTCCCCGTCATTAGCCTCACTCCTCCTCCCTTTGTCTTTATTCTTTAAAATTAGGTCTCTCGCCGGGTGGGCAAGAAGTTGATCTGTGAACTTAGTTCCCGCTTCTCCATTCTTTGGCCACTGAATAAAACTTGTGTTGATCTCAGCTTCAGTTTCATTACTGGCTACTCGAACCCAAACAGAAAAAGAACCCCCACACACACCAAGGCAGAGAGCCTTGGCTGGGCTATGGCCCGAGCAGGGTCCATATGACTTAATTTGGTAACAAGAGCATGTGTGTATCTGTGGAATTTAAAATTCTGATAATAAAATGTATTAATATAACAATATTATTATATTAATGTATTGGGAATTCCACAGCAGTCCAGTGGTTAGGACTCCACGCTTCCACTGCCGGGGGCCAGGGTTCAATCCCTGGTCGGGGAACTAAGATCCCACAAGCCGTGCAACATAGCCAAAAATTATATATATATATAATTACTGTACATACATTATATGTACCATAAATATTAATATGATATATTAATATCCATACTATATAATATTAATTCATAATTATATAATATTAATAAGTAATTGTAGGGGATCAGATATATCACCCCAAAATATGTCTCTTTGGCATAAGGATTAATTTAGGCTGATTATTTTTAAGAAACTGCAGACACAGCAGAAGCTCTGAAAATTGAGTAGAAGTTACCCTTTTTTAAGAAACATTTACATTTATAAGGGGAATCTCCACTTGTAAGGATGCCTCCCTCACTGTGCCAGGAAGAGGAAGATATCTAAATCTCTAGAAACTGTTATCAATGGAGAAGGCAATCACTTAAATCTGCATAACAAGCATACCCTGTTTACTGTGCTTTTCCTGGTAATCTCCCATAACTGACTCCTCACTCCCAACATCATCTTTCATCATTAGCTAAAACTGGTATTTAAGGTGATGGCTTGGGCCATTTTGGAGAGTTACTCAGTTTCCCTGGGTCTCTCCCATGTGTACATGAGATATACATGTCATTAAATTTGTTTTTCTCCTGTTAATCTGTCTTATACCAACTTAATTATTAGACTAGCCAAAGAACCTAGAAGTGTAAAAGGAAAAATATTTCCTCTGCAACAGCTGATGTAGTAGTCGGCAGGATAAACTTCCCTGGCTGGACTCTGCTCCCTCCAAGGCTACTGTAGCTGAGAAATCCTGGGACCTCTGACAAAGAGCTCTTTGCCCGCAGGGTCTGATGTAAGCCAGAGTAGTGACAGTCCTTTTATTTTTCTATATTTAGATTAGCTGGAGAAAATATTTGTGGAACTAATTTCTCAGGTATAGCAACTTTGGTATAAATTTGTTATGAGTACTCTTGTTTTCTATTGATCCCTTTCCTCCCATAGATGGTCATTGTTTTCTTTTGTCTGTGTTGTCTATGTTCTGAGAGCTTGGCTTTATGGTCAGTGAGAATAGTCTCTCCGGTCTCTGGCAACTGGTGGATGGATGTACTGGCATGCATCTGGCAGACAATTGAGTAGGCTGTGGAACTATTAATCTAGTTGGTCAGAAGCAGAGGTAACAACCTGGGCATGTGACTGGTATCTCAGCATTCTCTTTGTGCCAGCTCTCAGGAGAGTTTGTCATACGGGGTCCCAGTCCATAAGGGGCCTTTTTCGTGTCAATTTTCATTGCCTCGTTAATGCTGGAAAAGTCCCATTCCAGTAGGGCCTGCCCAGTGTCACATTAGTGGGTCTATACCTGGAGGTGTCTCCCATTCTCACGGGAAAGTGGAGACATCATTTGCCCTATACCATTCTTAATGCCTGTGACAACAGTCTTTGCTTTCTTAGACTAACTCTGGGAGTGAACTTTCTGAATATTGTGAGGGCTGCATCTTTTGCACTCTCCTTTAGGGATGCCCCTTGCATACTTGGTTAAGCCATGAAAAGGCTTATTGGTTTGAGTCACTACTGAGATTAATATAAAATCCTTCTCATTAATGGCCAGATGATGAATCCTTTGAACTGGCTATATTTAAAAGAAAAAAATTTTTCTTAGAGAACTCTCACCCTAAACAACTGTCTCACTAGTACCTATGAAAACACCAAACTAAGAAGAGGACACAAAGAAGTATAACAGTTAGCCTTAGGGACCCCCTTAATAAGATAAAAAAACAGAAATTGGATTTAGAACAAAAAATAATGTCTACATACAACGTAAATTCACTCTCAAAATCCAGCCCCGGGCTTCCCTGGTGGCACAGTGGTTGGCAGTCTGCCTGCTAATGCAGGGGTCGCGGGTTCGGGCCCTGGTCTGGGAGGATCCCACGTGCCGCGGAGAAGCTGGGCCCGTGAGCTGCAATTGCTGAGCCTGCGCGTCTGGAGCCTGTGCTCCGCAGCAAGAGAGGCCGCGATAATGAGAGGCCCACGCACCGCCGTGAAGAGTGGCCCCCGCTTGCCGCAACTGGAGAAAGCCCTCACACAGAAACGAAGACCCAACACAGCCATAAGTAAATAAATAAATAAAATTAAAAAAAAAAAAAATCCAGCCCCATCACCTCAGCAAATTTCTTCAGATCCCAAAACTCCTCCAACTTCCCCAGAAAAAATCCCTTAAACACCCAACTGCCTGTTTTGACTTCCCTCTCTTTATAAGATTTACAGACAGCACTCCAGCCTAATCTCAAGGCCCAGAGTATACAGGTTACTCATGTAAATACTGAAAGCCAGGAAATGAATTTAGTAGAAGCACTCAAGATGGGTAGCAGGGGATACTTTGCTATCCCTTACAATTCTTCCTACTTTCCAGGGCTCCATAATCAGGCTCTACCAGCTTCAGGCCTTTTTATGTAATGTCCTTTGTGGATATATCCTGATCCCCCACTGTAAAGAGTTCATGTCCCTTGGACAGCATCAGATCTTCAAGAAACCATTGAAACCAAAGGGTGTAATGTGAAGGAGTTATTTCATTTTGTAAATCAGAATCATCAGCTTCTTGAGGAACTTTTACTGAAACGGATTATGAAGAGTGACTATTTGAGGGGCTGTGTCTTTGGTTTTGAGTGTTGCAGAGTGGAAGAGCATGTTTGGGTTGATACAGACCCTAGAGTTCACTATCCAGATCATGGTAAATGCTGTGACTAAGGGCCCCCCTTTCCCACTGGACACCCCATATAAACTTACTGCTGAAAACTGGATTAAAAAAAGAACTTTGGGAAGCCTTATCAAATTTTCTGTCTCAGCTTCCCCTCATGGGTCTTAAAAATGCTAATAATTACATGATGTTAATTAACAAGAGAATGGGAAGGGGCCTAGGGAAGTGTCAAAGGGACTCTTACCAGCACTATCAAGGGCTGGGTGAGCCAAAAGGGAACCCCCACGTTGGTCCCCCAACATTAAAGGGCTAATTTAAGTCTGTTGGTTTAATTAAAATAGGTATGTCTTTAGAGTTATCAACACTGAATATAATGCAGACATCCAACTTTTATTCTACCTGAGTTTATTAGTCAAATAAATTCATGTTATCTCTGTCACAAAATTTGTCACCAAGAAAAATAGCTTGGGATGATAGCTGACTTTGTCTAATGTCTCATGAAGTTTTCACAGGTAATCAAAACATAATTGTTAGGAACAAGGGATTTAGATAGATTTAAGTGAGAAAAGAATTTTTAGGTGAATTTTTTGCAATAATTATGCTTTATGATATGTGAACTAAAAAGTAGTTTCCAAAATATTTTTGGTAACTTGAGACTTTACAGTTTTGCTAAGTTAAGTTAAATGATGGAAATTTACTGAAGACCTAGATAATCCCCAAATAAGATAAAATAACTAAAACATTAATTACTAAATATAGGTTTATCCACTGTGGCTCCCTCTTACAGAAAAACTAAAGATATTTGGGTATATTGTAACAGGGAAGAAAAAAATCTGACTCCATGTTGAATCTTTCTTTTACTTTGACCTTTGCTTTCCATTGCTTTTGTTCTGTCTATAGCTATAAGCATACACAATGGCCTGCCTCAGGGAACCCTGCCCCTCTGCCTGAATGTTAAACTAAAGTGCCTTTGTTCAACTCACAGGGAAACACCCTGACCCTGCCCACCTGTGAATGGCTGCAAAAAAGAAAAAATTAACACATCCCCTCCCTGAGGCTGGCCAAAACCAGTAGATATTTTGCAAGACTTATGGCCTTTTCGGGACTTCCCTGGTGGCACAGTGGTTAAGAATCTGCCTGCCAATTCAGGGGACATGGGTTCAATCCCTGGTCCAGGAAGATACCACATGGCGCAGAGCAACTAAGCCCGTGCACCACAACTACTCAGCCGCAGAGCAACTAAGCCCGTGCACCACAACTACTCAGCCTGCACCCTAGAGCCCACACACCACAACTACTGAGCCCGAAAGCCACAACTACTGAAGCCCACGCACCTAGAGCCCATGTTCTGCAACAAGAGAAGCACGCACGCCGCAACAAAGAGTAGCCCCCACTCACCACAACTAGAGAAAGCCCGTGCGCAGTAACAAAGACCAACACAGCCATAAATAAATAAATAAAATTTAAAGTAAAAAAGACTTATGGCCTTTTTATTTTACTTCCTCACCTCCTCCCCCTCTCTTTTATATAAAAGAAACTAGCAACCAACCCCAATAAGATGGTACTCTAGGACGCTAGTCCACCATCTTCTCAGATGCCAAGCTTTCAGAATAAAGTTGCCACATCTTCTTTATCCATTCATCTGTTGATGGACACTTAGGTTGCTTCCATGTCCTGGCTATTGTAAATAGAGCTGCAATGAACATTTTGGTACATGACTCTTTTGGAATTATGGTTTTCTCAGGGTATATGCCCAGTAGTGGGACTGCTGGGTCGTATGGTAGTTCTACTTTTAGTTTTTTAAGGAACCTCCATACTGTTCTCCATAGTGGCTGTATCAATTTACATTCCCACCAACAGTGCAAGAGGTTTCCCTTTTCTTCACACCCTCTCCAGCATTTATTGTTTGTAGAATTTTTGATGATGGCCATTCTAACTGGTGTGAGGTGATACTTCATTGTCGGTTTGATTTGCATTTCTCTAATGATTAGTGATCATTAGTAATCTGGCCTCCAACAGACCCTGAGTCTCATTATATTTTGATTTAATATTAGCCATCTGGTCCTGGGCTTTTGTTTGCTGGAAGATTTTTAATCACAGTCTCAATTTCAGTGCTTGTGATTGGTCTGTTTATATTTTCTATTTTTTCCTGGTTCACTCTCAGAAGGTTGTGCTTTTCTAAGAATTTGTCCATTTCTTCCAGGTTTTCCATTTTATTGGCATAAAGTTGCTTGTAGTAATCTCTCATGAGCCTTTGTATTTCTGCAGTGTCAGTTGTTACTTCTCCTTTTTCATTTCTAATTGTACTGATTTGAGTCTTCTCCCTTTTTTTCTTGATAAGTCTAGCTAATGGTTTATGAATTTTGTTTATCTTCTCAAAGAACCAGCTTTTGGTTTTATTGATCTTTGCTACTGTTTCCTTCATTTCTTTCTCATTTACTTCTGATCTGATCTTTATGATTTCTTTCCTTCTGCTACTTGTGGGGGGTTTTTGTTCTGCTTTACCTTTTAAAATAATCTGCCTAAAAAAGCAAGGATTCTGTTTTTTGTCAAAATAATTTCCTGTGTTCAGAAAACTGAAGCTTTGCTATTAAAATAGCTAAGGTTTTTTGGTTTTTTACAACTATTTACTTTTCTGTACTTGCCTTTAACATCTTCTATTGTCAATTTGGTTAAATGGATAGGTAAGCATTGTTTCACAGTGACCTATGATCCTATCTGACCAAGTGTTTTATAACCTTTTTGTTATTTTTGACAAACTTTCCAAAGTCAAAATCTCAATGAAGTGTTTTTTTGTTTTCTTTGTTTTTTAACCTCAAACTAACTTTGAAATTCCCCAGAGGGGCCTGGAACATTTCCAAAGATTTGTTCTCTCTCTTTATAAAAAAGGAAGATGTTACACTAATTAGACTTATTTGATATGTTGAATTACATGGGAAGCATTGTCAAATAAGAAACAATACTAGGTCTTCTTTATGTTGTATATGTATAAGTAAATAAGTATTCCAGAAATTGTGTGAAATACCTAGAAATCTGATATGTCCTAGTATAATGTTATCAGTCATAACTCTGGTTATTATCTTAAAATGTTATATGTTACAGAAATAACCATTTCCCTGCAATTTCCATTATAATGAACTCTCATCCGGTATTTAACCATCAGCATTTTAGTCTTTTGTCATTTACAGAGTTATTGTTTTACTCTGATGCTTTTACAGAAGCTTCCTGCAAAAGTGCTTCATCCTGAAAGAGATTCAATGAAAAGACTTTTGACAAGTACAGCTTTCTGATAACTTTAACATCATACAATTGAACTCAGTAAGAATTTCCAGAACTACTGGAAGAATGATACAAGCAGAACAAATATTAATTACATTGGACTAAATGAGCTGAGAAGCCTGATTATACATTTTTATGACTTCTTGTTTGAAATATTGCTGATTTTTTTGAAATATTGCTGATTTTTTAAATGTTTTGTTTTTCCAGATTTCAGGAAACCTTTTTCTCTTTTCTCTTAAGCTACCTCTGATTTACAGCACTTTGGTAAAATATATCTTTGTGAAAAAAGATGAAACATTTATCTTTTTCTTCCTACCTGATTCCCCTCAGAATTCACAGACCCTAAGTGAGTATTCTTATTTTCATGGCAATATAGTTATTTGCCTAAGTTCACTAAGAATCTGTTCTCTTTGTAACAGGACACAATTGGAAACACTGGGTATACTACCAAGGCTTTAAGTGGAATATCCTATTTGGGAGAGGCGTGCCTAGACTCGGATATGACCAAACAGCTTTAAGTAACCAAGGTTGACTTTATGGAGCCAATAAAGCCCCTTGGAAAACCAGTCTGGTACCTTGCTAACAGGGTCCCCAGCACCCTTACCAGGTGAGTAAGAAAGGTCAATTCCTGGCAAGTGCAGGAACCTTCATATATTTGAGGGACCTTGAGAATAGAGGAATTAAATCTATAGGTACTGCAGGCAAAGTCTGATGACAGTTCCTTGTTTTGACTTCCTAGCTTTGAGGGTTTTAAAAGTCCAATCTGAGATTCCTTATGAAAAGTTCCAGCAAAGCAGATTTTTAAAAAGCCTGTATGGTCAATGATTGTTCTTGCTTCACTTACGCAAATAATCAGGCAAAGTTTGATGAGACTAGACTTATTTTGCTAACAAATTAGTATTAATTTGGCTATCTTAGGTGAGAATGAGGGTGACTTTAGAGAAAAAAATTATGCTTCAGTAACACTTTTGTGAATATTAGATCTAGTTCTGTTTGTCTTTGAGTGTTTGTTTTTCGCCTATAAACTGGACTGGATCGTAAGGTCTAGTTTCCTCCAATGTCCAGTTACAACTCTCCAAATGAATGTTTCCAATTTTCTCCCATCCTTTTGGCTTAGAATCATGGAGAACTAAATCTGCCCTTTCTCCTGAAACCCTGCAAACTGAATGTGAATGACTTGATATAAACTTCAGAGAAATCGCCACAACAGCTCATGTTTAGACATTCTTCTTTGTGCCTTTTGCTGAATGGGCCACTCAAAAAGTTTACAAGTACACCCAATGACATCATGAGAGACATTCAAACTGCAAACCAGGAAAATATGTCAGATTGCCACTGCCTGCCCTCAGTCTATCTGAAGATGTTTTGAGCTTGACACCCACCTAGAAATCTTCTCAAATAGCAACATTCAGGACTCATACAATGGGTTTACAATTTTCCCCAAAAATTAACCTTTGTTTTCCTTTTGTTTCCATCAAAATTCCTCTTGTTAAATACCTGACTTCTTGCACAATATCGTCCTGACTTTGGGGACCCAGGTGCATCACTCACCTCCTGAAATGCTAAATCTACATAACAACCATACTCTTGTTTACTGTGCTTTTCCAGGTAACCTCCCATAACTGACTCCTCACCCCCAACATCTTTTGTCTTTAGCAGAAGATGGTATTTAAAGCAATGCCTATGGCCATTTTGAAGAGTTACTCAGTTTTCCTAGATCTCGCCCATGTATACAGGAAGTATACATGTTATTAAACTTTTGTTTTTCCTCCTGTTAATCTTTCTTATATCAATTTATTAGACCAGCCAAAGACCCTAGAGGAACAGAGGAAAATTTTTTTCCTCACCAATATAATACTAACTTATTAAAGATGGACAAAGGAACAATTAATAGGTCAATGGAACACACTAGAGACCCCAGAAATAGGCTTAGGCAAATACAGTCACTTGATACTCTACAAAGGAAGAATAACAGCGGAGTAAAGAAAAGAGGATCTCTTCAATAAATGGTGCTGGAACAACTGAGTGTCCATATAGAAAAAAAAAAAAGTGATGACACTGAATCTAATGCATACCAGACACAGAAATCAGTTCCAATAGAAGAAAATCAGTTCCATTACAATAAAACATAAAAGAATATTACTACACTCAAGTTAAGGAAAGATATCTTACAACACAAGAAGCACTAACCATAGGAGAAAAGATTAATAAACTGGATATTAAAATTAAGAAATTCTGTTCATTAAAAGACACAAGGAGGGAGGCTGGATCAAGATGGCAGAATAGAAGGACATGGAGCTCACCTCCTCCCACAAATACATCAAAAATACATCCACATGTGGGACAATTCTCACAGAATACCTGCTGAGTGCTGGCAGAAGATCTCATAAAAGCAAAATTGTGAGAAAGATTACCATGTAACAAAGTAAGATGAAACAAACAAACAAAAAAATGAATCAGGATGGAACCTGCACCTCTGGAAGGGAGCTATGAAAGGGGAACTGTTCCCTCACCTGGGAAGCCCCTTCACCAGCAGGGAGATCAGCTGGGACAGAAAGGGAGCTTCAGAGGCTCAGAGGAGAGTGCAGCAGTCAGCTTGCAGCAGGGAGAATAAAGAGAGACCAGCACAAAGGGTCCTTGCCACCTCTCTGCACTCCCCACCCCACGACTCACATCTGCTGGTGCACGCTGGGGCTGGGTGCTGAAACACGGGCTTCAAAGGACAGACCCAGGGAGAGGACTGGGGTTGGCTGCACAGAGACAGCCTGAAGGGGTTGGAGTGTGATCCAAGCCGCAACCAGGGGTGTACAAAGTAAGGGGCCCAGGTCCTCCACTGAATCCCCATTGTTAAGGTGTGCACCCAAAGGGAGGGGTGGGGCCCACTATAGTGGCCTCATTCTCAGTGAGTGTTGCTCTGCCTCTATTAGCTTTGGGAGCTAATAAGTAATACTTAGGAAAAAACCTGACCAAGGAGGTGAAAGACTTACATGCTAAGAAATATAAAACATTGATAAAGGAAACTGAAGATAATTCAAAGAAATGGAAAGATAGCCCATGCTCCTGGATTGAAAGAATATTGTTAAAATGGCCATACTACCCAAAGCAATCTACATATTTAATGCGATCCCTATCAAATTACCCATGACATTTTTCACAGAACAAGAACAAATTATCCTAAAACTTATATGGAACCACAAAGCCCCAGGATTGCCAAGTCAATTCTGAGGTGGAAGAAAAAGGCTGGATGATTCACCCTCCCAGATTTCAAACAATACCACAAAGCTACAGTAATCAAAACAGCATGGTATTAACACAAAAACATATGGATCAATGGAACAGAATTGAGAGCCCAGAAATAAAGAACTGAGAGCCCATGCACCTACCATAAATTAATCTTTGACAAAGGAGGCAAGAATATACAACGGAGAAGAGACAGTCTCTTCAGCAAGTGGTGTTGGGAAAGCTGGACAACCACATGTAGATCAATGAAATTAGGACACTCCCTCACATCATACATAAAAATAAACTCAAAATGGATTAAAGACTTAACTATAAGAAGTGACACCATAAAACTCCTAGAAAAGAACATAGGCAAAACATTCCTACATAAATTGTAGCAGTGTTTTTTTAGGTCAGTCTCCCAAGGCAATAGAAATAAAAGCAAAAATAAATAAATGGGACCTAATCAAACTTATAAGCTTTTGCACAGCAAAGGAAACCATAAACAAACCAAAAAACCAACCTACAAACTGGAAGAAAATATTTGCAAACAATGCAACCTATAAAGGCTTAATCTCCAAAATATACAAACAGCTCATACAACTCAATAACAAAAAAACCAAACAACCCAATCAAAAAATGAGCAGAAGATCAAAATAGACATTTCTCCGAAGAAGACTTACAAATGGCCAATAAGCACATGAAAAGATGCTCAACATTGCTAATTATTAGAGAAATGCAAATCAAACCTACAATGAGGTACCACATCACACTGGTCAGAATGCCTGTCATTAAAAAGTCTACAAATAACAAATACTGGAGAGGGTGTGGAGAAAAGGAAACCCTCCTACACTGTTGGTGGAAATGTAAATTGGTGCAGCCACTATGGAAAACAGTATGGAGGTTCCTCAAAAAACGAAAAATAGAGTTTCCTTATGATCCAGCGATCCCACTCCTGGGCATATATCTGGAGAAAACTAATTTGAAAAGATACATGCACCCCAATGTTCATAGCAGCACTATTTACAATAGCCAAGACATGGAAGCAATGTAAATGTCCATCGACAGATGAATGGATAAAGAAGATGTGGTGTACATATATACAGTGGAATACTCAGCTATAAAAAAAGAATGAAACAATGACATTTGCAGCAACATGGATGGACTTAGAGATTATCATACTAAGTGAAGTCAGACAGAGAAAGACAAATATCACATGGTATCACTTATATGTGGAATCCAAACTATGACACAAATGAACATATCTATGAAACAGAAACAGACTCACAGACATAGAGAACAAACTTATGGCTACCAAAGGGGAAAGGGGATGGAGGAGGGATAAATTCGAAGTTTGGCATTAGCAGATACAAACTACTATATATAAAATAGATAAACAAGGTCCTACTGTATAGCACAGGGAACTATAATCAATATTCTATAAAAAACCATAATGGAAAAGTAGACACACACACACCTGAATCACTGTGCTGTACACCAGAAACACAACACTGGAAATCAACTTTACTTCAATTAAAAAAGAGACAAGGAAAGTGGGACAATGGAAGAATATATGTGCATCTTACATAAAGAAATAATATCCAGAAAATATACAGAACTCCTACAAATCAATATGAAAGCTCATGAGCAGGCATTTCACAGAAACATAAATTTTGAATAAACAGAGGAAAAGATTCTTAACTCCATTGGGAATCAGGGAAATGTAAATTAAAACCACAATGAGATACTGTTTTAAACCCTTGAAATAAGCACAACTTTACAAGTCTGATAGTTCCACATGTTGGCAATGATGCAGATGAATAGGAACTTTCACCTACTGCAATGGAAATGTAAACTTGAAGAACCACTTCAGAAAACAATTTAGTATTATCTTTTAAAATTGGAAATTTGCTCACCCATGACCAACAATTTCACTCTTAGGTATATACTCTAGAGAAACTTTGCAGAGGCATACAGAGAGATATGTTGAAGAATCTTCATGGTAACACTGTTTGTAATAGCAGAAAAATGGAAATAACCACAATGTCTAGTGAGAAGAATTGACAAATTATATTTACAATAGAATATTACATATCAATAAAGTTGAGTTTGCTACAGATACACAAACGAAAGCATCTTAGAAGCTTTGAATGAAACCGTTAGAATATTTGCAAATAAAACAATGAACTCGCAGAAAACAACACATAACACATTTTAAAAATGACAGG
The DNA here is from genome assembly GCF_009873245.2 of Balaenoptera musculus. NCBI lineage: Eukaryota > Metazoa > Chordata > Mammalia > Artiodactyla > Balaenopteridae > Balaenoptera > Balaenoptera musculus. The sequence goes on along the minus strand of NC_045806.1, from coordinate 101,424,036 downwards.
ATCTCCTCATATCAGGAACAAGAGAAGGATGCCCACTTTTGCACTTTCACTCAGTATAGTATTGGAAATTCTAGACAGAGCAATTTGGCAAGAAAGGTAAATAAAAGGCATCCAAATTAGAGAGGAAGAGGTCAAATTATCTCTGTTCACAGACAACATGATCATATTGTAAAACACCCTAAATATTCCACACAAAAAACATTACAGCTAATAAATTCACCAAAGTTGCTGAACACACAATCAACATGCAAAAATCAGTTGCATTTCTATATCCAAAAAGGAAATTAAGGAAATACTTCCATTTACAATACCATCAAAAAGAATAAAATACTTAGGAATAAATTTAACCAAGGAGGTGAAAGATTTATACAATGAAAACTACAAAACACTGCTGAAACAAATGAAAGAAGGTATAAACAAAAATACTGCCCATATTAATGGATTGGAAGACTTAATATTGTTAAAATGACAGTTCTACCCAAAAGTGATCTAAAGATTCAATGCAATCTCAATGAATATCCTAATGGTGTTTTTGGTAGAAATAGAGAAGGCTATCCTAAAATTCACATGGAATTTCATGGGACCCAGAAAAACCAAAACGATCTTGAAAAAGAAGAAAACATTGGAGGATTCACACTTCCTGACTTCAAAACTTACTACACAAAGCTACAGTAATCAAACCAGTGTGGTACTGGCCAAAGGGAAGATGTATAAACAAACAGACTAGAAGAGAAAGCCTAGAAATAAACCCTCACATATATCATCAATTGATTTTTTTTTTTTTTTTACAAAGGTACCAAGACCATTTGATGGGGAAGAGTCTTTCAACAAATAAGGCTGGGGAAACTTAATATCCACTTGCAAAAGTATGAAATTGGACCCTTACCTTACACCATATACAAAAAATTAACTCAAAATGGACCAAAGACCTAAACTTAAGAGCTAAAATAGTAAAACCCATGAAAAAAGATAGGAGAAAATCTTCATGGCGTTGGATTTGTCAACTATTTCTAGGACATGACAGCCAACAAAAGAAAAAATAGGTAAGTTAGATTTGGTCAAAATTTAAATCTTTTATACATCAAAAAACACTATCAAGAGAGTAAAACAACTGACAGGAGAATATATTTGCAGATCTTATATCTGATAAGAGATTAATATCCAGAAAGCAAAGAACTCCTGTAATTCAACATAAAAAATAACAACAAGATAAACAATTGAAAAATGGGCAAAGGACTTGAAGAGACATTACTCAAAGAGATATACAAATGGTCAGTAATAAATAAGCACATGAAAAGATACTCAACATCACTAATCATTAGGAAATTGCAGATGACATGATACTATACATAGAAAATCCTAAAGACGCTACCAGAAATCTACTAGAGCTCATTAACGAATTCAGTAAAGTTGCAGGATACAAAATTAATACACAGAAATCTCTTGCATTTCTATACACTAACAAGTAAATATCAGAAAGAGAAATTAAGGAAATAATCCCATTTACCATCGTATCAAAAAGAATAAAATACCCTAGGAATAAACCTACCTAAGGAGGCAAAAGACCTGTACTCTGAAAACTATTAAGATGCTGATGAAAGAAATTGAAGATCACACAAACATATACCATGTTCTTGAATTGGAAGAAACATTATTGCTTAAAATGACTATATTACCCAAGGCAATCTACAGATTCAATGCAATTCCTATCAAACTACCAATGGCATTTTTCACAGAACTAGAACAAAAAATTTTTTAATTTGTATGGAAACACAAAAGACCCTGAATAGCCAAAGCAATCTTGAGAAAGAAAAATGGAGCTGGAGGAATCAGGCCCCTTGGCTTCAGACTATACTACAAAGCTATAGTGATCAAAACACTATGGTACTGGCACAAAAACAGACACATAGATCAATGGAACAGGATTGAAAGCCCAGAAATAAACCCATGCACCTAGGGTCAATTAATCTACGACAAAGGAGGCAAGAATATACAATGGAAAAAGACAGTCTCTTCAATAAGTAGTGCTGGGAAAACTGGACAGCTACATGTAAAAGAATGAAGTTAGAACATTTGCTTAGAACATTCTCTAACACCATACACAAAAATAAACTCAAAATGGATCAAAGACCTAAATGTAAGACCAGATACTATAAAACTCTTAGAGGAAGACACAGGCAGATCACTCTTTGACATAATTGGCAGCAATATCCTTTTGGATCCACCTCCTAGAGTAATGAAAATTAAGAGGAAAAAAAAAATCCAAATGGCACCTAATGAAACTTAAAAGCTTTTGCACAGTAAAGGAAACCATAAACAAAATGAAAAGACAACCCACAGAATGGGAGAAAATATTTGCAAATGATGCCACCATCAAGGGATTAATCTCCAAAATATACAAACAGCTCATGCAGTTCAATATCAAAAACAAAAAAAAACCCAATCAAAAAATGGGCAGAAAATCTAAATAAACATTTCTCCAAAGAAGATATACAGATGGCCAAAAAGCACATGAAAAGATGCTCAACACTGCTAATTATTAGGGAAATTCAAATCAAAACTACCATGAGGTATCACCTCACACCAGTCAGAATGGCCGTCATCAAAAAGTCTACAAACAATAAATGCTGGAGAGGTTGTGGAGAAAAGGGAAACATCCTACACTGTTGATGGAAATGTAAGTTGGTACAGCCACTATGGAGAACAGTATGGAGCTTCCTTAAAAAATTAAAAATACAGCTACCATATGATCCTGCAATCCCACTCCTGGGCATATATCTGGAGAAAACCATAATTCAAAAAGATACACGCAACCCAATGTTCATTGCAGCACTATTTACAATAGCCCAGACATGGAAGCAACCTAAATGTCCACCAACAGATGAATGGATAAAGCAGATGTGGTATAGAGATTATCATATTAAGTGAAGTAAGCCAGACAAAGACAAATATCATATATCACTTATATGCAGAATCTAAAAAGAAAATGATGCAAATGAACTCATAAACAAAGCAGAAATAGTCCCACAAGCATAGAATACAAACTTATGGTTGTCAAAGAGGAAATGGGGAGAGGGATAAGTTAGGAGGTTGGGATTAACATATACACTCTACTATATATAAAATATATAACCAACAAGGATCTACTATATAGCACGGAGAACTATACTCAATATTTTGTAATAACATATAAGGGAAAAGAATCTGAAAAGGAATATTATATATATATATATATATATATATATATATATATATATATATATATATATATATATATGAATCACTTTGCTGTATACCTGAAAGTAATACAACACTGTAAATCAACTAAACTTCAATAAAAAATAAAATTAAAAAAAAAGAAACAGAAAACCCACTTTGAAAACTGTTTTAAAAAAAACAAAGGCATAGCTACAGAAGAAATGTTTGCATTAAAAAATAATTTAATCCAAAAACTACAGTGAGATACTACATCTAATTAGGATAGCTCTAATATAAAAAAAAAAGAAAATATCAACTGTTGACAAGGATATAGAGAAAACACTCATGTGCTGCTGGTGGGAATGTAAAATATTGTAGCCTCTGTGGATAACAGTTTGGTAGTTTCTCAAATGGTTAAACAGAAATACCACATACCCAGCAATTCTGCTCTTAGGTATACACCCAAAAGAATTAGAAAGAAGAACTCAAAGAGATAATCCTTATGCACCTATGTTCACAGCAACAGTATTCACAATATCTAAAAGGTGAAAACCACCCACGTGCCCATCAACAGATGAATGGATAAACAAAATGTGGTATATACATACAATGAAATATTATTCAGCAATAAAAAGGGAATGATTTCTGATACATGCTACAACATAGATGAACCCTGAAAAAACATTATGGTAAATTAAATAAAAGCCAGACACAAATGGACAAATATTCAATGATTCCACTTACATGAGATAGCTAGAATAGGAAAATTCATTGAGACAGAAAGTAGAATAGAAGTTACCAGGGAATGGATAGAGAAGGGAATGGAGACATTTTCAGAATGATGAAGAAAAGCTCTGGAGTTGGATAGCAGTGATGGTTGTACAACAATGTGAATGTACTTAATGCCACTGAATTGTACACCAGAAAATTATTAAAATGGTAAATTTTATGTTATGTATATTTTGCCACAATAAAAGAAACTAAAACCAGGAAAAAAAAAAACAGAGAAGACAAGAAAAAGTAAGTAATATATTGTGTGGGGAATTCATACATATTCAACAGACATTACTAACAAGAACAGTAAACACAAAATTCAGCATAATCATACCTGGAGTGAAATAAGGAGGGTGGGAAATGGCAGGAACACACAGCTAGATGGCAGGAGTATGGTAGTGTTCCAGTTGGGTAGTGGCTTTACAGATGTTCATTTTATCAAAATTCAATACTTACATGTATTATATTTATTCTTAGAATGTATCAAATATCATATAATAAAAAACTGAAAATAACCTTCCTCCCAAAAAATAAACAGACCAGCATAAGACTTTTCATCAGCATCACAAAATGCTAAAATACAACAGAAGTGAATTTGCAAAGTTTTCAGGGAAAATGGCTTTGTACGCAGCATTGTATACCTTACCAAGTACTGATCACGGATGAGACAAAACAAAAATTGGGGGACATGCAAGAACTCAAAGTTTAATATCCACTCATAATATATTAAAATACTTAATTGAGATGGTTCATCAATAAAATAAAAATCGAATCCAAGAAGGAGGAAAGCATGGGATACAAGGAACAGTGGCAGATGAGCATAATCCAGAGGAAGTCAAGAAACATAAAAAGAAATGAGTAAACAATACACCTTGACACCTCTAATTTTCCTGTTGGAGGCAAGGGTTTAATAACATATTTTCTTTGGAAAAATCCCTATGATTCCACAATGAATAATATTTCACTAATTCTATAATTATAAATGTGGTCTTACGGTGTTTAACATGGTTTTAGAATTAACATATAGAAAAAACCAGAAAAATTGTTTATAGGTGGGTACATAATAGATTGTAAAGTTTAAAAATTCTGAACAATGTAAAAATAATAATGGAATTAAAACTTTGGAAATGGAGGAGATAAGAGAAGTAGATATGCATCACAGCTAAGGAGTCCATATATTGTTTAACATTAAATCAAAAGATGGAGGCAAATATTTTTAGAATTACGGTAATTACCAAAAAGGCATTAAAAAAAAGAAATGGTTTAAAGTAGCTACTATGGGACTAAGACCAGGAGTGATGAATAGATGGGAAATGGGAGAACATTTGGTTTTTATTTACTATCATAAAGGCAAAGAATAGAAGATCTAAAAATAAAAACATGGGAGGGAAGAGTGTTTGATCATGTGTTAAATTTTTTATATTTCATTGTGGGGAGTCCACAGGTACTATTTAAAGAAAACAAATCAAGAAACAGGGGTGTAAGTATGGTATTTACAGTTATAATCAGTGGTGTATTGGTCAATGTTTCCCAGCCAGCTACCGGGAGGGAAGGTCTACTTTGTAGCATTTGCTGATTTCCGTGGCATAATATTCCCACTACAGCCAATTTCAAGTACCAATGTGACACCAATGAGCTTGTAAAATTCCTGAAAAGTTAGTGATGGGTTCTCATGATGATCCTGTTCCAGGGTACCACTGGAAACGGAAGAACTAAAAACAGATAGCTTCTTAATAGTTGTTGCCTCTAGCGACTGGGGCTTGTAAGAAATTTTACCTAACATTTTGTATACCCTTTGAATTGTTTACCCTGTTCATGTATTACTTCTATAAATTTAAAAACAAATAGCTCGAGAAATAAAAAGGCATTTCATCTTGCATGTAGAAAGAGCATTATTATCACCTTAACAAGAAAAATCCAGATAAACAACAAAATCATACTTTTTTCTGCTGTCACCAGAGAGCTGACATGGCAGGGAAAACAACTAATCTGAAACCCAAGGAAAGACAGGCACCTCCCAAGGCAGAGATAGGTCACAAACCCTGGCCTACCTGTGGTAGAGCACAGGAGGAAGAGACACTGAGTATCATACAACTGAGGAAGAAGAATTTAGCTACAATTTTAATGTACTGTTAAAAACGAAGAATTGGCTAGTAGAACTCCTGGGCACCTCAGACACAAGGGGAATTTACACCTCTTCACAGACTCCTCTCCACAGACTTCTGTCAGATGCTTACTAGAAAGATTGAGCGGGAGGGAGAATGCAAAGAGCCTCTCTCAGTGGTACAGACCTGGTGACGCTGCCACTGCAGGCAAGGCACAAACTCCTCCCAGACTCTTATCCCCAAAGAACAACAGTCTTAAGCCACTGGCAGAGGAGCAACAAACCCTGTCACTCCCAGGGCACAGGTGAAGACCCATTATGGCAGAGGGAAGTGTGAAAGAAAACTATTCCACCACTAGGGGAGAAGCAGAAAATAGTCCAGGGCTCTGAATCCTATGCTAAATACCATTAGTGGTCTCCTACAACTGGGGTTGGCAGGAAACTCTCCTGCACAAGATCCATCAAAGATACAAGGCAGAGTTTGGCTAGAAATGGCAGGCTAACAGAAAGCTCCACCCCATGAGACCCAGACACACAGGTCTAAAAATGAAACCAGACAACAGAGAACCTCCTCTGGCCCCAGCACCAGACTACCAAGCACTAAGTCACAAGCAACAGCAGTCTACTGTTGGCATGGCAGGCAAGAACATGGGAGGAACACCCCACCCCACCCCCACTCCAAGGTACAGGTGCACAGGGAAGCCTGAAAGCCAAGGGTGGTGCAGGAACACACAAAACAAAACAAAACAAAAAAAACCTCCATAAACCCAACCCTTATCTGATAGAATTGCAAAGAGAACTGGACAGATCCACAATTATAGTTGAATATTTCAATATTCCTCTTTCAGTCATTGATAAAACAAGTAGATAGACAATCTCTAAGGATATACAAGACCTAAACAACACTGTCAGCTAACTTGACTTCACTAAAATTTCTAGAACACTCCACTCAACAAATACAAAGTGCACATGGAAAATTTCATCAAAATAGCTACATTCTGGATCAAAAAATAATCCTCAATTTTTTAAATAAAATTGAACTCAGAGTATATTTTCTGACTGAAAAGGTACTAAGGTAGAACTAATAACAAAAAAATATCAGGAAAATTCCCAAATATTCGGAAATCAAACTTCTGAATAACAATAAAAACACATATACCTATACCAAAACTTGTGGAATGCAGCTAAAGCAGTGTTTAGGGTGAAATTTATATAACACTGAATGGCTATAATTAGAGAAGAAAAGTCTTAAATCAATGATGTAAATTTCATCTTAAGACTAGAAAAAGAAATTAAATCCAATGCAATAAGAAGAAATAACAAAAATACAAATGTCAATGAAAACAGAAAAACGATTGAAAAGAATCAATGAAACCAAATGCTAGTTCTCTCAAAAGATTACTAAACCTGACTTTTTAAAATACGCAAATGAAAGGAAACAAAACCTTAAGTTTTAAAAAATCATGGACTTCCCTGGTGGCGCAGTGTTTACGAATCCACCTGCCGATGCAGGGGACATGGATTCGAGCCCTGGTCCGGGAAGATCCCACATGCCGCGGAGCAACTAAGCCCGCGTGCCACAACTACTGAAGCCCACACACCTAGCGCCTATGCTCCACAAGAGAAGCCACCGCAATGAGAAGCCCGCACACCGCAACAAAGAGTAGCCTCCACTCTCTGCAACTAGAGAAAGCCCACGCGCAGCAACGAAGACCCAACGCAGCCAAAAATTAATTAATTAATTTAAAAAAAATCAGTAGCCTCCTTCTTCCCCTTTCAAAAAAAAAAAAAATCAGCCTCCCACTCTTAGAGGTCTCTCCATCCTTGTGGTCACCACTTCTACCCAGGAAAAAAGCAATAGAAACAACCTAATCACATATTCAGGCTAGTCTTCACATCCATTAGTGGCTATTTGTTTAATAGTCAAATCTATGGAAATGTTTGACTTTTACACCATCAGTCTCTCAGACTTCCCCTCAGCCCAGTGATTCTGAATTTGTGGTAAGAATGGTAAGAGTAGAATTTGTGGATAAGACAGATATGAAGTGATGACTATGATGTTTATTAAATACTAATTTATGACAAGCAAAAGTATAGGGGTAAGAATATTATTAACATTCATGTTATGCAGGAACAACCCACAGGCCCCCGGGAAGAGGATTACTGCCAGGCAAAATTATTAAATCACTGAAATCTTTCATTGGTGTCACTACTCACAATGCTTTCATCCATTTCTCACCTCCTCCCATTAAAACCTGCTCTTCTTAGGAAAGAATCAAGGATATAAAGAACTGAGAACAGCTTTAAATGCTACCTCATTCAAGGAAGGAGAAATGAGGGAGGGAAACATTTGTTGGGCCAGGCACTTTATATATATTATCCCATTTCATCCTCACAAAAGCCATGTGAATTAGAAACTATTATCCCCATTTCACCAAGGGGAAAACTGAGGCCCAAAGACATGAAATGATTTGTCCAAAATCACAGTCACACAGATAAAGAATAGCATAGTTAGGATCTATACTCAAGCTTGTCAGGTTCCAAAGTCCATGTTCTTTCTGTTACAACACACTACCTCTCTCCAAGGTGGTGAAGGTTGTATTACAATAGGGACAAGAGCCTTAAACTAAAAGAACAAACCTAGAGATAAAATTACATAGAACTACACACACACATAGAGAGACATAAATAAGTGTATGTAGAAACTAGTGAAAATTGAATAAGGCTTGTAGTCTAGTTAACAATACTATACCAATGTCAAATTCCTGGTTTTGAAATTATACTACATTTTATGTAAGATTAGCATTAGAGGAAGCTGAGCAAAGAGTACATGGGACTCTCTGTACTATTTTTATAACTTCCCGTGGTCTTTAATTATTTCAAAATAAAAACTTAAAAAACACCTCTCGGTAGAGATAAATAAAATAAAATTAAGAATAAACCTCTACTAGTGTTGAGGGGAAGGTAGGCTCCCCAGTCCCTTTAATTCACATCACAAAGGTGGTCATCAACTCTGCTTCCACGTAAGGTCCACCTTGGCTGCCAGAAATCCACTGTGGTTGTACAAAGTAGACCATTAGATGGAAAACGGGGGCCTAACTTTTCCCCTTAGCATTGATGTGTAGTGGATGGGGAGCTCCAGTTCTGATCAAATTCGTTCCTAGTGAACATGACGTGTATTACATGGGGACCTCCTCCCACAACCATCCTCATCCCTGTATCTTGCTGGATGTATATGTCACCATCCATGAAGCCCATATGTATGAAAGAGCAAAAGAGATGGGTCAGTTTCACTGGATTCTTGTTAGAGATGGTGTGATGTTACAGGAAGAGAATTGGCCATGGAATCAGAAAGCCCAGTTCTACAACTTTGTGACATCATGATCTTGAGCAATTTAACACAGCTTAACCTCAATTTTCTCTCTATAAAATAGGGACACAAGTCTACATAATCACATGAGATAATGACTGTCAATCACAATTTAGTTACACAGAGGATTGATCTGAACAGAAGGTTTACTGTCCCGGATACTTCACACTGTATGTGGAACTAGCATAGGCCCCTTATGAGGTTATTTCACCAGTGCACATTCACAAATCTTCATGCAGAAATGTGTTCTGGTATTCTCCACGGTCTGAATTTGCATGTGGATGTATTTTAGCTTCCAACCCAAACTCTGTGTGATAAAATTAATCCTTGGAGCTGCTGAATTATAAGGCTGGAGGCTTCCATTGGAGGTCCCAGTGTTAGTCACAGCTCTGGATTTATGAACTCATAAAACATTAACTGCATTTCTCTGTGATTTGTGTCTGATTTTGTTTTTCACACATGATTCGTAAGTGAAGTATGCTATCCCCATATGACATCAGTGCCCTGATAAACACAAGAACAAGTTTATAGGTTTAACTGTCTTCACACCCTAGAAATATAAAAACTGAATGATATAAAGATGAACTGGAAATCTATAGACTTCATAAGACTACTGGTTGCACTGTCCTATGCTGGAAGAGTGTGAGTGGGCCAAAGCCTGACATTAGCTAACTGGGCTCTCTTAGCAGAAGTTCGGGTAAGATGACTAGGCTTTCCTGGTGATCCCCGAGGAACTTCTATTTTCTATTTTTATTTTCCTACATTTCTTTCAGGGACAGTGGTACACAATGTTTTTGGAAAAATTGCTATCAGTATTTGCTGCAGTGAAAGTTAACCATCTCTCAGACCAGGACCATGGTAGCAGGTAGGTAATACCACATTTCACAAAGCCTTGGCTCTAGAGATATCATGTAATTGATGGGCAAGGTTGACTCCCCAATAGAACAAAGAGGCAATTCTTCTTGTTTGTGCATTTGGTCATCAAATTCAAAAATGGCAAAAAGACAAAAATGAATCAAGCATTAGGGCCATTGCAGCTTGGTACAAAGCCAGGCTCAGGCTACACAATCGCCATGGTCATAAAAGCCACAAACATAAAGAATTTCCCAAGAGCCTGGGATGGGGAAAAGGGAAGAAGATAAGGGAGCAGACAGAAGAAGAGGAACCTAAGAGAAGGGGAGTAGAGATCTTTGGATGCCTCAGGCAAAGTGAAGTAATTGCCAACTGAAGGGCCAGACAGCAAAGCAGCATAGGAATTCAAAAGGACAAAGCAACCTCCCCCAAGCTCCTTGCCATACAGTTTACCATCTAAATCAGGAGAATTTGGGGGGTGAAAAGAGAGTGCTCTTAATAATTATGCCAGAACTACAGGTGCATAATGGGTTTGTTTATCTGTGGCAGACTGGGACATATGGTCAAACTTTGTGTAAGCTCCTCTCTGATCAGGCTCCTACCTACCTGCCTCCTCATCCTACTCTGTGAAGCAGAAGCCAGTTCTCAGGTACCTCAGCTATCATAAGAGCGACAGCCAACTTCTTTCCCACAAAGACACTCCTGCCCAGGTTGCACGTGCCACACTCACAGTACCTAGTTGATCAGCTCAATTTCCCAGGCCCACCAAACTAACGAGACTAAAGTAAAAACACCAGACCTCACCACCACCTTCTCATCCACAGAGTTTAGCTGAGCCTTGACTGGCCAGTCACATTCTGTCCCTATACCCTGAACACAACCTCTGGGAAACAAGTGGACTAACAGAGACTCATTTACCTTAGGAACTTGTACATATCTGTTTCTTTTGATCAAATTTTATTTATATCAAGATCTCTGAATTACCATCTACACAGCGAAGAGGAAATGTAAAACTAGTGTACCATCCAGTGGGTAAACCCCATAGTCCAGGAATAGGTAATGGACACTACCTCTCTCCTAATGGTTAGAAGGACTGTGGAACCCAGTACTCCAGTGCCTGTCATTTCCTTTCTTGCCACAGCTTTTGCTTAGCCCTCCCAAATATGATTTTCATCTCCTACATTTCCCTACAACTCCAATATAGGCTGTTTTGGTCTGTGGCTTAGACTAAAGTGCTCCAACTATCTTTTCGCTTTGGACTTGATTATCTTTATCAAGACTCTGCTATTTCTTTTACTGTGGCTTCCTAGCACTACTCCTATGGCAAGTTCATGTGCCTGAAGCTTTTTTGCTTTGGAGTTCTTTTCCAAGAGACCCTGTGGTCCTTTATAAGAACTGACTCCTGGCAAATGTGCCTCATAGTCCTTCCAGATGTGCCCAGAGACGCCCAATTAGTAGAGTAATACCAGCTTAGACTCCAACGGGGATCATTCACTACACTTACAATAACCCTATGTATGACAAAGATCAAGTGTTATCTCTATTTTACAGTTGGGTTAACTAAGACTGAGAGGGTAAGACTTACCCAAAGCCACACTGTTAAGAAAGTAGAGAGGCAGAACTGCAGTCTAAGGGTACCTTGTACTCACCAACAGGAAAACCAACCAAAAAACAGTAAATTTTATAAAAGAAACACAATAACAAAATCAGTAAACCAGTTGTATGCAGACAATCTATATGTTTAACATCTTTGTATCTTCACTTTCACCCCAGGGTCTAATCCTTAGTAGTTGGGCCAAAAAGCCATCAGCACCAAGCTAAGGTTACTTTAGATCTGCTTGCTTTGCAGGTCAGATTGAAGGATGCCTGAGACAAGCAATAAATTCTTCCCCTTAATATTTCCCCAATAAATTCTTCTGCTCTTAATATTCTACATACAGTCAGTTGTCTCATGGGTATGTTGGCTGCAGTAGGGCCTTATCTCATGTTAAGCACTTCACAATAGACACTGTGGAGTTTGTCAAACTATATATCTTCCTTTAGCTTCAAACAACTCACATTGAATGTCAGAGATGCATTTCATGATTGAAAATGAACCCAGAAGCAGAGCATTTCAAAGGCTCCATTAGAAACATACCAGAGCTTGAAACCTCCAGAATAAGGAAAGGAAGCAATGCACATATTCATGCCCCCAAAACAGCCAAAGCTTCACAGCCCAGAGCTAGCAAAAACTGGTTAGAGACTCTAGGATAATGTGCAGCAGTTATCAGTCCTTTGTTAAGGCTATCAAAGCACCACCTTTTAAAAAAAAACAAAAAACAAAAAAAACAAAAAAACATTGGAAATCCAAGTCTCCACCAGCCTGTACCCATGGAAACCATTCTGCCTGCAGAAATCGCCCCACCAGGGAACAAGCTAGCATAGCTCCAAATTGCTCCTCCAAGCAAAGAGTGAGGTCGAAATGACTCCTCTAGCCGTACAACTCACTAGTGTCCCATGATTTGACCATTTTCTTCCCACAATCACTCCCTTATCCCCTAAGAAAGGAAAAAATTAAACTTTAGACCCTCAAAGCAAGTGAAATGATGGGTCAGTCTATCTGAACAAACAAGAGGTGATTCATTGGCTGATTTGTCCTCCCAAAGAGGCAGAGGGCAAGAATTCATTGCTTGTCTCAGGCATCCTTCAATCTGACCTGCAAAGCAAGTAGATCTAAAGTAACCTTACCTTGGTGCTGATGGCTTTTTGGCCCAACTCCAAAGCCACTTCCATTATTTGCATTTTACACACACATACACACACACACACACACACACACACACACACGTGTCTTTGCCATACCAAGGTCACTCAATATCAAGACCATTAAATCCTCTCTAAAATGAAGCCCCATTATCAAGAGGAATTAAATAATGACTAAATACACTAAGCACTGCCTCTGCTTTAGAAATGCTTATTCACTGTGCTGGCACTCCTTAGCAAAAAGCTAGTTGTCAATATGGAAAAGTTATTTGCACCATTAGGTTAAAACCCTTCCTCTCCTCCTTCAATGCCACTGTCACTTACACACACCCCCACTACCACCATAAACTTAGGTCTAGACAAGTTTGGGAAATAGGTAGACTTTAAGGTCTAGTGTTTGGTTTCTTGAAGCCATTAGCACTTTAGCCTTTAAAATGCTTCTCTCTCATTTTCCAGCATTCTCTCTGAGCCAAAGTCAGCTCCCATTCCATAATTCCACAGGCTGCATCATTATGCATGGCTTACACTGCTTTAGGGAAAAGGTGGAATGTAAACAGTTCCATCCAAGCACACATAATCAAACAGAGCAGGCAGTGTGAGTGGTGATGTACAACCTTGGACATGACATCGGTATTTCAGGTGGAAACTTCTCCCACAAAATATGTAAAGGAAGGAGGAAGAAGACAAAGAATATACCAAATATCTCATAAAGCCAGGGCAGGTTAAATTCTCACTGCTGGTGTCACCCTGCTCGTGTCAGATTTTGACAAGATAAAAGTAACTCCCTTCAAACAAATTTTCGAAGTCCAGGAAGGAGGCTTCTCTATCTACCTGACACCAATACAAGTAAGACTAGACAATCCTCTTGCTATGACTTGATGCTCTTAATATTCTATGGCTATAGTCCAAACAGGTTGATCTCAACATATATTGCCTACAATGGAGAATACCAATATTTCATTCTATTGCTCAAGTTTTTAATGAGTTCAGGTAAAATGAGAGTAACAGGACAAAAATTAAAAACAATCTCAGCCACTAACTCTCTGCTACCCTACTACCTATGTAATTTTAATCTTTCACTATTTTATTAAAGTCACAATTAGCCAGATACTGCCCAATAAATAACATTCATTCCTACCTCTGTACCTTTATTCATTCTGGTTTATACACCTTCTTTGCAAAAGTCTATACTGCTCCTATATTTAGTTTGTCTCACCTTCTCCATGAAGTCTTCCTTTCCTGAACTTCTGGGGTAGTGGTTTCCAAACCTTAGCATACATCAGAATCCCCTGTAGGGCTTGTTAAAACAAAGATTACTAGGCCCCACTTGCAGAGTTTGAGTCAGAAAATCTGAGGCCTGAAAATTTGCATTTCTATCAAGTTCCCTGGAATAATGCTGATGCTGCTGGTGGTTTATCTTCAGTGTATCTAGCACTTGACTACATACTTTATATACTGTCATTTATTGTTTTTCAGTTGATTTATGAACATACCGGATAAGACTTTATGCTGGGAAGAACAGAAAACCCAATGCAAACTGGCTTAAACAAAAAGTGGATTTATTTTCTCACTTAACCGGATCGTCCAGATATTGGTTGACCCAGTAATTCAATGATATCTTCAAGGACTCAATTTCCTTATATCTTTCTGCTCTGACATCCTCAGTGGCAGCTTTATCCTAAAACTGGTTCCTCTCTTGGCAATAATACAGTTGCCAGCCACAATTAAGACTACGTATTTCTTACTAATATCCAGAGGGACACACAGAACATCTTAGCAGCATTCCAAATAAGAGAACGAAAATTCACCCTGATTAGGTAGCCTGAAGCAAGTGGCCTGTGAAGGACAGGGGTGGATATCAGAAGGAAAATCTGAATATTGTTAGGAAGAGAACGTATCCCATAAAGGCACCCAGCAAACGTCTACTACACAACTCAGCCAGAGGATAAAACCAACTAGGGCATCATCTATATCTCTTATACCACACAGGGAACACTCAATAAATGGATGATTTATTGCTTTTTTAAAAATAATTCTAGCAATTGATTTGGATGTATCCTTGTAGACTGGATAATCACTTAACCAAATTTTGTTCTTGATCAACCAACTGTTTGAACTTCATGCAAAAAATGTTGGTAACAGTGTTCTGTAGTTTTCTTATATTGGGTTGGCCAAAAAGTTCGTTCGGGTTTTTCTGCTACAAACTAACCTGAACAAATTTTTTGGCCAGCCCAACAGATCTAAGTTAGCAAGCACCAGTTCAGACTTTTCTGTTACGATGTAAAAAATTATTCTTACTTGTTTAAAGAGAATCAGATATTCTCATGGTATTTTTTATTTTTTAAATTTTATTGAAGTATAGTTGATTTACAATGTTGTGTTAGTTTCTGGTGTATAGCAAAGTGATTCAGTTACATATATGTAAATATATATAAAACATTTATATATGTATTCTTTTGCATATTCTGTTCCATTATGGTTTATTACAAGATACTAAATATAGTTCCCTGTGCTATACAGTAGGACTCTGTTGTTTACCCATCCTATATAATAGTTTGCATCTGCTAATCCCAAACTCCCAATCCTTCCCTCCTCCATCTAATTCTCTTTAAAATGAATTTTTTATCCAAAACATTCATGAAAAACTAGTTCCACTACCTCAACCAAAGGTCTGGGGTCTGACTATTAGGACAGCTCTTACTGCCATGTACTATTGTAATTGTTAGAAAACTCTATATATTGAACTAAAAATCAGTTTCCTTAGAACTTTTACTCATCCATCTTAATTCTACCATTAGGGGCTATGCCAAACAAGTCTTTCTTAGGGTACTGCCCATACCTTAGGGCATATATTTGAATGTAGGTGTCTTATACACTGGAAATTAACAAGACCATTTTTCATACGCTACTTCAAAGAAAAACCAATTTGGGAAAACACGGTAAGCTGTTATACTAGTTTACTGAGCTGCCATAACAAAATTCCACAAACTAGGCTTACAACAACAGGAATGTATTCTCTCACAATTCTGAAGGCTAGACGTGCAAAATCGAGGTGTTAGCAGGGCCATGCTCTTTCTGAAAGCTCTAGGGAAGAATCTTTCCTTTCCTCTTCCTAGCTTCTGGTGGTTGCCAGCAATCCTTGGCATTCCCCAGTTGCATCACTCCACCCTCTGCCTCGGTCATTACATGGTCTTTTTCCCTGTGTTTCTCTTTTGTGTCTCTGTGATGTGATGGAAAAAGAGGCAAAAAAGATTTGAAAGGTAAGAGGGACTCAAACCCACCATTGTTGGCTTTGAAGATGGAAGAAGGGAGCCACAAGCCAAGGAATGCAGGTGACCTCCACAAGCTGGGACCGTCTGTCAGCTAACAGCCAACAAGAAACTGCAAGAAACTGAATTCTGCTAACAATCTGAATGAGCAAGGAAATGGAATCTCCCCAAAAGCTTCCAAAAAGGAACCCTTCTGAAAACTTGACTTTAGTCCACCAAGAGCCTTGTCAGACTTCTGACCTACAGAAGCATAAGATAATAAATTTGTGTTGTTTTGAGGCACTACGTTTGTGGTAATTTGTTACAGCAGCAATAGAAAACTAACACAGTAGGTAAATAATAATAATATAACTATAATAGTTATATTATTATTATTATCATCATAATCACCACCACTACCACCACCACCACCATCCACAGACCAAAAAGACAATAATAAGTCTCAGAAAAATTAAGTATTATTCCTAAGGTCACATAGGTAGTAGGTAGCAGAGCAGAAATTTAAAC
Source organism: Balaenoptera musculus (assembly GCF_009873245.2). Lineage (NCBI taxonomy): Eukaryota > Metazoa > Chordata > Mammalia > Artiodactyla > Balaenopteridae > Balaenoptera > Balaenoptera musculus. The sequence goes on along the minus strand of NC_045806.1, from coordinate 101,407,220 downwards.
AGAAGCATGCCTGATAGCAGAGGCCATGTTTTTTTAATCACAATGGTATACTGCCCATCCCAAGAAACAGTGAGATCCCAAAGAAATAAGTCTTAGAAGAAATAAAAATTACATTAACCCTGTGCATCTCACAGAGTACTGACAGCAATACCAGTAAATTTAGGCAGGCAGCTTTTCTGATCTTTGAAAATACCTGACTTCAAAAGCAGCATTGACTTTTAGAATAACTGTAGCATGAGCAAATGTTTGTAACCCTTCTTCTCTCCCTTTCTTTTCCTTAACTCCTTCATCCCTCTCTCCAATATCCCACCAACCTAAAATATCTTCACAGAACAAATGGCCAAGAATAAGCAAAATGATCCTGAAAAGTTGGGGAGATTTGCTCCCTTTTCCAAAATCTTAAAACTTTATAAAGCCACAGCAATTAAGATGGGATAAGAAAATAGGCCAATGGAATGGAATAGAGAATCCAGAAACAGACTTATGCATATATGAAAACCAAATATATGACAGAGTTACCCACTGAAGATAAGAAGAGAAAGAATGGGTTATCTAATAAATGGTTCTGGGATAACTATTTATATGGAGAAAAAAAATGGATCCCTACATTACACCATACAAAATCAGTTGCAGGTCAATTAAAGAAGACTCCATTTGAAAGACCAAACTTAAAAAAAAAAATTGTAAGGGAAAATATCTTTTATGATCTCAGGTTAGGGAAAACATTTTAAGCATATCAGAGAAACACTAATCATAAAGAAAAAGATGGATAATTCTAAAGCATCAAAATTGACAAGTTGCGTATCACAAGACACCATAAAGAAATTAAAAGGCAACTTACAAACTTAGAGGAGACGATTGTTAAGTCATATAACTGGCAAAGAATTAGTATCAGAAAGATATAAAAAACTCCTACAAACTATTAATGAAAAATACAAATTGTTCAACAGAAAAATGGTCCAATGATATGAACAGGTATTTGACAAAAGAGGAATTATAAATGGCCTATAAAACATGAAAAGCTGTGCAACCTCACTTGTAATCAGAGAAACACAAAACAGAAACATAATGATATGAAGTTTACAACCACCAAATCTGTAATAAATTAAAAATCTGTTAATAAGAAGTGTTGGTGAAGATGAGGAGCAACAAAAACTTTTACACTCTGCTGATAAATTGATATGAACTCTTTGGAAAAGTTGAATATGCTTATTCTCTATGATCTAGTACTTCCTCTCCTGTACACATACCATAGAAAAATTTTTGAACATGTACAAGACACATGTACAGAATGTTTCATAGCAGCACTTATAAATCTGAGAACAAACCAAATATTCATCTATAGGAAAAATTTATAATATATTCATACAACGGAATACTGAAAATGAATAAAATACATGCAATAACATGAAATATCTCAGAAATATAATGTTAAGGGAATAAAGTCACAGTATTACTCCATCCCTACAAAGTAAAAAACATGCAAAAGTAAACAATATTTCGCATAAATGTATATACATATGTGATTTTTTAAACTGAAAATAGCAAGAGGATGATGAACACACAATTGAGTATACTGCTTTCCTTTCATGAGAGTGCAGCAGCTTTCAAGTGGGCTGATAATGCTCTATTGCTTAAGCTAGGTGGTAGACATATGGGTGCTCATCTATTATTCTTTTGGATATACGACATGGTTCATTATAAACATTTTATACGTCAGCTGAGAAAACATGTATTTGAGGAGTGGTATTAAAACTGTGCTTCACTGAACTGCCTAAAAGACAACTATAAGAGGGGGTGAAAGGATGCCAGAGCTGTGGGAGTGTTAAGGAGGTAACACTCTGGGCTCCCCTACTCTGACTTCACTCAGAGCAGCTGCACCTTTCTGAATACAGAAAAAGGTTTGAAAACCACTTCAAGCAGGATTATTTTGCAAAAAGAAGAGTGTACACTAAGTCACAAGGTCCCCTGGTACACATGTATTTGCTTGTATGGCATTAGCTATTTGGCAGAAGGCCAAAGAAACCAAAAGCCTAAGTAGCAGTATCCACTATATTTCAATTTTAAAAAAAAGCTTAAGTATCAGTAGCCATTGCCCACAGGTGACAAATTCAAAATAAAGACAAAACAGTCGTGAAATGATATTATAGGTCAGGATGAGAAAACTGGTGCCTACTTACATGCAACTTTTCAAGAATTCATCAGTAATGAAATGGACAAAGTAACTTTTCCCTAAGCCTCTGCCCTTGATTCCTTCTTTTTACCACCTGTAAGCTTCATCATCATTTCCAACATCAAAAGGGGGTCTATTATTCTTTTTAACCCTATCTCTGTTGCTCACTCACTCTCTCTGATAAAATGTCCCATGTGGCTATATATTTTTTCTTTTACAAAGTGTATCAGCAAATGTGAAATTTTCCCCAGCATCAATCATGGAGTATTATTACAAAAATATTCTGATCTAGCTGCATGCTTCGGCAATTCCAATATCTAAATGGAGACCATCAAAAAATGCTTTTATGGCTTTTAATCTTTTTTTCTTTTCTCTGCAGCATTTTCAACCTGGTGCAACATCCCTGCTGACTTTTTTTGTTTGGCAAAGGTCAGCTTTGACTGTGCCTTGGCGTTTCAGCAGAAATGAATAATCTGCTTAATGAGGGCAATTTCCTGCTCTGACCTACCCTTTAATTATTTTTTAATCATGTATTTGGCATATTTGGTCATGATAGTTCATCACTTCCTTTGCAAAGTTGCTTTGTAAATAAGAATGAGAACACTTATTCTGTACAGTATGAAATGAAGCTATCACAGGGAGGGTGAGCCTCACTTTAAAGTAGACTAGGTTCCCAAAAGGTGGGTACAAATGACATTTCTGTATAACCAGCCTTATCTTTCCATAAACGAATATGATCATTTCTAATATGCTTCATATCCATCTTGGAGTAGTCATCACTACTGATTATTTGCCCCTTAATTTTTGATTTTACTAAGGTCTCTCCAACAAGTTGTTAATACTCTATAAACATATATCAAATATACCAAGAGAATATAATATTTAAAGAACCAAAATGAGAAATTTGGGGATATGGGAAGGCATTTTATGATGTGACTAATCACCTCCCTAATTTGTTGGGGCTTTTAACTTTGAACTTTCATGCACAGATAAATACTCTTATATACAAATACCATTATAAAGGATTCTGTATAAAAAAGGTTTCCAAGTCCTCCTGGATGACCTTGTATTGATATTCAGTAAAGGACCCACTCTTTATCATGCATCACAAACTAGCGTACCAAAACTGAGGGGAAATCCAGCAGTGTGTGACACATATCCTGGCACATCTTCCTGGGATTTCACTATTACTCAAAGACTTAGGGGAAGGGAGAGATTCAAGTAATTTAACTAAGTAATCAAAAGCATTATTTTTTATTAAAACAAACATTCTAAAAAAGGAAGTTATATTCATATAATATTCCTATAATTTAAAGTACAACTATTCAGAGAAATATCTTGCTTTCAGAAGTACTTAGAACTCTGTCCCCCCTTACCCTCACAGCTTTAGTAAAGTTTTCTCTACCATTAGGGGTACTTTGTCAGAAAAGTTTGAGAAGCTAGATCTACAGCATCTCTGACAAGAAGCTTTCCAGTCTCTATTTTAACATTTCAAACGATGGGTGAGCTTTCACCTCCAAAAAGCAAAGCACTGCATTGTTTAAAAAAAAAAAAAAAAACCTTTAAGGATGGGCTGGCTGCCTTACCTGCTCGGGCTTCTGCCTCCGTGTACTACTGTGCTTGCGCGTGCCAGCACATACACGCACGCTCTCCCCTCCCCCATTCCGGATTAGTCTCTTTTTCCAGTTAAAGGCTATTTTTTTTCTTGAAGCATAACAAGAGCAGCCTAAGCACCCTCGGCACCAAAACTCTTCAAATATTCACTCTTTCTCCTTCTGCCGGACTTTCTCACTGGAAAGGAGGTTGGTAAGAAGAGGTCAAAGGTACGGTGACCTGGACGTACTTCCGCTTCCTGAACTCAAGAGAGTACGGCACACGCGCGCCCCAGGTCAGTAAGGTTGACTTCCGCTCCCCTCGTGCTCTGAGAGCTGAATCACGGAGCGCGCCCAACCATTCGATCGTAGTGCAGAGGACTGGTATGACTCCAGTGGGTAAAGCTTTTAGAAATGAGCAAGGATCTGTTGAAGATGTTTTTTGGGACTTTCAGATAAACATCTTAGGTGAAAAGGATGATACCCCAGTACATTTCTGTGACACATGCGAATTGCCAATTAAAATCTATGGGCCGGGGCTTCCCTGGTGGCGCAGTGGTTGAGAGTCTGCCTGCCAGTGTGGGGGACGCGGGTTGGAGCCCTGGTCTGGGAGGATCCCGCATGCCGCGGAGCGACTCGGCCCGTGGGCCACAATTGCTGGGCCTGCGCGTCTGGAGCCTGTGCTCGGCAACGAGAGGCCGCGATGGTGAGGGGCCCGTGCACCGCGATGAAGAGTGGCCCCCGCTTGCTGCAACTAGAGAGGGCCCTCGCGCAGAAATGAAGACCCAACAAAGCCATACATACATACATAAATTAAAAAAGAATGTAAGCAGATAAGAATAGCATTAAAAAAATTTTTTTAAATAAAAAATTTAAAAAATTAAAAAAAAAAAAATCTATGGGCGGATGATTCCATGCAAGCATGCTTTTTGCTATGCCTGTGCTATTTTACATGGAAAAGAAGGCAGTAAGATGTTCCCAGGCTGTAGTAATCCTGTGGAACGAATTGAAAAGCATACGCAAGGTTCTCTCTTCATGTGTGGCACTGTTCAAGGATGCAAGAGATCGTGTTTGTCTCGAAGAGACTTAAAGGCTCATCAACCACGGCCATACAAGAGCTGAAAACTCTCTTGCCCGTACTCAACTTGAAAATGTTCATTCTGCATGTTGTCCCACCACCTACTGAAATCTGATCATCTTATAACACCGCCAGATGAGCATCATATGAACCATATTCTGCCAAAGCAATACCTTATGATACTACTACCTCCTTTGCAAAGTGTTCGCACAAGCCATATAATCTGCCACAAGAAGATATTAGTGCTCCTCCAGCAGAGTTCATTGTCCATGAATTCACCTCTATATCTTTCAGTGAGTCAGGAAGCTGAGTCAGAAAACCTTTACATTTCAACAAGAAAACATAGCAATTTAGTAACTGTCCCTATTCAGAATGACTCAAATTCGGGTACTTGAGAACCACTACCTCCTGCCTCTGCAATTGCTCACCATCATCCTGAATATCAGGGTCAACCAGTGGTATTGAACTCTCATGGAACTATGCCTCCACAGCAATATTTTACCACGCTACCTCCTCTGCAGCAATAAGTCATCAAAGGCCACATCCTTTCCAGGCCACAGGTACTTTTCACTTGATTCATAGCCACGCTTCAGGTGCATCAGTGACTTCTACTCCACCACCCTCTCCATAGACCTATTATTGCTCAGATGCCACCTTATATGAAATATCTTCCACCAGGACCTACCTCACCTCAACAGGGTAATCCACCTGTAAGTACACATCCTTCTCACCATTATAATGCTCACTCTTTACCCCAGTTTACTGAAGATCAAGGAACTCTGGGCACTCCATTTATATAACTAGGGGAAGTAAGTCATGTTATGTGGCCTGCACCCAGAGGACCACCCCTTCCTCCAGGAAAGCAGCGTCTTCCTTTCTCAAACCTCACTTCTTGGACTACACTTCCCAGATCAGACGAGATATAAACCATATTACCAGTAGTAATAGTAAATATTTTTGAACAGAAGATATGAGGGGAAGAAAAGGATTGTCAACCTTCTCATTAAGCTTTGACCATTTGGGGAAGGAAAAGCACCTCTTACAGAAGTGGCTATAAAACATTTAAAGTCTTGTCTCTTAAAATGGTTTTAAACCTTGATCTTGGGAGTGATTTTAAGTACTTTACTACAGTGCAGATAAGTGGCTCAGTTGAGATTAACTATGCTTTAACAACTTTGTTCCTCTAGTATGGTAAATTGATCCCAGAAGTGACCATTTGCAATATTATATCCTGGGCGGGGGAGGGGGGGCGGGGACTGTGTTCTGCTTTCAAAAGTGTTGTTTTTATTAAACCCAATGTTTAGTTTTTCTTGTGATACATTTTGTTAACCTGGGTAAAAAGAGTAAATTTCAATATGGTTGCAAAAGAACAATAAGGCCTTTGTACTTTGTACACAAATCTGTCTCCCTGTAACTTCCAACGTTCTTGTTTCTAGGCCCAAATTGCTTTTTCTTTACTGTAGCTTAGGCTCTGTGGCCCAAACCACCTGCAGGCTGAGCTCTGCCCTGGATTCTAGACACCACACAAACCAGAAGTATTTAAGCAGTTCTAGCCCAAATCTGTCAAATCCAGCATCAAATCCCTCTTACTACTCCAACCCTGATCTTATGCCCCAGTTTTAATGGGCCATTGCCCCTTTCCTGTGTTAAAAGATGAACTGAGGCATATTAAAATTTTTAAGAGTTATGAATTCAAATCAGGTAGCATTCAATCTAGCAGATAGAAAAGAGCTCTGAGGAGCTGTATAAAATGAGCAACTTTTATAGGCAGAAGGGAACAGGAACAAGGAAGTTACCCTAGGCAAAAAAGCAGATTGGTTATTGCAAGGTTACTTTCCTTTAGGGGATGGCAGGGATTAGTTAGGCAGGTTGCCTAACTAGTGCCGATAAGGTGATTTCTGGCTGATTGGGTTAAGATTCCATGTCTGGGAGAGCCAAAGCTGTAATTAAGTCAAGTCTCAGTTTGGTGACCTGGGACTTAGCATAAGTGACTCCATTTTGTTGTCTTGTTTCTAACACCTGAGAGCCAGTGCTCACCTCATACTCAAGTTCCAGTTACTAAGGCTGTTTCTTCTTCCTATGTGTGAGTCCCTATCCAAGTAATATATTAGGTAGTATAGGCCGTCTATGACTTTTTCTTGCCAGTATAAGGGTAAATAAAATCTTAAAAATTAAATTTTCCCTAGCGCCAAAAAGTAGAGAACTTTCCTCCTCCCATTTTCTTTTAGCATTTCCTTCAGAAAACTTGAGATTATAAATGCTAGCTCTGCCTCTGAAATATATGTAAATCTTTTTCAAAGCTAAATAAGCCTCTTGCAGTTTTACATCCCAGGAATGTCATTCCTGGGGCCAAGGAGCCATTTCTTTGAAAAATGAACACCAAGAGTGGTACCCTATCTCCCTGTCTGTGGAAATTTAGTTCCAAGATGTAACTTCTTGCTTGTAAAAAGGATGAGATTTTATTTTTGCTCTGGATAGATACAATTAATGTGTATGTAATAGATTAACATATATATATATATATAAAACATATGTACATGTTAATGGGTTAACAAGTATATAAAAGGGTAAGAGTTCTTTTTTGTCTCTGCAATCTATTGCGGAGGAAGAAATTTTTCTCTACCCTTCTGGCTGGTCTAAGAGTTAAATTGACATGAGACAGATTAACAGGAGAAAAATCACACAAAAGTTTAATAACATGTATACATGGGAGAGACCCAGGAAAACTAAGTAACTGGCCAACACGGCTAAAGCCCTTACCTTAAATACCATCTTCAGCTAAAGACAGAGGAGGATGGGGGTAGTGGTTTGGGACTTCCAGGGGAGGAAGGCAATTCACATGGAGATAGAAAAGCAAATGTTTGGTAAACAGATGTTTGCTGGGCCAGGCAGGCAGAGACAATGGGACACAGAGCAGACTCTGATCTTTAGGCCCTGCCTAGAGTTCCCCCCAGCACACCTAGCCCATATTCTTTGCAGATAGCTCTGGTGATAACTCTATTCTGGAACAAACCCACTATCTACATTCTTTTAGGCAGTTCAAGGGAAGGTCAAAGTTTCTTTTAAGGCCCAAAGAGTCTTAATCAGCTTAAATTAATCCTCATGCCAAAGAGACTCATTTTAGGGTGGCAAATTTTGCTCCCCTACAAATCTCTTTAGCAGATTGCCTATGCTGCACATGGCAGTCTGGTTTAATGTTTATCAATTAATAAAACTATTTCATTCTTCTCCATGTTTTATAGAGAGGTCTTATTGGGTTGGCAGGAAGCTTTATGTTTGTTATTTCCCCAACAATTTGGCAATGAGGATAGGATCCATCTGGCAATTCCTGAATTGGGTGGATTGGCTGAAAGTCTTGTGGCCACACAAGAGTCATGTGAGAGACCCTGAATTATAAAAATTCTTTCTAGCTCTCCGCTCTTTTGGAATACTAGCCAGATGTGAATTACACTCTCCAAATTCAAGATTATATTATTGACTAAGTATAGGTGACACCAGTTCTAAAATCCCGTCAGGGTCACCATTGACTTTGTTGGTGGAAAAATATGGGAAGCCGGAAATGCTGCCTGCAGGTCTCCCACTCAAATTGCCAATACCTTTCTGTCACATTTGGAATGAGTATACATACGAGAATCCAGTCTTACAGTGGCCTGAGGACTGTTTCTTTTCATTCGGACAGATTAACATATTTACAGGGGCTCTTAGAAGTACCTCATTCTAAGCATATGAATTACTGGTATTTATCATGATTATCATTCTAAGGAGAGAGTGAAAAATTATTTGATAACTAGGAAGAAAGATTGAGAAAAACTAAGAAACTCAAGAATTAAAGTCACTTTCTCTTACACAGAACTGCCCTCTCTTCTCTGCTATCCCAGCTTTCTCTCTGAGTCTCTTTATCTTTCCCTATTTCAAGTCAACTCCTGGGAAGAAGGCAGGTGATCTTTTAGATGGGCGGTTCCTTCCATTAGACTTCCCTGCAAGGAGAGACAAGGGTACAACTTCTCCAGCTGTTAATGAATTATTTGCCCTGCTTGAGGGCATATGTTTGTATGCCTCATGTTCTAGCCTGACTCCACTTCACATCTCAGCCCTTGAATCCACCTCCAAGAGTTGCTTAGCAAACATTCACCATGTCACAAAAAAGCAGACATGACAGAAAGATGTCATCGGGGAATAATTGAGAATTTGGGTAAAAGACTGTGTCCCTGTATGAAGGTAACAAGACAGAGTAGCTGCACAGGCCACATGGGGAAAGACAAAGGTGTTAGGCCTGATAAATATTCACATGGGAAAAAGAAACCAACGTGCCATATAATCCTACATTTTTCTTGTCTCAATATAAGGAAAACCAGACCTTCCTATTCAGATCACCAGTGAAGCCAATACCATCGAGGAGCTCATCCAAGCCTCCCAGGTAAGCCATGTGCCTCTCTCACCACTTGATATTAGTCATTTAAAGACTTCTTTTCCTGTGCCTGAAAAGACTCACAAAAGTACTCTGCAACATGTTTTCAGTTTGTAGCCCCGTAAATGGGGATGTCCACTGGCTGCTACAGGGAATTCTGCAACCAGCAGACTTCACTCAGGTTGTGGAGCAAACATGTTGGGGACTAGAGGTGACCCACTACAATGGGTATAGTGGCCAAGGGAACCCACCACTGCTGTGGAAGAACTAAGGGCTTTTAAAACCTATCAAGAAGGGTTGCTAATGGTGAGCTGGGAGACCCTGCCACAGTATACCCAGAAACAGGTGCCTCCCCACTTGATTTCCACCAGCAATGTGTTGCTTTCTCACAATTCACTGGCATGGATACACGGGCAGATCAAAATCACCCTCTAGTCCTGTTCACCTTTGTCTTGGCTCTCTTGCAAACTATCCAAACTCAAGTTAGGGAAAAGGTAATAGGTTGGCAAGGACAGACTATTTCTCAAAACTTAGCAGCAGCTACACAGTTTTGTGGCAATCTAGAGAAAGACAAAAATGCGAAAAAAATAAAACCCACAGTGTTGGTTTAACTGAGCAGCTATTTACTAAAGGGGATAACCCTACTCTGGTCAATCTATGCAGGGAGCAAAGGAAGAAGGGAAAACTGCATATTATTATGGCAAAAAGCCAGGATATTAGAAGAGCGATTGTAGGAAGAGACTCCAGAGAATGGAAAAATTCCAACAAGGGAATCAAGAAAACCCAGAAGGACAAAACCCTTAGCTGGGAGATAATTGGCAAATGGCTCAAAATTGACAGAGTGTGGGAATCTCATAGGTGAGAACTGGCAAACCATATTCTTCAATAACTTTCCCTCAGGCTAACCTATCCTTGCCTTTTCTGGTAGATAGTGGTGCTACTTATTCTGCAATTAACTTGGAAATTTCTCATTTTGCATCTAGTGATAGATCAATACAGGTTGTTGTTAAAAAACAAAAAAAGTTTGTTGGTATTTTGTGTCAGCCTGCTAATTGTTCCTTTTCTTCAGTAGTTCCCATACAAATTGTTCCTCTGACTGAGGAACATGCTTTCTTACTTTCTCCTGATTCGCCTGTCAACCTATTGGGGAGAGACCTGCCATGCAAATTAAAGGCTATCATATTCTATACTCCAGCTGGAGTGTTTGCTGAGCTCCCTTGGAAGACGGCACCTGATTTGCTTACTATGTGCCAGAGCTGAAACAAACTGATGCATTGCTTTGGGCCATTACTTAGGAATAATGATACTGGTTTAATTTGAGATAGAGAACCAGGAAAAATAGCTTACAAAAAGGATAAGCCATAGCCATGTGTAAAACAAGATATCCTTTGTTTAGAACTCAATTTGTAGGAATAAAACTAGTTATAAAAAACTAGGAGGAAAAAAGGAGGGATAATTTTCAAATGTACTCACCCTGTAATACTCCCATACTTTTAGTAAAGAAGGAAAATAAATTTGATATAACTGACTACTATACAGATTTGTATAATTTCTTAAATAAATTTTCTGTTCCTTTAATCTATATAGTTCCTAACCCCACAGCTCTTCTGATTTCAGTACCATTGTCTGTAAAGTTTTTCACTGTAGTTGATCCATATTCTACTTTTTTTTTCTTTTCTTCTAGTGGATAAGTCTATATTTTTGTTTGCTTTTACTTATGAAGTAAGTCTTATGAAGTTAGAGGATTCCAAAAGGGTTTGGGGATTCTTACACTGTTTTCCCTAGTTGCTTACAAGAAAACAGAAATTTGTCCCACCAGGAGGATCTATAATTATTAAACATATAGATGATTTTCTGATAGTTTCAGAAATTAAAGAGTAATGCAAAACTGATCCTTTGGCTTCACAGGAGCTCAAGGGCTCACTAGAAAATTTGCAATATTACCAAACTGAAAAAAAAATATTTGAGGCATCTGTTATCAGCTAAAGGACACAAAGTGATAATGAGTCGGCCAATTATGTAGATGAAATGACCTACTACCAAAAAAATAATAATAAAATACATTTTTTAAAATAAACACTACTTAGAGAGTTTTGGAGACTAGTAAGATACTATGGACAGTGAATTCCAGTTTTTGCAGAGCAGGCAAAACCGCTGACAATGCAATTGCATAATTCTTCAGGTCCTCTAGTTTGGTCCCTAGAATCTCAAGAGGCATTTGAACAATTGAAATTGGCTACAGTCTCTTTCCCAGATTTGGCGATTCTACACTTTGTAAAACCTTTCCATTTTTTTTGTCCTGAAAATACAGGTGCTGCTAGTAGAATTTCAACTCTAAAGTTGGGATTAGACTAGACCAATCTAGATGCCATGGCACTGGGAACCACACTTACTGAAAAGGCTCAAGCCCTTGCATTAGTTGATTGTTTTATTTGAGTATCCCATATGTGGTGATATTTATCTTACAAGTGCATAAGACCCAGCGTTTGTTGGTACATTGTCAGACTGGCTATGAGCAAGCATTATCATCCAATCCTAGTATTTTGCTTGGAAGATGCAATCTCTTAAACCTGCTACTGTTTTACCAGATCCTAATCATATAGATGATGATTGTACAATGGTAATAGAAGAAAACGCTAGGCCCCAGTCTGATTTATTTAATAATCTTTTTTTTTAAAAAACATGGAAGAACTTTTTTTAATAAATTTATTTATTTATTTTTGGCTGCGTTGGGTCTTGGTTGCTGCACGTGGGCTTTCTCTAGTTGCAGCGAGCGGGGGCTACTCTTCGTTACGGTGTGCGGGCTTCTCATTGCAGTGGCTTCTCTTGTTGCGAAGCACGGGCTCTAGGCGCGCGGGCTTCAGTAGTTGTGGCACGCAGGCTCAGTAGTTGTGGCTCACGGGCTCTAGAGCACAGGCTCAGTAGTTGTGGCGCACAGACTTAGTTGCTCCGTGGCATGTGGGATCTTCCCAGACCAGGGCTCGAACCCGTGTCGCCTGCATTGGCAGGCAGACTCTTAACCACTGTGCCACCAGGGAAGCCTGATAATCCTTTTAAAGGCAGATTTTATAACGTTTACTTATGGGTCATTTACTAGAGACAAAAGTGGCCAATTTAAGGCTTTCTGTGCTGTGGTGACTTATCATGAAGCTTATGTTTTGCCTGCAATTAAGTTGGCACAAGCAGGTAAGTTAATAGCCATTACTGGAGCTGAAATTCTTGGTTCTAGAGTTAAAAGTAAATATATATGCTGTTGGTAAATATGTGTTTGGTGTCTGTCATGCAACAGGGCAAAATTAGAAAAATTGGGGATTCTTGATTTCTATGAGAACTGAAACATGCCATGGAGAATTGAAAGCTGATTTGTTAGAGGCTTTACAGATGCCTACTCAGATTATCGGTAGTCCATTACAGAGCCCACACAGGGCAAAATGACAATTTCTGAAGCCAATGATTTTGCTGAAAGAGCTGCAAAAGCCACTATTAAAACCTGACAGACTCCAAATTTAGAAGCCCCACTTCTAATACTAGAAACCTCTGTCCATTTTCAAAAAGAAGCTTCATAAAGAGAAATGAACAAATGGATCAAAAAAGGGGCTAAAAAAAATTCAACTGGACTGTAGGAATTACTAACAAAATAATTCCTATATCACAGTTTTTATTTGCTTGATTAGTTTATTGTTCTGTTATCAACAAAATCAAACTGAAAGGGGTTTTTTAAAAGGCACTAGACTAATACTATGTCTATCAAAAAGATGAAATTATTCAAAACATATTAAAGAGTTTTGTTATTTGCCAGTAGAATAATTAGAGACCACTTCCAAGGTAGGTGCAGAAAGGTTTCCCTGACCAACTTTACCAGGAACCCAATGGCAGTTAGATTTCATAGAATTCATGCCTATGGAAGGTAAGAGATTTTGTCTAGTTGTGGTATGTATGCTGTCTGAATGGCCTAGTCTTTTCCCTTTTCAAAAGCAGATGCCCAGGCACTGGGGTAAAGACCCTCTCCATGCACATAATCCCCACTTTTGGGACCCCAGAGCTTACTGAATCAGATGGAGAAAATCATTTTATGTCTACTGTTGTTCAGGAATTGTGCAAATGTTTGCAGATTCCTAAAAGCTATCATACTCCAAGTAGAATGAAAGACTCAAACTCTAACAAACTCATTGGCTAAAATTCATCAATCTATGGGTAAAATGGCCTAGAGATTTACCAGTAGCTTTGTTAAAAATTAGAGCAACTCTTGCAAGCAATAATGTTCTCTCTTTGAACTTACGTTTGGCAGGTCTATGAATTTGGGTCTGAAATCACTTCCTCTGCTTTGATTTAACTGAAATTTCTCATAATCATGTTCGATACCTAAATGGCTTTTCTCTTCCCTAGAAGCCCTGAGACAAAGTCAGAAGGGCCTAGAGGGACCTACTGGAAGAAGTCTGTCACTCTTATCAAACTGGGCAATTTAGTTTACATAAAAGTGTTCTGGAGGAATGTGTTTTGTCACCATGTGGAGGGACCACTTCAAGTACTGCTGATCACCCAAATGGCCATCAAGTGAAAGAAAACCCAGATGGATTCATGCTTCTCACATGAAGCCAACTGTTCAAGAGGACTGGACTGTGGTTCCCACAAAGAACTTGAAACTTAAATTTTCTAGAATAAATGGTGTTGGTACTGAACTCAACTGAAAGGAGGTATTCTAACGAACTTATTACTATTCTCAGACTGCCTTGTTGTCTTATTCAAAGTGTTAGTGAATAGTAGTATAAGAGTGAATTAGTTGTTATTTCAGTTACTGTAAGAATCACATTTTACTAGAAAGCAAACAGGTTATTCGTTATACCACTCTCTTTTCTGTATGCCCATAATGGTTCCTACAGTCACACATTTCTCATCAGCTCTAAATTGCATTCCCAGTATGGACATGGCCTGGACTTATGAATCCAAAAATCTGATTTACTGACATAAAACATAGAACCATATTCATTACTAACTTTTTATAATATTAAAGTGAAAGTAACTAATATGCATCCAGAGACTCAAGCCCCAAGTTTGACACAAAAAATGTTTTGTTAACTAGCTTGATTGGAAGGGTGGTATACAAGAGCATCTGATTAATAGAAAAACAGAAATCTGGCATTTATGGATAAAGACTACAGAAGACAGGTATAATGTCATTGTTAATCACTTTGGGATACAAGTTTTTTCCAGTCCTAGTGTGGATAAACGTGCCTGTTATACTATTATAGTAGTTCATTAAGTACCCATGGATAACTACTGACTTCGACGGAGGTGAAAAATGGCCCATAGGTTGGGTTTGTCCGCAAGACTTAAAATGATTAGAGCCATGTACACTGAACACTGGAAGTTGAAGGGGAGAATTTGCCACCCCAAAATATGCTTCTTTGAGGTAAGGATTATCTTGAGCTGCTTACTTTTAAGAAATAGCAGATACAGGAAAAGCTATTAGTAGAGGGGAAGTTACCCTTTTGTAAGAGATATTTACATCTATAAGGGAAATCTCCATTCCTAAAGGTGTCTCCCTCTCTGTACCAGGAAAAGGAAGATGATTAAATCTCCAGAAACTTATCAATGGAGAAAGCAGCAACTTAAATCTGCATAACAACTATACCCTCGTTTTCTGTGTTTTGCCTGCTAACCTCCCATAACTGCCCCCCACCCAACACCTTTTGTCTTAGCTGGAGATGGTACATAAGGTGACGACTTGGGCCATTTTGGAGAGTTACTCAGTTTTCCTGGGTCTCTCCCATGTATATGGGATGTATACATGTTATTCAATTTGTTTATTTTTCTCCTATTAATCTTTTATTACAGGGGGGTTTAAGCCAAGAACCTAGAAGGGTAGAGGGAAAGTTATTTTTCCTCTCCTACAAAGTTTAATCTACACCCTTCAATGGTTGGCTCATACTAGGACTTTGACACTAGGTAATGGCCATAGGTGTCTTTGTGTTTTATATCTGGGAGAAGTATTTGGGAAGATAGAATAATTACAGAAGGGTCTAGTTTATTCTGTAATTATAATGTTACTTCTGTGACTGATGAGAACTCAGGGGAAATTTATTGGGCCTTAAGAAAAACTCAGTTAAAAACTTAGATTATCAGGCTCCAGAATTAAACTACTCATTAGACTTAGATTGGATGGAATATTATAAAAAACTACAAAATAATACTCAAGTAGTTATTCGAAAGCACAAAGATATAACAGTTTGTAAACTTAATGTATGACAAAAGAGAATTTTTGTGCCTTTTTTCAAGAATCTGCTTTAACCATTCACCATTAGTATGATATACTTAAAATTTTTTCCCCAAGGCAAATATTATACTAATTTTTTCAATTCATTCCATTGTAATTCTGGTAATTGCTTTGTTCTGTATTTTACTATGGCCTTACAATGTATACTTAGACTGTTTCTGGAGAAGGATATAAACGGCATTGTAGATAATTAGAAACTGTAGTTTTACTAGAAAATACCAACAGAACGAGGAAATTGTAAGGGTAAATAAAAATCTAAAAAATTTTAATTTTTCCTTAGTGCAAAAAAGGAAAGAACTTTTCCCTCTCCCTTTTCCTTTAGCATTTCCTTCAGAAAACTTGAGATTATAAATGCTCTCTCTGCCTCTTTGAGATGTATGTATTTTTAAATGGGAAATAAAGTTTCCTGCCAGTTTTACATCCCAGGAATATCATTCTTGGGGACCAAGGGACCATCTCTTTGAAAAACATCAAGAAGGGTAGTGCCCTATTTCCATGTCTGTGGCAATTTAGCTCCAAGATGCAACTTTCTACTTGTCAAAAAGATGAGAAATTTTTCCTTTGGATAGACAGTTATCATGTATATAATGGATTGTATCTGCTTGGTTACATAAAAAGCATAAGATTTCTTTTTTGTTTTTACAATCTCTTTAGGGGATTGCCTGTGATATGCATCACAGTCTGGTTTAATGCTTATTCAAGAATACTGTTGTTTTATTATTTTGTACGTTTTGTGGAGAGGTTTTATTGGATTGGCAGGAGATTTTATATTTCCCCAACACCAGTCACCTATCTCAGGACAAAAGTCCTTCCCTGGATCTCCAGCCCGGTGGTGAAAGCTTCACAACACTCATCTCAAGCTGGACTCGCCTATTGCAGGCTGCCCCACAGCTGCCTAGATTTTTTAGCTCTCTTAACGAGACTCTACTTAACTGACTGATGAGGTTAAGTGAAGCTCTCAGTCTCCTCTATAAAACATACTGATGCCTTCAGAATGCTAAATGCTCATAGCACATAGACTATGCTATAGTATTCACTCACACTTTAGTTTCCACCAGTTGAATTATATGCTTAAGAGTCAAATATTTTAGTTCCCAAATCTGTTGTAAACCACTTGAACTTATAATTGTAATTATAAAATATAATTAGAATTGACAAAACAATGATACATGACTCCACGCACACACACACACACACAGAGTCATTTCTATAAAAAGAAATATTGCTTTGGAAAGATCTACTGACATTTGGTGGTCCCCTAGTGAAAAAAACTGCTTGTCACCCTACAGTGAGGCCCACAAAAAGGTAAACCCCAGTAATCCATAAATAAAAAGAAAGCAAAGCTCATTGGAAGTTAAGTCAAATTTACTGGAGTATAACTCTCAGTAAAATGCACCCACTTAAGTGTACAGTTATGAGTTTTGACAAATATGTACACTAGAATCTACCACAATCAAGATATAGAACATTTCCATACAACAAAAAGGTTCCCTCCAGCCCCTTTGCAGTCAATCCCTACTCCACCACTGGCCTCAGACAACCACCAATCTACTTTGTTACTATAGATCAGTTTTGCATATTACAGTATTTCATCTAAATGAAATTATATGATATGTATTTTTGGTGTCTGATTTATTTTGCTCAATGTAATGGTTTGAAATTAACTCATGTTGTTGAATACATCAGATTGTTATTTTTATTATGGATTAGTATTAATATATTAATCCATTATATTAATATACCACTTTTTTTCCATTTAAATGTTGATAGACATTTTGGTTGGTTGATTTCTACAGATTCACTGTGGGAATTAAAATAATCTCACTAGCCAAGAGAATATAGGATGTCTCTTAATAAGCCAATAAAGAAATAACATACTCGAAACAAATGATAGATTAATTACACTATTGTATCAAGCAAGGTGAGATGAAAGGAATAAAGTCCAAATTTAGTTAAGGTGTACCTTTTCTATGAGTTTTGGTTTCTCCTGAGAGAAGGCTTTGCCAACCAAGATCTGACTTCCAGCTGCTAGCATAAAAATAAAAGTCCCTTGTTGCTAGAGCGCATTGCTAGGGAACAGTGGTGCCGGTACCTATAGGCAGGCTGATCTCTGGCTGCAGTTCGGACCACCGCCAATACAGGCACTGCCTTTACCAAGGCAGGAGCTAATGCCCCAAGGTCTTCAAAGAGCTATTAGCAAAGGGTAGCTTTTACCCAGACTGAAACTCTTGGATATTCCTCACTCTCGGTATTTACAGTCTAAATGTCTCCTTGCCATAGTTGCTTCTCCTCCCTTTCTTACCAATAAGCCCCCAGAAGGGCCCCTCAGCAGCTGGGCTACTAAGAGCTTATCAATGACAACAGATGACAACTTACTTCATTCTTATATCAAAATAACCTTACTTCTAAAAACAATTGTTTTGTTTTTGTCATAAACAAGTGGATTAAAACAACTTCACTTAAGTCATAAACAAGTGGATTTGAAATATCAAACTAATACTCAACATTGACCTTTATTAAAAAAACTGCCCAACTAGTTTCCCAAATAACTGTATCATTTTACACAACCACCAGCAATGTATAAGAGTCCCAGTGGTTCCACATCCACCCCAAAACTTGGGACTGTCAGTCATTTTAATTTTAGCCATTGTGGTGGGTACAGAGTGGTATCTCATAGTGTTTTTTATTTACATCTTCCTGCTGACTAATGACGGTAAACATCTTTTACTATACTTATTGGCTATTCATCTTCTTTTGTGAAGTGTCTGTTTAAATCTTTTTTCTCATTTATGTTGTATTGCTTGTCTTATTGAGATGTAAGAGTCCTTTGTATATTATGGATAAAAGTCCTTTATCACAGGCATGTATTGCAAATATTTTCTCCCTGCTCATGACTTGCCTTTCAATTTTCTTCTTAAAAACAGAAGGGTTTTTTTTCTTTTATGTTTTAGTGCAAGGCTTCAAAGATATTCTCCCATAGATGATTCTTTTAGAAATGTTATAGTTTTTATGTTTAGTTCTATAAGCAATTTAAAGTAGATTTTGCGTTGATATGAAGTAATGGCCAACATTCATTTTTTTCCATTGGTTTTCCAGTTGTTCTCATACCATTTGCTGCAATGGCTATTCTTTCTCCAGTCAATTACCTTGGCAATTTCATCAAAAATTGACTGAACATATGTGTAGGTCTATTTCTGGACTGTCTGTTCTGTCTCACTTCTCTAAGTCACAGTATACTTAAGGACAAGGGACATTACCAGGAGCATGCTGGTAAATGTTTACCAACAGGCACTTTGGGAGCATGCATGCAAACGAACAAACAAAAAACCCTGATTTGTAGCGTTTGCTGATTGCCAAGGTATAAATTCTCCAAACATGGTCAATTTCAAGATACTCTGCACTACAAACTCCAGCTGCCTTAGACTCCCCAAACTATGTTCTCTAGCTCCTCAACTCAGTGAGACTTCCGTTTCTTTGCTTGGGTACCTTCTTCCTATTCTGAGTTCTGAAAAGTGCCTCTAGGCAGAAAGCTGAGATGATCATAAACATGACCTTGTTTCCCTTCTCTCAGAGATCACAGACCTGTACTGCCTCTAGTCCAAAGTCTGAAAAACAGTCGTTTCATACGTTTTGTATAATTTTCTAGTTGTTTATGGCAGGAGAGCACATCTGTATCAGTTATTCCATCATGGTCAGAAGTGTTTCCCAATTAGCTTTAAATGCCTCACTCTTAAATATGAATATATAGTCACAAACCACCGTATTTTTGAGGCGAGCCTCCAACATGAAACATAAAAACAAGCAAACAAAAGAATTTGGTAAGAAACAGATAATACAGAGAACAGAAGGAAACATTTTTTTAGAACTAGGATATCTTTAGAGAGTTAAGATATTTAATCCATGAACAAGGAAAAAGGATGCTGTAAGAAAAGGAAAAATCAGAGAAGATAGATGTCTTAGAAATGAAATATATGCATATATGTGTACATGTATATGTAATTATGTATATACACATATACATGCACTCATATCTATATATAAGATAAAATAATAAGTTATGGATTGGAAGAAAGTTCAAAAATTTTTTCCTAAAACTTAAAACAAAAGGACAGAGATAGGCAGTAGGAGAGAAATAATTAAATATAGGATCAATCCAGGTCATTCAATAGTGCTTTCAGAGAAGAGAGGAAATAAAGAGTAGGAAATTAAAAGAAATAATTGAAGAAAATTTCTACATTTAAGGGTCATGTCTTCATAGTTTTCAAAGGCCCAGCACAATGATTAATGCAACACACAACAAAGCACATCGTCACAAAACTTTGGAACACCCAGAATGGACAGAAGATTTTAAAAGCCTTCAGAGAGAAAGAATGTGAAACATACAATGATTTACAGAAGAGAGTAACATTAAACTTCTCAACAGCAACATTAGAAGGTAAAAGAGGAATGAATACCTTCAAAATTCTGAGGGAAAATTATTTTTGACCATGAATGCTATACTTTATACCAATCTAATATGAAGATAGACTAAAGACATTGGAGACACATAAGTTCTCAAAAATAAAGGATAAGCTCCACCAGAAAGAAGGGAGTAAACCAAAAAGATGGCACCAAGGGATCCAGAAAACAGAACCAGTATACAAGAGAAAGTGTTTTTTTGTTTTCTGTTTGTTTGATGATAGTGAAGGGAAGCTCCAGGTTAACAGCTATACAGCAGAACTAAAGAGCAACTGGTCCAGACTGAAATGGCATGATGGGAAACTTTAGGAGGGATGTCTCCAAGAAAAAAAGTAGAACAGACAAATTAATTCCTGTGCCTTCCTGTATTAAGAAAAGCTTACAACTCTATACAGGGACTATGAAAGTTACATAGAAAACTAAAACATGAGCACATTTTTAATTCCAAAGAAAAACAGAATTTGTAACAAAGTGCCTTGGTCCATTCAGGCTATAACGAAATATCACAGACTGGGTAGCTTATAAACCACAGGCATTTATTTCTCACAGTTCTAGAGGTTAGAAGTCCAAGATCAGGGTGCCAGCATGGTCAGGTGAGGGCTCTCTTCTGCACTGCAGACTTCTTGTCGTATTGTCACATGACATAAGGGGCTAGGGACCTCTGTGGGATCTCTTTTTACAAGAACACTAATCCCATTCATGAGGGCTCCACCCTCACGATGTTGTTATCACCTCCCAAAGACTCCTACCTACCAATACCATCACCTTTGGGGATTAGGATTTCAACATATGAATTTTAGGGAGACAAAAACATTCAGACTATAGCAAAAAGAAAATAATAATATAGTACATAGTTTAGCTGGCTGTGCACAATATTTATAGATGTAAATAGTAATTACTGATTCATCCATATATTGGGATAATAGGAAAAGAAGTGTGCGTGTGTCCGTGTGTGTGTGTTTGTGTGTGAGAGGAGAAAGATTTTGATAACTAAATCTTCATACTAAATAGTGTGAAATCAGTAGATAATGCTAAAAGTTAAATATCAAGAAAAACCAATAAAACATTTTAAAATATGAAGGTAATAACAGAAGAAATGACTCTTGGGAATAGGAATCAGGAGTGATGAGGGCAGGTAGGAGGACTGCTGCTTTTATATTGCAGTACTAGCAGTTGACTTTTTAAATCATGAGCACATATTGCTTTGGTAAAATTTTTAGATTTAAAAATAATTTCTTCCTGGCACTATTTCTAATTTTGCCTTGGATGCAGTAACTCAAAAATGGAAAGGTCAAGGCATGATTAGAAGAAAGGGATGCATCTAACACATCTGGGTTGAATTATTACCCAGCAGTCTACCCTCACTATTCACGCTTATTCAATTCCTTCCAATGCTAGATATGCAATCCAGACTCACTGGGTTCTGGAGTCAGACAGACATGAGTTCAAATTATGTATGATGCGAAATCCAAATGCTCTTTTCCTCAGAACAGAGGAGACTGATAAATTACTACTACTGTTTTTTAAGAAGGTAGGCCAAAGTCATTGAGCTCTGTTCCTAAAATTGCATATCTTCATTAAGGGAAAATGAGTAACAGCTGGTGGTTTCCTCATTACATCCCCTTAATTTGGAAACACTGCTTGCTCACTTGCTTACTTGTTTGCTTACTCTGATATATGTGTGTCTCCACAGATAAATTAGGGAGAAATCTATCCCTTTGTATTCCAAAAATGGCAAAGGAAGTTGTAATTAGATTTCATTGATATAGTTTCCTCCCTAGGGGGAAGAAATAAAAAGAGGGTAGAACACTTTCCCTAGCTAGAATTTTCATCTTAAGCTCCCCACAGAAGTCTGGCTCTCAACTGGGGTCAGGAGGGAGTGGGGGAGGCCCTTTTATCAAATGAGTAATTCCAGCTGTGGCATTCAGGACCATCAAGACAATTTGAAGAGTCCCACCTTCAGACAGAAAACTAGAGGAAGTGTGGCTAATATCAGGATATTTGGGGGTATTTCATTTGATAGAGAATGACAGTAAAGCTCTTAAATGAGCGTTTTAAGTTAAAATGAAATATTTAGATGTGTATCTTTAAGATTCCCTGATGTGATTGATTTTTTTTGATTAGCTAACCCTAGTCCTGATCATATCAGATAAGAGGGCCTTTCAATTTCCCATTGCAATGCCTCACCCCATCTCACACAGACACACCTACACACACAATTACTGGCCTAGGCTCTCAACATTCTTTATGTTTCCCATATTTTGAGGTAACCAGTTCTGCCTGTTGCACTGTGAACTTCCTCCTACACTCTGCAGCTGAATCTGTGCCTGCCTCAACCCCATTATGCCAATCTAATTGCAGATCTCAGTCTTTCCAAGTCTGCCCCTTCCTGTTTTAAAGATGTAACACTAGTTCTGACCTCTGTGGTATTGCAGAATATATCTACTAGCCCTTCAAGCTCTTAAAGACAATCAACTCCTATCCACAGATTTTTTTCAACTCTTTTTCATGTGTGAATTCACTACAGAAAAGCTGCATTTAACTTGGCTTTCTTTCAAGGAATGTAATTACTGGATTCATTTTAACCAAATACCATTATAACAAAAATACTCTAACTTGGATTATCATGGGGTTTGTACTTCCACTGCAGTGATTTTCAGACTTTAGTGTGCATAAGAATCTCCATAGGGGTGGCTAAAATGCATATTCCTGAGCCGCATCCCCCCTCAAGAGATAAAGTCTGTAGGTATAGTGTGGAGTCCAGGAATCTGCAGTTTATCTTAAGCACTCAGGTGATTCTAATGTCAGGGGTGCTGTGGACCACAATTTGAAACACCATGCTTACTAGCTTGTCAATAAAGCCCACATGGATCCACTCAAGTAATAGCAACACAAATTCTCCTTTCAAGTACTTTGAAGAAATGTATGTAGAAGACTGCTTTTCCCCTCTGATGGCATTAAATGCAAAGAGAAGGAAATCAAGAGCTATACTGCTGGCTCTGTCCCTTTAAAAAGCATTGCTATTCTGAAAATGGAATGTTTGCTTGCTTCCTTCACAAAGAAAAAGTTCTGCTTGCCGTGGGAGTAAAAAGTGTTATGATTGCAAAATGTGTGTTCACCAGACAAATTCTAGTTCTTTCATATGGCTTTAGACAATGCTCTCTCTTAACTGTTTGTACAGCACTTCAAAATCCTGAGGAGGTGCTTTCAGTGTGGGCTAATACCAGTGTTATTTAGAGAACATGCAAACAGAGTCAAGACAGAGCTGTTCAAGAGGACAGAACAGTGGCCTCCCCAGCAACAGGGACTTGCACTTGCTGGAGCCACTGAGTCATCATGCAGCACGGACTGCCCAGCTCTCTTAAAGGTGTGGGAAGTAAATTACTTCTCAGGCTCAAACACCAGAATCTGGCTCAAACACTCCATGGGATGCTCTCCTACTCCGAATTCTAGGCTCTCATAAGATCCCAGGCAATGACAGAAATGAGAATTCATCGAAGCTCTGACACTTTGCTGACTCTAAGGCCTTGAGCAAGTCTTTCACTGCTCTGAATTTATAGAATTAGGATGGTAGTGTTTACCTCACAAGATGGTTGCAAAAAGTTTAGTTTATGAAAATATGTAGCATAGTACCTGACAGTAAACCACTGCAACATTTATTTTTTCATTCCTACCCCATAATTTGGTCTGGGGTCAATGCCACACCAATCCCTCAATGGCAGTGAGTATTCCCAGCCACCATTTAGCTCAGGGCAGCACCCTTTTCCAATGGACACTACATGCCATTAAATGTGGTTGATTTTATGGGCTAGCAGTTAAGAACAACAGTTGGGTGTGGTTGTCAGTTACCAGTGTGACAGAGTAGCAAGCAGGTAATAGATTTTAATGCTAATTGAGAATTCTTCTCTTTTCCTTAAAAATTCCATTTTGACTCACTTATTTTCACAGTATATTAATGAAGTTTAAAAATTATATATAGAAAATTCTGTATTTACCAATCAATTAAGGCACGGGCTCTCAACGGTGTAAGGGAGGCTTTGCAATTTTCTGAAAACCTGATGAATGCTATGAATCCTCACTCTTTCCTCTGGAAAAAAATATGCATACGCATCAAATTTCATAGTTTATGGAGGTTCACAGACTCCCCACAGACCATCAATGAAACCCAGGCTAAGAAGCCCTGATATAAATATCATCACTCACCACTCTTTATCTAGTAAAATAGGAGCCTAAGCCCCCCTAATCCTGAGAACAACATGGGAACTTCTCTACGAAGGCTGTTAAAACCCCACAGAAGATTTGTGTGGGCTCCTTTAACAGACACTTGGGTTCTCAAAAGGACTACGTACGGCATATGTCTAGGCAATGATGGGGTTGCCATGGTGAGGTGATTAAGAATTCAGTTTCATAGTTTAGCAAAAATGTCTTCCAGCTTCTGTAAATCAGGCAAAGACGGAAGGCAGGGTGGGGAGAATAGTCCAAGGAAAACGAAGTTTTCTCGAAAGGCCTCATCCAACCTTTAAGGGTCATGTTATCCACAGTGCTTAAGTCATATTGCAATTATGCTCTAAAAATGCTTCTGCTCCACTATCAGGCACTGCCCACCACCTTCCCGATTCTGCTTTTTCTAATGGGGATTTCAGAATATCAACTTGCCAGTGCTCCGATTCTCAGATGTCAAGAGTCAAACAGTAAGAGTTCTATTTTTCAGGTGACAAGCAGCTGGGGGAGGCAAGGATGAAACAGGCTGCATACAGTAAATAACAGGAATTAGACATCAGGCAAAAAGCAAATGTAAACTATGTTCAACTTCTATTATTACATATTTTTTAAACTTTCAGTGTAGGCATGGCATGGTTATTCATAACCCTGCCTCCTACAGAGAGCTATGTTTTAAGGGTCGGAACGCAGTATCATTCAGATATAAAGATAACAATCCTGGCCTTCTCCCAAGGAAACATGAATGCAGAGCTGCTCCTCCATAAGAATCATCTCCACTCCTTCAACCCTTGTGATTAAAGATATGCTTTTACGAGAACAATGGTCAAGTCAGGAGTGCAATTTGTGGCCAAAGAACAAGACATATGTGGCTCACATATGCTATGTATGTGGTTTATATGCATGCCCTTGACCTCATTAGCACAAGTCTGTCCTCATCAGCCTCATCTGAGGAATCAAATGCAAACATAGGATTTGTTACTTTTGCTAGAGAGGGATGATATCCAGGGAGAAAATTAAAGAGGTCAATGGTAGCTCTGGGGGAAAAAAAAAAAAGGTGACTTTAAAATTAATTGGTAAATAATGAATTGAAATAGGCAAGAAAAGGAAAAGTTGAAAGAGAACCTTAGAAATGAAAAAATGGGACTCATCCTGTTCTAATACTCAGCTAACACAGGAAAGTAGCTCTCAGTATCTTCAGCAATGAGATCCAATGAAGGTACCCAAATGACAGTTATGTCACCTGTTCATAAGACTTCAAGGATAAATATAAACTTTTCCACCAATAAGTAAGTTAGGCTTTCAAGTTCTCAGGGGTTGGTCCTGCATTTTCTGCTCTTCTCTGGCTATATTCTCTTCCTAAAAGACCTCATCTAGTCCCACAGCTTTAAACACCATCAATACACCAATTATTCTCAAATTTATTTCTCCAGCCCTGACTTCCCCCAGATCTGTGTGCTCAACTGCCTACTTAATCACAATTCCCAGGGTAACTAATAAAATAACCAAAATACATACAGAAAAGGAAATGAGGAGGGAATCAAAATGGTACAATAGGAAAGAAATACAAAAGAAGGAAGTATTGGAGTAATTAAGGAACAAAAATAATAGAAGCAATATAGAAAACAAATAGCAAAATGGCAGAAGTTTTCCTTATCAATAATCTTTCCTTATCAATAATCAGTTTAAATGTAAATGTTAAACTCACCTATTAAAAAACAGATTGGCAGTGTGGATTTTAAAAATGATTCACCTATATGCAGACTCACTTTAGATCCAAGACAGAAATAGGTTGGAAGTAAAAGGATGGAAAAAATATATTCCATGCATACGGTAAACAAGAGAACTTGAGTGACTATACCAATAGCAAAATAGACTATGTCAAAAGTTGCTATGAGACAAAAAAAGACATTATATATTGGTAAAAGGGTCAATTCATCAAGGAGATATAACAATTACAGACATATGTGCACAAACAAAAGAGCCCCCAAATATACGAAACAATCACTGACAGAACTGAAGAGAGAAATAGTTCTACAATAATAGTTGGAGACTTCAATACTCTACTTTCAATAATGGATAAAACATCTAGACAGAAGATCAATAAGGAAATAGAGGACTTGAACAACAGTATAACCGAAATACACCTAACAGACATACAGAACACTCCATCCAACAACAGCAGAATACACATCCTTCTCAAGTGCACATGGAATATTCTTCAGGACAGACCATATATTAGGCTACAAAACAAGTCTCAATAAATTTTAAAAGATAGAAGTCATACAAAGTATTTTCTCTGACCACAATGGAAGTATTCTAGAAATCAATAACAGAAGGAAAACTGGAAAATTCACAAATATGGGTAAATTAAAACAACACACTCTAAAACAACCAATGGGTCAAAGAAAAAAAATCACAAGGAAAATCAGAAGATACTTGATACAAATTGAAATGAAATCACAGCATACCACAACTTATAGGAGGCAGTGAAAGCAGTGCTCAGAGGGAAATGTATAGCTCTAAATGCATACATTAAAACAGGAGATCTCTCTCAAACCAATAACCTAACTTGATGCCTTAAGACGTTAAAAAAAGAAAACCAAACCCAAGGCTAGCAACAGAAAGGGATAATAGAGCACAGATCAATGAAATACAAAACAGAAAAAAAGAGGGGATCAATTAAACTAAAAGTTAGTTTATTGAAAAGATCAACAAAATTGACAAACCTTTACCTAGACTAAGAAAAAAGTAGAGAAAATCCAAATAATGAAAATCAGAAATACAAGAGGTGACATTATTCCAAAACTTACAGAAATAAAAAGGATTATAAATGAATACCATAAACAATTTTATGCCAATAAATTACCAGGCTACAAAATTAAATGAAATAGAAAATATTAATAGACCTATGATAAGTAAGGAGAATGAGCCAATAATCAAAAACCTCTCAACAAAGAAAGTCCAGGACCAGATGACTTTGCTAGTAAATTTTACCAAACATTTAAAGAAGAATTAACATGTATCAGTATCCTCTTCACTCAAGAATTATTAATCTTTCAGTTGCAATAACATACAAAGTTCCCTCCTGTCATGCATTCCAATTCCTAGAATCCTCTTCTCCCACATATTTAAATAACCAGCTCATCCTCAAATCTCAGCTTAATGTTTCTCCTTCATAGAGGCCTTCCCAAATCATGCTAATAGATCCCTTCTACTTATTCTTTGTCACAGTATGCTGTTTATTTCAGTACCCTTATCCTGAAATTAACCTTCCTTATCTGTTTACCTTTTGATCTTATGTCTCCCTTCCCACTAAATTGAAGTGCCATGAGGGCAGAAGCCTTGTTCATCTTATTTTCAGTTGTATAGCCAGAGCCTAACGAAGTACCTAACAAACAGCAGGCAATCAGCAAATTCTGGTGAATTAATAAAGAAAATACTTTAATATCTAAGGACTGTATAACCAGTGACTGAAAATTTGGCACAAGAAATAACTACGTTTCAAGTTAATATTTCAGCAAACTAAAATATATTCATCTCTGATGTGTTCCATCTTTCTCCAATCTTTTAAACATATAGATTAAATATTCTCCTAAAAATTTAACATGAAGAATGATTTTTTCTAACTGCAGCTAAATAGTATCCTTTGGCATGACTCTAGATAACCAAATATCATATTCCCTTTAAGGAGGTCAAAAAAGACCAAACTACTAATGCTTTATTTGAACATAAACTTATGATGATAAATAAGTCATTCTAGATACTATTAATAAGTAACAGTACACATGTATTAGTATTCCCTGAAGGGAGATCCTGAATAGTAAGGCACTGCCTGAATGTTACATATAGGCATATCAGTCCAAGATATAGGTGTATTCTCAGTCTACATTCTCACAGGAGACCCAGACCACATTGAAGTGAGAAAAGGGTGACAGCTTCATCAAGTTGGTTTGCCTGATTTTTTAAACACCAATTTAGATCTCTAAAAATTGTTACCCACAATCATCTAATGGCCAGAATTTGGGGACAAATGTCTTACAATCCCACATCTCATAAAAAAAAATGACCCCAAAATTGAGTTGAGGTACTTGTACTACTATGAAGTTGCCAAAAGCTAAAACACAATCCAACTCTACACTTTAGAGGTCAGAAAAGGAGAAAACAAGAGCCATTAAATACTGTCAGCAGTTAGGACCCATCCACATAGCTAACATGTATTGAATGCTTACAATGGGCCAGGGTTTTTTAGGCATTTGTAAATTTTACTGCATCTAAATCTCACAATAAGTCTAAGAGGTAGGTGCTACCATGATGCTCACTTTACCACTAAAGAAATCAAGACTCTGGAAGGTTAGATAACTTGCCAAAGGCTAACAAGTACTTAATGGAAAAGCCAGAAGTTGAAGCCATGTAGTCTGACTCCAAGGTTAGAGCTATTAACAGTTAGGCCATAATGCTCAAAGGAAAAAATTATCCAGAGAAAAAGAAATTCTATTGAGAATGCAATCTCAAAAATCACATAATTTCTGAATAAGTTTATTGAACCAACATCCTGACTCTCCTTATTCAATGCCATTTAAATCTGAAAGTTCTCTTCATGGTCCTTAATAATATTATTTAAAGGGGATATGGGGACTTCCTTGGTGGTCCAGTGGTAAAGAATCCGCCTTCCAATGCAGGGGATGCGGGTTCAATCCCTGGTTGGGGAACTGAGATCCCACATGCCACGGGGCAACTAAGCCCACGTCCCACAACTACTGAGCCTGCGCACCTCAACTGGAGAGCCTGTGTGCCACAAACTACAGAGCCCATGCGCTCTGGAGCCCGCGCCACAACTAGAGAGATGCCTGCATGCCGCAACTAAGACCCAACACAGTCAAAAATAATAAATAAATTAAAATTAAATTTTAAAAAATAGAGGGGATATGGATTACGTATCTTAATGTGTCAATGTTCACTCAGCTGGTTTATTTAATATGTACAGACACTAGGTAGTCCTACCCCTACTTTTCGGTCCCTTTTCCAACCGAGAGTCCCAAGCAACAGGCGTTAAGACGCTGATGAAAAAAACCAAAATTTCATGTTGAAAGAGACGAGGAGAAAATTCTATGAACGATAAAATAGTGATCACATTTCCAGGAAAGTAGCAAATCATTTACCCTTAGGTTATGGTCATACCCTTGTTGTGGTCATAAAGTCTGCCAGTTAAGACACTATTTCAGTAACTTTTGTAGCCTTGGAATACAGTTCATTATTGACCTCAAAGCTAATCACTGTATGTATCTCCACTCTAATAAAAACCACTTCAGGATAAGTACAAGACTTATGTCTTCATTTGCTGTAAGGATAACCCAGATGCTACAGGCTTCCAACTTCTGTTTCTATTTCCACCTTGGTTAAATGCCGTATCTCTTCTCCTGAGATAATCATATAAGCCATTAATGGGTGCCACCTCAGGAGGAACCAAAGGTTGAAATACAACACAAGGCCTCTTCTGCAATCGCCCACTAGCGTTAGAGAACCCATTAATCTTAAGCAGTTCTGCTTTTCCTTCAGCAAGATAAAGGACTTCCCACTTCTAAGGAGGTCAGGGATAGGATGAAGCGAAAGGCAGGAATGATTCTTATCTAGTAACAAGAGTATTTATTACCTAGTAAAAAAAAATATTCTTGTTTATCATAATTGTTCCAATGCTACATCTGCATCAAAAATGTATCCAGTACCTAAAATAGCTATATCTAATTGTTCCCTGAACTTCTGCTTCTGTGATAAGATGGAGGAGTAGATGCACTTAGTACAATTAGCAACCCTGAACATTATATATAAAAAACAGGGACTTCAGTGGTTAAGAATCTGCCTACCAATGCAGGGGACACGGGTTCGATCCCTGGTCCGGGAAGATCCCACATGCTGCAGAGCAACTAAGCCCGTGCACCACAACCACTGAGCCTGTGCTCTAGAGCCCACAGGCCACAACTACTGAGGCTGCATGCCACAACTACTGACGCCCACGTGCCTAGAGGCCGTGCCCCGCAACAAGAGAAGCCACTGCAACAAAGAGTAGCCCCCACTCACCACAAGTAGAGAAAGCCCATATGCAGCAAAGACCCAATGCAGAAAAAAAAAAAAAAAAAAAAAACTAC
Source organism: Balaenoptera musculus (assembly GCF_009873245.2). NCBI lineage: Eukaryota > Metazoa > Chordata > Mammalia > Artiodactyla > Balaenopteridae > Balaenoptera > Balaenoptera musculus. The sequence continues at coordinate 101,376,873 of NC_045806.1, read as the reverse complement.
ACAGGACGACTCTGGAAGGTGGAGAGGAGAAAGACTGTAGGGACGCTGAGACTCAAGGAATGGCATGGTGTTAAATTCCCTCCCTGAGTTTTCTTTTTGCCTAATACACCCTGGATTGAGTGCAGTAGAAGCCTGCAACCAGGACACATCAATGTGTGCAGACTAAAAATGCTCCAAGAAAAACCTACTCTCTCTAGCCAAAGGACCAGGATAAAGGCAGCCTAGTAAGATAGAATACTTTTAGACAATAATCACCCTACTCCAGCCAAACACCATGGGGCAAAAACTGTGCTCTCACCCCAATCCATGACAGCATAGGCTAAGTAGGAGACCTAGACTTCTAGCTTTACAAAGCTGTAACTAGGCACCTCTTCCCCTCTGTCAGGGTGGTGACAGAGAAGGCTGAGTAGATAGCCAGGACTTTCATTCTTGCCCAATGGTAAGGAGGCCCCCTTCTGTGATGACAGTGGAAGCCATGTCAAGTGCAGTAACGAGGCACCCCTTCCCCTTCCAGCCAGGGTGGTGTCAACAGAAGCCTAGTGGGGACTTGAAATTCTATCCCTGCTCAGAAGTAACAAGGGGCTCCCCACCTTGGAATGCTGAAGGTGGCCAAGTGGAAAACATGGACTTCCATCCCTAACTGGCAGTAATGCGGCAGAATTCTGTATCTGGTAAAAATATCCTTCGTGAAAAAGGGAGAAATCAAGACGATTTTTAAGGAAAATTAAGAGAATTTGCCATGAGCAGACCTACCCTAAAAGAATGGCTAAAGGAAATTCATGAAGCAGAAAGGAAATGATAAATCTTGGAACATCAAGAAGTAAGAAAGTATAATTAGAAGAGCAAAAAATTCGGTAAATACAACAGACCCTCCTTTTCCTCTTGAGTTTCTATACACTAACAATGAACTACCTGAAAAGGAAAGAAAACAATCCTATTTACAATATCAAAGCAATAAAGTACATAAGGATAAATTTAAACCAAGAAAGGGAAAGATCTATAAAACACTGATTTAAGAAACTGAAGAAAATGCAAATAAATGAAAAGGTATCCCACGTTCACAAATCAGAATATTGCTAAAATGTACATACTATCCAAAGCCATTTGTAGATTCAATGCAATCTCTCAAAATTCCAATACTGTTTTTCACAAAAATAGAAAAAACAATCCTAAAATTTGTATGGAACCACAAAAAACCCAAAGAGCCAAAGTAATCTTGAGAAAGAAGAACGATGCTGGAGGCATCACACTTACCGATTTAAAACTATTTTACAAAGCTGTAGTAATCAAAAATAGTTCGGTACTGGCACAAAAATAGACACAGACCAATGGAACAGACTTGAGAGCTGAGAAATAAACCCACACATACATGGTTAACTAATACATGACAAGAGAGCCAAGAATATACAATGGGAGAAGGACAGCCTCTTCAATGAATGGTACTTGAAACACACCAAAATGCAAAAGAATGAAACCAAATGCAAAAGAATGAAGCCAGACCCCTGTCTTATACCACTCATAAAAATTAACTTGAAATACATTTAAGTACTTAAATGCAAGACCTGAAACCATAAAACTCCTAGAAGAAAACATAGAAAAGACTCCTTGACATGGGCCTTGACAATAACTTTTTAGATATGGTACCAAAAACACAAGAAACAAAAGCAAAAAAATCATCAAGTGGGATTTCAAACTAAAAAGTTTCTGCACTGTAAAAAAAAAAAATCGATCAACAAGATGAAAGGGCAACCTACAGAATGGGAGAAAATATTTGCGAATCATCTATCTGATAATGGGTTAATATCCAAAATATGTAAGGAACTCACAACTCCATAGCAAAAAAAAAAAAAACCAAACAATCCAATTCAAAAATAGGCTGGACCAAAAAAGACATACAAATGGACAACAGGTACATGAAGAGATGCTCAACATCACTAATCATCAGGGAAATGCAAATGAAAACCACAATGAGATATTATCTCACATCTGTTAGAATGGCTACCATCAAAAACACGAGAGATAAGAAATGTTGGCAAGAATATGGAGAAAAGGGAACCCTTGTGCACTGTTGGTGGGAATGTAAGTTGGTACAGCCACAGCAGTATACTATAGACAACAGTATGGAACTTCCTCAAAAAATTAAAAATAGAACTACCATGTGATCCAGCAATTTCACTTCTGGGTATATATCCCAAGGAAATGAAATCAGGATCTCAAAGAGATACCTGGACTCCCATGTTCATTGCAGCATTATTCACGATAACCAAGATATGGAAACAACCTAAGTGTCTATGGATGAATAGAATAAGAAGGTGTGATATTTTACACATATACACACAGAAATATTATTTGGCCACGTTAAAGGAGGAAATCCTTCCATTTGCAACAACATGAATGGACCTTGAGGGCATTATGCTAATTAAGTCAGACAGAGAAAGACAAACATATGATCTCACTTATATGTGAAATCTAAAAAGGCCAACCCCATACAACAGAGAGTAGAATAGTTCCTGCCAAGTCTGAGGAGTGGGGGAAATGGGGAGATATTGGTCAAAGGGTACAAACTTGCAGTTATAAGATCAATAAGTTCTGGGGATCTAATGTGCAGCATGATAACTATAGGTAACAATACTGTATTATATACTTGAAAGTTGCTAAGGCAGTAAGTGTTCTCATCACAAAAAAAATGGTAATTATGTGAGGTGATGGAAGTGTGAAGTAGCCCTACTGTGGTAATCATTTCACAATATATATGTGTATCAAATCTTGTTATGCAACTTAAACTTACACAATGTTGTATGTCAATTATATCTCAGTAAAGCTGAGGGGAAATGTATAAGAAGGGAGGGAGGGAGGGAGAAAAAAGAAAACATTTGAAGAGATGAATCTGTAGGAAACAGTTTAAAAAAAAAAAATCCTAACAAAGGATCTGATTTTAATTGGGTCAATCTGTGAAGCAATTTATCCTTCAGAGACAAAGAGAGCCCTGCCAAAACAACTATTATTACAGGGTGCCTGTGCCTATGCTCAAGGCTGTGTCCTTTAAGGAGTATCAGAGGCTTCATACTATGGGAAGGAAATACATTTCATTCAAATGATCCCATTAGCCATAAACAAACAACAAATAAGTATAACAAGCTGCCACCCTCAAGGGTGGGGAGGAATGTGGCCCAGTAACCAGAGTTGCTACAATATATTACCTAAAATGTATTTTTTTTTCTTGGGAATGAGACAAGATATGCAAAGAAACAGTAAAGTCTGACCCATGTATGGAGAAACAAGCAGGCAACAGAAATTGTCTATGAGAGTGAACCAATGTCAGATTTCATAGATAAAGATTTCAAAGTAGCTATTAGAAACATACTCAAAGTACTAAAGGATACCATGCTTAAATAAGCAAAGGTATGATGAAAATGTCTCATCAAATAGAGACTCTCAGTAAGACAGAAGCTATAAGAAAGAACCAAATGAAATTACGAAACTGCAAGTATGATAATTAAAAGGACAATTTTACTAGAGGGGCTCAACAGTTGATTTGAACTGACAGAAAAAAGAATTAGTAAGTTTGAATATAGATCATTGTTATTTGCAATCCAAATAACAGAGAGGAAAAAGGAAGAAAATGAAAAGAGCTTCAGAGAAATGTGGGACCCCATAAAGTACACAAACCTGCATGCAACAGAAATGCCAGAAGAGACAAGAAAGAATGGAACAGTATAGCACAGGGAACTCTACTTAATGCACTGTGGTGACCTAAATGGGAAGGAAATCCAAAAAAGAGGGGATATATGTATATGTATAGCTGTTTCATTTGGCTGTACAGTAGGAACTAACACAACATTGTAAAGCAACTATACTCCAATAAATATTTTAAAGAATGGAACAGAAAAATAATATTCAAAGAAATAATGGCTGAACATTTTCAAATTTGATGAAAAAACGAATCTACACATCCAAGAAGCTCAATGAATTTCAACTATGATAAAAGCAACCAGATTCACAGAAAGATACATCATAGTAAAAATGCTGAAAGCCAAAAAACATGGAGAAAATCAGGAAAGCAGTAAGAGAAAAACAGTGTCACTTATAAGGAAACCCCAATAAGATTAATAGCTGACTTGTCATCAGAAACAATGGAGGCCAGAAGGTCAAGGAAAAACATATTCAAAGTGCTCAAGATAACAACAAAAAACTGTCAGCCAAGAATCTTATATCCCTCAAAGCTATCTTTGAATAAAAGTGAAATAAAGACATTCCTTGATCAACACAGAGAATTTGTCGCTAGTAGACCTACCATACAAGAAATACTAGGCTGAAAGCAAGTGACCCCAGACAGCATTTCCAATCCACACAAAAAAGCAAAAACCACTTGTAATGGTAATTATGTTATTATAAAAAGCTGTATAAATGCATATTTCTTTCCTTTCTTCTCTTAACCAGTTTAAAAAGCAATTTTAAAATATATAATTGCACTGCTGGACCTATAACATATAGAAATGTAACATATTTGGCAATAACAACATAAAGGAGGTGGTGGGGAGCAAAGCTGTATTAGATTAAGGAAATTAGATGGCAACATGGATCAACAAGAATAAATGAAATGGGAAATAAGGTTAATATAACAAAAGCTATAAATATATACATGTTCTCCTCACTGTAGTTACTTTAAAAGATTTAAAATTGTATAAAGTAATAATTATAGCACTGTGTTGTGTTTTTAACATGTAATAAGTATAGCAATAATAATCGCAAAAAGAGGAAAAAGAGGACTGAGCTACACAGGAATAATATTTCTATATCTCATTAGAATTAAGTTAGTATAAATCTCCAGCAGATTCTAAGCTAAGATCTATACGTAAGCCTAAGAAACCAACTAAGGAACCATGAAGGAAATAATGCAAAAGTATAAAAAATTAAAGAAGTTAAAATTTTACATGAGAAAATATCCGCTTAATGCAAAAGAAAGCAGTAAAATGAGGAATAGAGTAACAAAAAAAGCATGGGGCATATAGAAAACAAAAAAGTAAAAATAATTTACATGAAGCAAATTATATCAACAACATAATCAAAAGGCACAGTTTGTCAGAATGGATAAAACAAGAAGATCTAACTACATGCTGTCTACAGGAGACACACTTAAAATTCAAAGATATAAATAGATTGAAAGTAAAAGGATGGAAAAAGATATGCAAAAAGCAACAGTAAGAAAGCTGAAAAAAAAAAAAAGAAAGCTGGAGTGGCTATACTAATATCGGACAAAATAGACTTTAAAACAAAAAGTGTTTGAGATAAAGAGGGTAATTTTATAATGATAAAAGGGACACCATGAGGAATATATGACAATTATAAACATATACACCTAATTACAGAGCACCAAATTACATGAAACAAAATCTGACAGAAAAATAAGGGAGAAATACACAATTCTACAATAATACTTGGAGACGTCAATAATCCACATTCGATAATGGATAGAACAAAAAGACATTAACAAGGAAATAGAACTGAACAACACTATAAAACAGCTAAACCTAAAGGACATATATAGAACACGTCTCCCAACAACAGCAGGGTATACATTCTTCTCAAGTGCACATAGAATACTCTCTATGATAGACCATATGCTGGGCCATAAAACAACTCTGAATACCTTTAAAAGGATGGAAATCATGCAAAGTATTTTTTCTACCACAAGAGAACAAAATTATAAAATCAGTAACAGAAAGAAATTTGGTATGTTCACAAATATGTGAAATTAAACAAAACACACCTAAATAATAAATGGGTCAAATAAGAAATCACAAGGGAAATTTGAGATGAATGTAAAACTTATGGGATCCAGTGAAAGCAATGCTTAGAGAGTATTTTATAGCTGTAAATGCCTATTTTTAAAAAAGAAGAAAGATCACATATCAATAAGCTAAACTTCCACCTTAACTCACTGGAAAAAGAAGAGCAAACTAAACCTAAAGTAAACAGAGGTATAAATAAATAAATAAATATTAGAACAAAAATAAAGAAAATAGAAAAACGGCAAAAAAATTAATGAAACCAAGATTTGGTTCTCTAACAAGATAACAAAATTGACAAACATTTAGCCAGGCTGAGCAAAAGGAAGAAAGAAAAAAAAAAGAGAGACAAGACTCAAGGTACTAGAATCAGAAATAAAAAACGTAGCTGGTATAGATTGCATGTTTGTGTCCCCCCCCCCCAAATTCCTATGTTGAAACCTAATCCCAGTGTGATGATATTTGGTGGTGGGGCCTTTGGGAGGTGATTAGGTTATAAGAGCAGAGCCCTCATGAATGGGATTAGTGCCCTTATAATAAAAGTGACCCCAGAGAGCTCCCTTACCCCTTTCTGCCATGTGAGGACGCAGCAAGAAGATGTCAGTCTACAATCCAGAAGAGGGCCTTGCCAGAACTTGACCATGTTAGTACCCTGATCTCAGACTTCCGGCCTCCAGAACTGTGAGAAATAAATGTCCACTGTTTATAAAGCCAGCCAGGTACTTTGTTATAGCAGCCCAAGCTAAGACAGTGATATTGCAGAAATAAACAGGATTATGAATAGTATGAACAACTGCATGCCACTAAATAACAGATGAAATGGATAAATTCCTAGGAAACACAAATGACCAAAACTGACTCAAGAAAAAAATAGAAAATATGAATAGACTTTTAACAAGAAATTGAATCTGTAATCAAATCCCTCCCACTAAAGAAAAGCCCAGGACCAGGTGACTTTATAGGTAAATTCTATCACATATTGAAAGAAGAATTCATATCAATTCTTGAAAAACTTTCCCAAAATAGAAGAGGGAACATTTCCCAACTTATTCTATGAGACTGTTATTACATTGATACCAAAAATCAGATGATGACATCATGTGAAAAAAAAATCTACAGACCAGTATCTCTCATGAATATAGACTCAAAAGCCCTCAACAAAACTACTTGCAAACCAAATCCATCAACATAGAGAAAAAATTATACACCATGACTAACTGGGATTTATCCCAGAAATACAAGGATATATTAACTTCAAAAAAAATGACTACACCATATGAACAGAATTTTTTTTAAAAAAGGATCATCTCAATAGATGCAGAAAAAAATTGAAAAATTTCAACACATTTTCATCTCAGAAACACTCAAATAGGAATAGAGGGGAACTTCCTCAATCTGATAAAAGGCATCTACAAAAACCCCGCAGCTAGCATCCTACTTAATCAGAGATAGAGAGGACATTATAAAATGAAAAAATGTCAATCCACCAAGGTGACATAACACAATGCCAATGTTTATGCCCCAAACAACAGAGCTGCAAAATATCTGAAGCAAATACTGACAGAAATGAAAGAAGAAATAGACAAACAATTACAATGGAATATTTCAACACACCTGCCTGAAAAACTGACAAAACTAGACAGAAAGTCAACAAGAATATAGAAGAATACAACAACACTATCAACCAGTGTCTAACTCACATTTATAGAACACTCCAGTCAACAATATACATTCTTATCACATGCACATAGAACATATATCAAGATAGACCACATCCTGTGCCAAAACAAATGTGAACAAAATTTTTTAAATTGAAACCATACAGAGTATGCTGCCCAACCACTCTGGAATCAAACTAGAAATCAGTAACAGAAAGATAACAGGAAAATTTCCAAACACTTAGAAACACATCAGCATACTCCTAAATAATCCTTAAGTCAAAGAATGAGTCTCGGGCTTCCCTGGTGGCGCAGTGGTTGAGAATCTGCCTGCCAACGCAGGGGACACGGGTTCGAGCCCTGGTCTGGGAAAATCCCACATGCCGCGGAGCAACTGGGCCCGTGAGCCACAACTACTGAGCCTGCGCGTCTGGATCCTGTGCTCCGCAACAAGAGAGGCCACGATAGTGAGAGGCCCGTGCACCATGATGAAGAGTGGCGCCCGCTTGCCGCAACTAGAGAAAGCCCTCGCACAGAAACGAAGACCCAACACAGCCAAAAATAAATAAATAAATTTAAAAAAAAAAAAAAGAATAAGTCTCAAAGGAATTAAAATACATTGAGTTGAATGAAAATGAAAATAAACATATCAAACTTTGAGGGATACAGCTAAAGAAGTGCCGAGAGGGAAATTTATAGCACTAGATGCTTATACAGTAGTTCCCCCTTATCTGTGGTGGATGTGTTCCAAGACCCTCAGTGGATGCCTGAAACCATGGATAGTACCAAACTCTATATATGTTTTTCCTATACATACATACCTATGATAAAGTTTAATTTATAAACCAGGCACAGTAAGAGAAGAACAATAATAAAGTAGAACAATTATAATATACTGTAATAAAAGTATGAAGGTGGTCTTTCTCTCAAAGTATCTTATTTTACAGATTTAATGCCTTTTCCATCTTAACTAAGCACTTATCATGCACAGTGGCCGTAACTTTTACAGTTTGAGTTGTAACAGCAAAACTAGAACAAATTTTTCTTTCTTCACAATTTCACAGATAGAAGATTCATTCTTACCGTAGATCTTAGCAACCTCAGCACATGACTTTTTCCTTTTCTTATCAAGTCAAAGACTTACCTTTTCACTTTTCTTTTGAAGTGCTTTCAGAAAAAGCACTTTACAGCTTCTCTTTGGCATATCCAGATTGCCAGGATCACTACTCTTGCACTTCGGGGCCACTATTAAGTAAAATAAGGGTCACTTGAACACAAGCACTCGGATACCATGACAGTCAGTCTGATAACTGAGGCACCTACTAAGTGACTAATGGGCATGATGTGCTGGACAAAAGGATGATTCAGGTCCCAAGCAGGAAGATGTGAAATCATCACACTACTCAGAACAGCTCCCAACTTAAAACTTATGAATTATTTCTGGAATTTTCCATTTAATATTTTTGGACCTTGGTTGAGCACAGGTAACTGAAACCACAGAAAGTGAAACTATGGATAAAGAGGAACTACTGTACTAGAAAAGAGAAAAGCCTCAAACCAATACCCTAAAGTTCTAACTTAAACTAGAAACAAACCCAAAAAGCAGAAGGAAGGAAGTAAAGAGTGAAGTCAGTGAAATAAAAAACAGAAAAACAATACAGAAAACAAATGAACCATATCTGGTTATTTAAGATCAATAAAATTGACTAAACTCTAGCAAAACTGACAAGAAAAAAAAGAAGATACTTCAAAGAGAATAATATGGATAAATAAACACATGAAAAGATATTCAACATCACTAGGAATTAGTGAAAAGAAAATTAGGACCACAATGAGATATAACTACACACCTATGAGTATACTAAAAACATTTAGTTGTACTCTTTAAATCAGTGAATTTTATGGTATGTGAATTATCTCAAAGCCTTGAAAATAAATAAAATCAAGCAACATCCCCTTCAAAATTGTGATAATTCCTAATGCTAGTAAGGATAAGTTGAAACTGGTCTCTCATCCTTTGCTGTTGGGAATGTAAAAATGATACAGCTACTTTCCAAAATAGTTGACAGTTTCTTTAGGAAAAGACAAAAAAACCTAAGCATATGTTTACCATACCACCCAGCAATCACACTCCTCAGCATTTATCTGAGAGAAGTGAAAGCTTAGGTCCACATAAAAACCTATACACAATTGTTCATAGCAGCTTTACTTGTAATTATCAAAAAACAGAAAAACAGAAAATTTCCCTCAATAGGTGAATGGTGACAAACAATGGTAAATTCATACCATGGAAGACTAGTCAGCAATAAAAAGAAATGAAATAGATGCATGCAACTTACATAGACTACAAGGAAATTATGCTGCATATAAAAAAGTCAGCCTCAAAAGGTCACATATAATTCCATTTATAAGAAATTTTCAAAATGACAAAATTATAGAGATGGGGAACAGATTAGTGGTTTCCAGAGGTAAGAGACATTATGGGAGATGGGAGTGCGTGTGACTATAAAGAGGCAGCACAATGGAGATTTTTGTGTTGCTAGAATAGTTCTGTATCTTGATTGTGTTGCAATCACAAGAATCTACACATGTGAAAAAATAGCATAAAACTATGCACACACATAATACCAATTTCCTGGTTTTAATATTTTACTGTAGTCATTTAAGATGTAACCATTGGAGGAAACTGGGTGAAAACTATCAAGACCTTTCTGTACTAATTTTAAATCTTCCTGTGAATCTTTAATTATTTCTGAATAAAAAGTAGAAAAAATAAAGTTCCCTGTATCAAATTTGCTTTGTCAAAATGTCCCACTTCATAGTTGGCTTAACTATGAACTAGGATTGTCAACCTCTGTTTCATCTCCTCTTACTTATATCTTCCCTACCACCACATTATTAGCCTCATTGATTGCCCCATCTCTAGGCTCAGTCTTGTCCTACTTTAGACTTATTTGGACTGGAAACAAGCAGGATTAAATGCCTTGGTCCATCTATTCCTTTCCTCTTCTCTCCATTTGTCCACTCACCCCAGTGAGGCTTGAGAATAGTCACTCTACAAAGTCTTGAATCTTTCTACCCCCTTGCTAATACTACTACTAGCTATACTTTCCTAAAATTCTACTGCCTGCCAGATGCTTTATATACATTAACTCATTAATTCTCACCACAACATTCTATGAGTGAGGTACTGTTTTTATCCCTATTTTACAGATGAGGAAACAGAATCATGGAAAACAAGTTCCTTGCACAAGGACATTCAGAAAATTGGTGGCAGAACTGGGATTCAAACCCAGATCCTAAAGCTATGATCTCTATTGTTAGAACCACAAGGTTCTCTAGTGCTGACTGTTAACGTTTCCATGTTTCCTCTCAAGTCACAGCTCTCTCCAGCTACTCAGTCCTCAACCTACAACTTCAGTCTCTACCACTCCTCTTGCTTTGGCCAGTCCCTTGACCCCAAGTCTCATCCTGGGGGCCACCTGTGGAAAGAATGATATGATGTATGAAAGTGCCTAGCAATAGTAATCCCCTCAACAAATAGTATTTTTTAAATTATAATTTACCTCATTTAATATTTACTGCAATCCTACTAAGTGGGCATTATTATTTCCTATTTTACAGCTGAGGAAACTGAGGTTCAGATCAGTTAAGAAACTTGTCTAAGAATCAACAAGTGATAAAGTCAATATTCTCACCTAAATTTTTGGCTTTAGGCTCATGCTCTTTCCAAAACTGAGTCTTAACCGAGGCCTTGCACTGGAATTATCTGAGGAAACTTTTTCACAATATGTTTTCCTGGGCTCACCACCAGGGACTGAGTCAGTATGTTTGGACTGAGACAGTACTTTGAACAAGCTCCCCAAGTAATGCTGATGTGAAGAACCATTGCATTAAACTTTCATAATTCCTGGTATTTTAATCACTAACCAAGTGTCCAAATGTATATCATCTAATCTATAATTGTCCACCTTCTCCAGAGAAAGGTCATGAAAGACCGTCAGATTCCCTACTGAGATCTGGGTACATCACAGATAAATCATATATACAATAACATTTCCAGAACCCTCAAAATTGTCATTTAAAAATAAAAAATTCCATGACTAAGTAATATTCCCCTTTGGGAGTTTCACAATCCATGGTAGCCTATCAAAGTCTCTGAAAAGTACTCCAGTTAAAGAAAAAAAGACAACTTTGTTTAGCACAGTATTTTATAACTTATTGGACCATAAAATTCCTTTATTATGTGGAATGCCAATTCATGGAACATAGAAATGTTGGCTTACAGAGTTCCACTTATCTAATAGCTGAGTCTAGAAACCTTATCACAGAAGTAAAAGATACTGTTGTGACTTATTTCATGACTACTTGAATTCTCCCTAAACATGCTCCTCTCTCATCTTCCCTTTCTCGATAAATGATATCACCTTCCATCTGACTGATCAAGGCAAAAAGCTTAGGCATCCTTAATTTATCATCTTTTTCCTTCTTCACACACAAATAATAGAAAAGACTTATAGATTCTACCTACACATTATATGCTGAATTTTTCTACTTCTATCTCTTCCTCTGTAACAACCCTAGACTAAAACACCACCACTCACTTCAAAATCCTCCTAATTGGTCTCCCTGCCTCCACTCTTTCCCCACTACAATCTACAGTTGAGCCTTGAACAACATGAGGTTTAAACTGCATGGGTCCACTTATTCACAGATTTTTTTCAATAAATACGTATTACAGTACTACAAGATCTGCGGTTGGTTGAACCTATGGATGCGGAACCATAGATATGGGGGGCCAACTATAAATTAAATGCAGATTTGACTGCATAGGAATCAGCACCCCTGACCCCCATGTTGTTCAAGGGGTAACTGTATTTTCCACTCAGCAACCATATCATGTCACTCCACTGCTAAAAACCAAACAGTGGCTTTCTATTACATTTTCCAAACTACTTTCAATGACTTTTTATGGCCACAAGGTCCTACATAACTGGCCCCTACATACCTCTCACCCCTTACTCATTCTGCTCTGGTTACACTAGCTTTGGTTCTATTAAGTTAAACCATATGAAACTGCCTTTTTTGTAGTTAACTCTGTTCCACATGTCTGTAAATAGTTCTTTCATTAAACTCTCTTCCCTTAATCCCTTTGAATGTTTCATCCATTTCCTGTTGGAACCCTGACTGATAACTGCCTTCTTAGTCAAACCAAGCAGGACCCTGTGGGGCCCTCCTGGTTACAAGAGCCTTTCCGTGTCCTCCGTTTCTTGTTTGTAAGAAAGGGACTTTCAGCCTCTTAGACCTTCCCTGAGTTCCAAAGGGCAGTTTCAAAAAGTTACTAATTAGGAGAGTAAGGAAATGCAGAAAGAAACAGTGGTACAGCGGCGATAAAGCAGAGTCCTAATTCCTCCTCAAGGGCTATACATAACAATCTGGTACGCATCTCTGAGTTGTTCTACAGGAACTAAGGCCCCATCCAGGTGGAGGATGGTAACTTCAGGCTGAGCACAAGCACTGGACCCCAAAATGGTCAGAACCAGAAGGTTGATGATTGAGATTCCTGGAACATCACCCTGTTATCTCACCACCAACCAATCAGAGGAAGGTCACACACCCTGCAGCCCTCCCCGCAAATTTTGCCTATAAAAACTCTTTCCCGAAAACAATCGGGGAGTTCAGGTCTTTTGAGCATGATCCGCCTGTTCTCCTTGCTTGGACCTTGCAATAAACCTTGCTCTGCTCCAAACTCCAACGTTTCAATTTGTTTGGCTTCACTGTGTGTCAGGCACACAAACTTGGGTTCGAAAACATTAGTAATGTTCTAAAATATTACTTGCTCTAGAATTTGAGCTTATGAGCCTATAGTTCAGACTCTACCTTCTCTCTTTTGAAAATCAGGTCAGTATCTGCTCCTCTCCCAGTTTCTTTATGGACCTAGTCCACTTTCATGATTCCTTAAAGAACCCTAACAGCAGTGCTATAATCCCATCTGTGTTCAGTCTCCTGGGATATAAACTGTCTGGGCCAAGAAACTTAAGGTCACAAGCTCAGCTTACTGTTTTTTTTCTTTTTTTATTACATTTTTATTGCAGTATAGTTGATTTACGATATTGTGTTAGTCTCAGGTGTACGGCAAAGTGAATGTTATACATACACATATATCCCCTCTTATCTTGACATTGGATTCCTTCTTACCATGGTTAGCTCTACTGTTTGTGATGCAGACAGAAGCCAAATGAAACTTGAATAATACTTCTCTCTCTCACAACAATATCAGCCCTAACCACCAGACCCTTGCCCTCAGTGGCCCTCAGAGCAACTTTTTAGAACATTAAGACTCTAAAAAACAGTTTGAAAATCAGTGTACTAAACTATGCTGCCTCTTCTATAGAAACAGAAAAACCAAGGCTCCATAAGCTCTACTTCCAGCAATATTACAACCTCATTGTCTGACCATGGTTTATTAACCTGTGCCTAAGGTTTGCCCTCCTTTAAAAAAATGTAGATATTACAGTTGGCCCTCCATATCCACGGGTTCTTCATCTGTGGATTCAACCAACCATAGATCAAAAATATTTTTTAAAAAAGTTCCAGAAAGTTACAAATAGCAAAATTTGAATTTGCCACATGCTGGCAACTACTTACATAGCATTTACATTATATTTATATTATATTGGGTATTATAAGTAATCTAGAGATGATTTAAAGTATATGGGAGGATGTGCATAGGGTATATGCAAATATTATGCCATTTTATATGAGGGACTTGAGCATCCATGGATTTTGGTATCTATGGTGGGGGATGGGGGGTCCTGGAACCAATCCCTCTAGGATACTTAAGGGATGACCATATACTCATTTGCCTGAACATCTTAATGAGAATGACTCTAGAACCATCACCTTATCTTAAACACTAATAAATGTGATGTCAATCTTTAGCAGATCCCAGTGCAATCTCTAGATATACTTTGGTGGTGGTGTTCCTTTTTCCAAATAGCCTAGGACTGCACTATTTCAGCATGCAGATCAACTCCTTTAAGAGCAACAAATCATGAAATACAACCTTGGATAAAAATGTAAAAATAATAGCACTGAATAAATTGATTTCTGAAATATTTACTAAAACAGCAGCCAGTATCCAATAGTATATCACCCAATATCTTCCTGTAATGAGAGAATCTGAGCCAAAGAAGTTTTCATCCTCAATGTATTTTTGGAATCTGTATTTATGAACCAAATCTGTGTTGTTCATCAAAAAGTAGTTGTTTGGGAATTTGTTATGCTCTACTAAATGAGAATATAAAGACAAAAATATGGTCCATTATGAACATAAACACTCTTTCTTGCCTCCGCCTCTTGTTTTTCTGCTTACTCAGTACTGGGTAAGGCCCTTGGGAGATACAAAAAGGTAAAGGAATGGACCCTACCCTGAGGGAGTTTACGGTCTGGTTAAGGTAACAGACATGTCTGAGAAGTAAAACAATGCAATAAATATGACAAGGTTGCTGATGAGTACTCTGGGAGCTTGGAGGCTATGAATTCTTGGGTCGGAGAAGACACCAAGAAAGACTAGATATGAACTAGGACTCAAGGAATGGCTAAGGTTTGGAGAGGCAGCGAGGCGATAAAGGCATTCCAGCCAGATGGGACAAAGTGATCAAAGGCTCTATAGAGTCGACAGTGTGTAAAGCATGTTTGGGGGACAACAGCTAGAATGGGGGGAGGGGTCTATGTTCAAGAATAGGAAAGATGCAGCTGGGTCAAGATCATGGATGATATTCCATATTAAGGAGCTTTGGCCTTAGCCCATTAACTACTAAAGTATAGCCATCTGCATCAGAATCACCTGGGGAAGACTGTTTAAAATGAATTATAGGCCCCAACTTTAATAACTCTCATTCAGTAGGTTTAGGGCTGGGGCCAGGAAATCTGCATTTTGAACAAGTACCCCCCCCCACACACACCCTGCAAACTGATTCTGATGCCTGATAGAATGTAAGAACTCCTTCAGGCAATGGAAAACCAAAATGGAAAGCCAATTAGAGGCTTTTTAAAAGGAGAGTATATAGTGATAGAGCAGTGATACAGGAAAATAAATCTTCTAGTTGTATGCCTGGCAGATTGAAGGAGAAGGAGATAAGGAAAGCCAGATAGATGGCTTTACAATAGTCCAGGTGTTAAGTCTAAATCACTGATTTATCCATCCCTTTGTTCCCAGGGCCTAGCATAGAGTCTGGTACATAGTAATTCACTCAGAGGCAGAGTTACTTGTGAAGCTAATGAAGCTTATGCTTCAGAGTCCCTTACTTACACAGACCCTTTCCTAGTCCCTCTCTCTTTTTAATTTAAAAAACTCACATTCACACCTATTTTTGAATTCTTTCACTTAAAGAAGGCTCCCAAAGTTGTATAAAGCCTCACACCCCACAAAACACTGGATCCAGTCCTACATTCAGTGTTTATTGAACTCAAAGTTTAGACAAATCACTTAGTGATTTCCTGCTTACTAGAACCCCTTTCCTCAGTTTATTCTCAACATAACAGATATGGCTTTTTTTTTTTTTAAACAGGATCAGCCTATCATAACATATCACTCCTCTGCCCAAACCCTCCAGTCTCAGAGTAAAAGCCAAATCCTTACAATGGCTCTAAGGATCTATACAGCCCAGACTCCTGTTACCTCTCTGATCTCACCTCCTACTCTCCCTTCTGCTCACTGTGCTCCAGTTACATTGGCCTCTTTGTTGTTCCTTGACCATTCCATGAATATTCCTGCATAAAGGCCTTTGATATTCTGTTCCCTTTGCCTAGAATGCTCTTCCCTACAGATATTTTCATGGCTCACTCTCTCACCTCCTCCAAAGCTCTACTCAAATGTCACCTTCTCAATGACATCTTTTCTGACCACCTTCTCTAAACTGCAATCCTACACACACATTCCCTGTATCCCTTTCTCTGCTTTATATTTCTCCTCAACACTTATTACTATACAGTTGAAACTTGACAACATAGGGATTGGAGCACTGACTCTCCGCACGCTTGAAAATCCACATAGAGGGACTACCCTGGTTGTCCCGTGGCTAAGACTCCATGCTCCCAATGCAGGGGGCCCAGGTTCAATCCCTGGTTGGGGAACTAGATCCCGCATGCCACAACTAAGAGTTCGCATGCCACAACTAAAGATTCTGCAGGCCACAACTAAAGATCCTGCAGGCCACAACAAAGACCCAGTGCAGCCAAATAATTTAAAAAACAAAAGAAAATCTACATTATAACTTTACAGTTGGCCCTCCACATCTGTGGTTCCACATCCACAGATTAAACCAACCATGGATCATGTAGTACTGTAGCACATATTTTTTTAAAACAAATCCACATATAAGTGGACCCATGCAGTTCAAACCTGTGTTGTTCAAGGGTCATCTGTATAAGATTTCAATGTTTATTTGTCTTTTACCATTAGAAGTGTAAGCTCCATGAGGGCAGCGATATTTGTCTTTTGTTTTGTTATTTCTCTACCACTTGGAACAACCGTGTACATAAGAGATGCTCAAAAAAGTCAGTGAATGAAGGCCACTTTTTAGCTGTGTCACCTTGGATAAATAACCTGACATAAGCCTCAGTTTTCCCATCTATAAAAGTGGATAATAGAACCTACTTGATTTAGTAATAAAAACCAGATCTCTGTAGCGAGCTGTACTTTTAAGCAAACAATTTGTTCTCAGGGAGAAGTTTTAAAGCCTTTCCAACTCATGAATAAAAAGAGAAATAAAACATTTTTAAAAAGAAAAGCAAAACAAAAATAATAGCACCTACTTCATAGTAGTCTTCTGAGGTTTAAAATTAGATAATTTGTTTACATGTAGTGTAGAATGTTGCACAGATGAAGTAGTCAATAAATGTTAACAGAAGTCCTTAATAACTTAATCCAAAAAAATCACCTACTCTACCTCCATGGAAAACCAGCCTAATCCAGGCATAGTCTACTTAGTCTACTTAGTCTACCAGGCTCGGCCAAAGTCATCCACAGAGCTGCAACTGCAGAAGCTACTTTCATTTCTGCTCTTCCTTCCACTGATGAATGTTGCTGACAAGTACAGGGACACGCAGACACACACAGAGAGGCAGATGTGACATAGCAGAAGCTCAGCCAGGACATGGTCCCAGGCAAGAAGAATGGGAATCTATCTTGTTTCAGAGAGACATGAAACGGAGCCAAGCAACATGCACATTTTGTTGTAGTTGTGAAGAGTCAATCACAGCAGGAGCCCAGCTAAAAGATACTCACCACCACCCCAACACATATACACATCCTGGTATGCATATCAAATAAGCCCTCTCTTTATTCCCGAGAAATCAGGAGAATCTGTATCAAGAGCAAGCCTACTCATGCAGAGAGCAGGAGGAGTCATAACTATTGGTATCATATGATCATTACTCAATCACTATCACCCTTTAAGTGAGAGCCAGCCCCTCTCACTTGCACATAAACACACTGAGCTAAGTCAGGACCTAACAGGACCAGTGCTGTTTCCAACATCTGCCCTTGGACCCCATCCTGACTCTTCATTGCCCAATTATAGGCTATAGATGTGGGTCTTCCTGAAAGGAAAGGGGCTAAGGGAAAGTCTTTCACACTGCCATGTTACAATCTGCTCCTGACAAATGTGTGGGTCCAGCTTTGAGGTCAAAACTCTTGCTTCCTCGTTTTCTCTGCATCTACTTAAAGAGTAATTTTCTGTGCACACTGAACAATAACAACAATAATTACTAGCGACCATTTACTTAGCAATTACTATGTATGAAGCACCATATTATGGCTTTTATACTCATTGTTCTTAATCCTTCAATAACGAGTTAGGTAGGTAGTACTGTCCCCATTTTACAAAGGGGGAAACTGAACTGACTCAGACTAATTTATTTATATAAGGTCATATAGCTAGTAAATGATGAAGCCAGGACTCAAATAGATCTGCCTGGCTCCAAACCTATACTTGCCATTCTATAACATTCCCATTCTAGAAAAAGGTATTTAACCACATGCATGAAACTAACTTTAAGATATAAAGTCCATATCAGTTAGGCAATGTGAAAGGTATCAAGGAAAGACTGAGAGCAGTTTCATCCAACTCAGAAAATAAGTACAACAGCACCTGGTTCTGGATTATAAACCCACTCCTGATTTAGCCCTTGTGTATCTGTCAGAAAGGTCAATGTTCACTTTCCCATTTTAATTTGCTCCCTCTTGGTTACCTAAGAAGAATGTCTCCTGGTCCTTAGACATCCTAAGCAGCCATATTCAGTATGCTGGTGTATCAGCCTGGGTCCACAAAGGAGAAATAAATGACATAGTAATTTTAACAAGTTTAATATAAAGAATTATAATTATAACAGGAGATTGGAGTAACTAGGGATTGGCTAGGAAAAAATAAAGACAATTCTAAGTATAGAAATAGCACATATAAGGAGCAATCACTATCCCTGAGGGTAAGATAGAATGCCCAAGGAAGAGTTCCTCCTTACCCCCATAACCCACCTCTAACAGGTCTGAGATCCGGACATTGATAGAGAGGAGCTAACTATGGCTAACCAAATGGCAGAGAGGTTGCTGTGGTGCCACATCAGTAAAACTTGCTAGAAATCTGCTCTTTGGAACTTGTCAGAAACTCACTCTCATGTGGGTTCATGGGAAGTATCTTATCATAGACACTTCACTACGAAACCACCTAAGAGGGGGTTACCAAAGGAAGCTTTCAGCAGCTGGGAGCTGCTGGATCCCACGTACTGCAGAAGCCACCCCACACTATAGGAGCTGGACTCTGGGGAAGCTACTGGTCCTGCAGGAGCCTATTGTGTGAGTTATACATGAACCAGAAAGTAAAAAATTTCTTCTAATGTCTCTCAGTGCCTGCTGAAAAAGAAACTTGATATCATGATAAGTAGAAAAAGAAAACCATTTTAAAGGCCCTTATTCATTTTCACAGATCAGACAGTAAGGATATATATGGAGCTGAAAATCAAAAACTCATACTGTCAGATCTGTTAAACCTTGGTAGGTTCCTGAGCAGCCTATTTCTCCTGGTTCTAGCTTCTACCCAATGCTATGCCTTCTCTGCTTTTCTCCTCTGCCTCCTGCCCAGGAAAAAAAACTTGATAAATGTATTTTTGTAATTTTAATTTGGTGTGATTCCAGTTAGTAATAAATATGCATTATAGAAAACTTGGAAAAGTCACTTTTATAGAAGAAAATTCAGAACATTCCCCAACTCAATCCAAGAGATAACCACAATTAACATTTTAATGGATGTCCTTCTACACATGTAAAAGTATAGAAAATGTGTATATATATATTGTGTGTATATATATATATATATATATCCCAAACACACGCACACATATGCACACACACCCCTGCATGCCCCCGCACATCTACGTATATGTGCACCTCCACATCTATGTATATACATTTATATAGATAGATGTATATGTAGATATAAATATGGAAATATTTTTATAAACCAAAGAATACAAATGCTAAGTATCCTTTTGGTTTTTTTATTCTACAAGACTAAGAGCACTGTATATCTCCATAAAAGAACAAGGAAAATACCTTGGTTACTCATGAATTATTAATCCTTAATAATGTGACAGTATTTCATAGTGGTTAAAGGGCAGAATTCAACAAGCAATACAACAAACAGCTCACAGTCTACATCCTGCCATCCACCTGTTTTTATAAATAAAGTTTTATTGAAGCACAGCTATACCCATTAATTTATATATTGTTTATGGCTGCTTTTGTGCTACAACAGCATAGTTGAGTAGTTGCAACAGAGACCATAAGGCCTGCAAAGCCTAAAACATTTACCATCTGACTTTTACAGAAAAATATGCCAATCCCCGGTTAAGAGCATGGAAGCTATAGTTAGACTGCCTGTGCTAAAATTCCAGCTCCAACATTGACTGTGTGACTTGGACAATTCACTTCAACTCTGAGGCTCAGTTTCCCCATCTTTATAAAGTGAAAATAAAAGCATTTACTTCACAGCGCTATTGGAAAGATTAAATGAAATGTAAGGTGCTTACAACTGTTACAAAATTAAAACCTAATGAAAGCTTGCTATTGTTTTTTTATAAGCACACCAAGTATCAACAAGAACAGTCACACACAGTGTATCTTTGGCTCTGTACCATACGCTAGAGGGATGGACCTCATCGGCTGTATCCTTTTGTTTTTCTTTCAGTACACAAAATGGAGGCTTAGAGAAACAGAAAGTCAGCCTATTTATATCAAAATGGAAGTGTGCCATCTCTTTCCCTTAGGAGAAGCCCTAGCATGGGAGACTGAATCCCTCACCCATTCAGTTGGCAGAGCCAAAGAGAGAACAGCAAAAGAGGTTTGAAACAAACCTAGATCTGGACATAAATATATAATGTGCTTCAATACATACAAGCTGCAGGAATTCCCCTAATCTCATATCATAGCTCCATTTCGGCATCGATGAGGAGGTTTTGTTTGCATCAAGGTGATACCTTCCCAGCAATATCATTACACCAAGGTGTGGTGACCCACTCTCTTCACCTACCAACTAATTTAAAAGCATTAAAACAAAAATGGTAATAATGCCAGGTGATAAAGAACTAGTTTGATTTGGGTTACAACCACAATTTATTTTCTCAAGCCTACTTCTTATAAGCTTTAAACAACAAATATTTTCTTAAAACTTAGCAATTTTTCCTGATGGTATAATCAAATACCACAGAAGTATAAGGAAGGTTTATCTGGATAAATTGCTTTGGATAAACAAAATAAATCCAGGAAACATAGATACTGAATTATTTTCATCTTCTGAAGTTTTGTTTTGTTTTTGAGCAGCTGAGGAGAAATGAACAAGAGTTTTGTTCTCTTCACCTTAGTAGAGTTTTCATTCCCCCCTTCACTGTTCTTACCAATAGACATAGATGGGCAGATGGGTGGAGGTGACATGGAAAAGAATGGGACACAATATGGTACTGCAGTGATTAGCCTCTACACAAATTGATGCTCATAATTTTTCTTGGGTTTTGGTTTCTAGTTCAGATTTAAATGGGTACAATATTTTACACTGTAACAAAAAAACAGGACAATGACTTGTGTTTCACAATCTATGCAACTGAATTCATGTTCTCTTACGAGTATTTTTCCCAGAATTATTCCTCTCTGGAATATGGGGCTATTCCTTTGGGGCACTGCAGGCAGATGAAAATGAGAAAGAGTATGATATGATAGGCTCATATCCCCAAACACTACACTTAGATAAATAGTATGGTCTGTTTCACCAGCATGGGATACAAATATGGCCCCAAGTCTCACAAAATAGTTGCATTTATGCATCAGGGAATTCTGTGATCATCTAGATGATACCCTCAAACATCACTACACTCCTAGAGGGGCACACCATACCTCTTCCAATGCTGACTATATTTTGCTCTCAGTTATGGCTCTTTCTGGAATTCGCTGTCTACCCATTTCTGCCTATAGAAATCTTGACCATCTTTTAGATCCCAGCTCAAGTAAAACTACCTCCATGAAGCCTTCTTGGATTCAAGAACATACTTCTAAAAAGATATAACTACTCCTGTTGCTATGAGACAGAGAATATGAGAAGACAAAAGAACTAGAGTTCGTGTGAATGTGGGGAACACTGAGATGCAGTTTCCAGGATAAAGATGGAAGGAGAGCTTTGAATTTTACATCGAGTTCTCTCCCCCTGAGTTTGTAGATTTGAGTTGAAGTTGTTATAAAAGCTGTAAACTGGTAAACTAACAGGGTCTGCTTAAGACTAGACTGGATCAGAACAACAGAGAACTACCCCCAAACACAATTAGCAGAGCACAAGCAATAAGCAACAGTAGTTTACCACTGTGGGACAGGAAAGAGAATGGAGAGAAACCCTCCCACCTTTGGTGAAGGCATCCAGGGATGACTGAAACACTGAGAAAAAACTATCTGGTAATCCAGCCACTACTCTAAGTACAAGATAATAACAGCCCACTGCTAGAAGAATTTGAAGACTGTGATGCCCTGAAGGTAAAAATAAACGAGAAAACCTAAATCCACCTTACTCCTTACTACATTGACTCAACCATACATTAATGGCTTAAAAGAAGAAGAGGAAGCCCATTCCCAAACACAAATAATATTTACCTCAGTTATACTTTTTCTACATTATCTCCACCATTTAATCAAAAACTAGTAAACAGAAGTAAAAGCAGGCCATTGTCAACAGATTAAGCAATCAGAGATGGCTCAGATGTTGAAACTATCAGAGAGGTACTTATAATAACTATGATTATTTTATGTTATATTAAAGAACTCATTAAATCATTTATGATATATATGAAAGGAACAAGTGAAAAAGACAATAAGCATGAAGAGATGAAGAATTTTAACAGAGATATGGAAACAAAGGAGTCAAGTGAACTTCAAAAAAATTGTTTTGCAAAAAAACCTAAATGAGGACATCAGACACATTGGAATAGGGTCTACTCATCAGACACATTGGAATAATGTCCCATTTTAACTTGATTACCTCTGTAAAGATTCTATTTCAGACTTCTGGTTTCACATGTAAGGAGCATGGAAGTTGCCACTCCATCCTAACAACAAGTAAAAACTGAACAGACTAAAAAAGCAATGACTCTTCTTGGATCCATGAGAGAGGGGAGGACACAGGGCAAACTTCAGCCCCCAAGACTGGAGAGACATACAGGCAAATACGGGGAGTTGTAGCTTACTAGAGCAGAGACTCATGAGCAGAAACCACCCTGGGAACCAATGCCAGGGTAGGAAAATCTGAACTACAATTGATGAACTGCTGAAGTCTCAGTGTGGGAAACTGAGTTAAAAATTCCAAGAGGTCCCAGTCATAGACGGGCCCACAATGTGGTGAGGTTTATCTCCAGCAGCTCAACCAAGTTCCCACAGTAAATATCAGGGGGAAAAAAATCCACTCAGGCTCTGGGAAGGGAAGGGGAAAAGGAACCATCTTGAAATACCCAGAGAACTCTTCTTCTTGGAAAGACCTGCCTTCAGGGGAAACTAACAAGAGTCTAACCTGCTGGGCTACTATCAGAGCCTAACTGACCTAGAGAAGGGAAATACCCAACTCCAGCCCACTCTAGTCATTTTGTCCCACCTAAGGCAGGAGAAAAAAACCCTGAGAATTTCACAGTCCAGAGGCATAGGCTCATTGAAAGACTGAGACCTAATCATAGGATTATAGAATGCATCCCCCTCCCCCAACATCTCAACCACCACATTACTAAAGGCCTATGTACAGTAGCTTCTTTTATCTAGTACATTGTGTCTGATTATCATGGAAAAGTTACAAAGCATAACAAAAGGCAAAAAAACATAATTTGAAGAGACAGAGCAACTATCAGAATCAGACATGGCAGGGATGTTGGAATTATCAGACTGAGGATTTTAAAACAACTATGATTAATACGCTAAGGGCTCTAATGGATAAAGTAGACAACATGAAAGAACAGATGGGCAATGTAAGCAGAGAGATGGAAATACTAAGAACCAAAAAGGAAATCCTAGAGATCAAAAACACTAACAGAAACGAAGACTGCCTTGATGGGCTTATTAGTAGACTGGACACAGCCAAGGAAATAATCTGACCTAGAGGGTACATCCATAGAAACCTCAAAAACTGAAAAGCAAAATGAACAAAGACTGAAAACCAAAAAAAATACAGAATAACCAAGGACTGTGGGACAATTACAAAAGATAACGTATCCATCGTGGGAATACTAAAAGGAGAAGACAGAGAATAGAAGAAATATTTGAAAAAACAACGACCAAGAAGTTCCCAAAATTTATGTCAGACACCAAACCACAGATCCAGGAAATTCAGAGATCATCAAGCAGGATAAATTTCAAAAAACAAAACCTACACCTTGGTTTTCTGTAGTTTGAAGATGATATACCTAAGACTGATATACCTAAAACAAAAAAATCATGAAAGAAGCCAGAGGAAAAAACACATTACCCAGAAAGAGGGGGGAAAAAAAAGTTTACATCTGATTTTTCCTCAGAAACATGCAAGCAAGAAGAGAATGGAGAAAATATTTGAAGAATAAAGACTCTCTCATATAAACAAAAAATGTGGGAAGTTGTTGCCAGTAGACCTGCCTTAGAAGAAATGTTAAAAGAGGTTCTTTAGAGAGAAGGAAAATAATAGAGGTCAAAAACTCAGATCTACATAAAGAAAGGAAGAGCATCAAAGAAGGAATAAATGAAGGTAAAATACTTTCTTATTCTCAGATAACAGTTTGCTCAAAATAATAATACGAACATTGCATTTATAGATACAGACATACCCCTGAGATATCACATGTTTGGTTCCAGACCACCACAATAAGGTGAAAATTGCAACAAAGCAAGTCACACAGATGTTTTGGCTTCCCAGTGCATATGAAAGTTATGTTCACACTACACTGTGATGTATTAACTGTGCAACAGTATTATGTCTAAAAAACAATGTATATACCTTAATTTAAAAATACTTTATTATTAAAACATGCTAACCATCATCTGAGCCTTCAGTAAGTGGTAATCTTTTGCTGGTGGAGGGTCTTGCCTCAACGTTAATGGCTGCTGACTGATCAGGGTGGTGGTTGCTGAAGGTTGGGGTGGCTATGAAAATTTCTTAAAATAAGACCACAATGAAGTTTGCTGCATTGATTGACTCTCCCTTTCATGGAGGATTTCTCTGTAGCATGCAATGCTGTTTGATAGCATTTATGCACAGTAGAACTTCTTTCAAAATTGGAGTGAATCCTCTCAAACCCTGCCACTGCTTCATCAATCAAGTTTATGTAATATTCTAAATTCTTTGCTCTTGTTTCAGTAATCAATTGCAAAAATAACGAGAAAACAATTTTTAAATGGCAAAAAGCACATACTTATCGATAATTACTTTAAATGTAAATGGACTAAATGATCCAATTAAAAGATATTGAGTGTATGAATGTAAGAAAAAACAAGACCCATCTATACACTGCCTAGAAGAGACTCATTTCAGATCCAAAGACAGGTACAGAGTGAGGGGATGGAAAAAGGTATCCAATGCAAATGGAAATAAAAAGAAAGTTGGAGTAGCAATACTTATATCAGGCACAATAGATTTTACAAAGACTGTAACAAGAGACAAAGGACGTTGCATAATGATAAAAACATCAATACAACAAAAAGATATAACAACTGTAAATGTATATGTACCCAAAATAGGAGCACCTAAATACTCAAAGCAAGTATTAACAGACACAGATGAAGAAACTGACAATAACACAATAATAATAGGGGACTTGAACACCCCACTTACATCAATGGACAGATCATCCAGACAGAAAATAAGGCAACACTGGTTTTAAACAACACATTAGACCAAATGGACTTAATAGATCTATATGTGTGTGTGTATATATATAAAACATTCCATCCAAAAGCAGCCAAATACACATTTTTTCAAATGAACATGGAACAGTCTCCAGGACAGATCACATGATAGACCACAAAACAAGTCTCAGTAAATTTAAGAAAATTGAAATCATCACAAGAATCTTTTCCAACACAACACTATGAGACTAGAAATCAACTACAAGAAAAACCCTGCAAAAACCACAAAACACGTGGAGGCTAAACAATATGCCACTAAACAACCAGTGGGTCAATGAAGAAGCCAAAGAGGAATTTAAAAAAATACCTAGAGACAAAGGAAAACAATGATCCAAAAATCTATGGGATGCAGCAAAAGCAGTTCTAACAGGGAAGTTTATAGCAATACAAAACCTACCTCAGGAAACAAGAAAAATCTCAAACAACCTGATCTTACACCTAAAGGAACTAAAAAAAGGAACAAACCATACCCAAGATGAGTAGAAGGAAAGAAATCATAAAGATCAGAGCAGAAATAGATACCAAAAAAAAAAGAAAAGATCAATGAAACTAAGAACTAGTGCTTTGAAAAGATAAACAAAATAGATGAAACTTTAGCCAGACTCATGAAGAAAAAGAGAGGGCCCAAATCAATAAAATCACAAAAGAACAGAGGTTAAAATGAGTCCACAGAAATACAAAGGATCATAAGAGATTATTATGAACAATTAATATGCCAATAAAATGGGCAACCTAGAAGAAATGCATAAATTCCTAGGAACGTACAGTCTCCCAAGTCAACACCTAACCTTCTCAAACTATTCCAAAATATTGAAGAGGAAGGAATGCTGACTAACTCATTCGATGAGACCAGCATCACCAAAACCAGACAAAGACACCCCAAAAAAAAAAGAAAACAAAAGAAAATTACAGGCCATTATCACTGATGAACATAAATGTAAAAATGGTGACAAAATATTAGCAAATCAAATTCAACAATACAGTAAAAGGATCATACACCATGATCAGGTGGGATTTATCCCAGGGATGCAAGGATGGTTCAATATCTACTAAAAAAAAAATCAATGTGAAAAACCACATTAACAAGTTGAATAAAAATCATATGAGCATCTCAATAAATGCAGAAAAAGCTCTTGGTAAAATTCAAAAGCCATTTATGGTAAAAACTCTCCACAAAGTACATATAGAGGGAACATACCTCAATATAATAAAGGCAAAATGACAAACCCACAGCCAACATCATACTCAATGGTTAAAAGGTGAAAGCATTTCCTCTAAGATCAGGAACAAGACAATGAAGGACACTCCACCACTTTTACTCACCACAGTATTAGAAGTCTTAGTCCTAGCCAGAGAAAACAGACAAAAAGAAGAAAGAAAAAGAAATAAGATGAATTTAAATTGGAAAGGAAGAAGTAAAACTGGCACTGTTTGCAGATGACATGATACTATATATAAAAAATCCTAAAGACACTACCAAAAAACTATTAGCATAAATGAATTCAGTAAAGTTGCAGGTTACAAAATATACAGAAATCTGTCATATTTCTACACACTAACGACAAACTATCAGAAAGAAAAATTAACAATACCATTTACAACTGCATCAAAAAGAATAAAATATCTAGAAACAAATCTAACCAAAGAGGTAAAAGACCCATACTCTACAAAGTTTCAGACACTGATGAAAGAAATTGAAGACGACATAAATAAATGGAAAGATATACTGTGCTCATGGTTGGAAGAATTAATATTGTTAAAATGACCATACTACCCAAAGCAATCTACATATTTAATGCTTTCCCTATCAAAACACCAAAGGCATTTTTCACAGAATTACAACAAAAAATTCTAAAATTTGTATGGAAACACAAAAGACTCCCAATAACCCAAGCAATCCTGAGAAAGAACAAAGCTGGAGGTAACACACTCCCTGATTTCAAACTATACTACAAAGCTATAGTCATCAAAACACTATGGTAGGATAAGGCCCTTCAAGATGATGGAGGAGTACAACGTGGAGATCAACTTCCTCCCCACAAATACATCAGAAATACATCTACATGTGGAACAACTCCTACAGAACACCTACAGAACGCTGGCAGAAGACCTCAGACTTCCCAAAAGCCGTGGTGCTGACAGGGTCTTGGTGCTATATCCAGGTGTCAGGTCTGTGCCTCTGATGTGGGAGATCCGAGTTCAGCACACTGCTCCACAAGAAACCTCCCGGCTCAAGATAACATCAAATGGCAAAAACTCTCCCAGAGATCTCCAGCTCAACGCTAAGACCCAGCTCCACTCAACGACCAGCAAGCCACAGTGCTGGACACCCTATGCCAAACAACTAGCAAGACAGGAACACAACCCCACAAATCAGCAGAGAGGCTGCCTAAAATCATAATAAGGTCACAGGCACCCCAAAACACACCACCAGACGTGGTCCTGCCCATCAGAAAGACAAGACCCAGCCTCATCCAACAGAAAACAGGCACCAGTCCCCTCCATCAGGAAACCTACATGACCCACTGAACCAACCTTAGCCACTAGAGGCAGACACCAAAAACAACGTGAATTACAGACCTGCAGCCTGTGAAAAGGAGACCCAAACCCAGTAAGTTAAGCAAAATGAGAAGACAGAGAAACACACAGCAGATGAAGGAGCAAGGTAAAAACCAATCAGACCAAACAAAAGAAGACGAAATAGGCAGTCTACCTGAAAAAGAAAACAGAGTAATGATAGTAAAGATGATCCAAAATCTTGGAAATAGAATGGAGAAAATACAAGAAACGCTTAAGAAGGACCTAGAAAAACTAAAGAGCAAACAAACAATGATGAACAACACAACAAATGAAATTTAAAATTCTCTAGAAGGAATCAATAGCAGAATAACTGAGGCAGAAGAATGGATAAGTGACCTGGAAGATAAAATAGTGGAAATAACTAACACAGAGCAGAATACAGATAAAAGAATGAAAAGAATTGAGGACAGTCTCAGAGACATCTGGGACAACATTAAACCCACCAAAATTCGAATTACAGGGGTCCCAGAAGAAGAAGAGTAAAAGAAAGGGACTGAGAAAATATTTGAAGAGATTATAGTTGAAAACTTCCCTAATATGGGAAAGAAAATAGTCAATCAAGTCCAGGAAGCACAGAGAGTCCCATACAGGATAAATGCAAGGAGAAACACGCCAAGAACATATTAATCAAACTATCAAAAATTAAATACAAAGAAAAAATATTAAAAACAGCAAGGGAAAAACAACAAATAACATACAGGGGAATCCCCATAAGGTTAACAGCTGATCTTTCAGCAGAAACTACACAAGCAAGAAGGGAGTGGCAGGACATAGTAAAGTGATGAAAGGGAAATACCTACAACCAAGATTACTCTACCCAGCAACTATCTCATTCAGATTCAACAGAGAAATTAAAACCTTTACAGACAAGCAAAAGCTAAGAGATTTTAGCAGCACCAAACCAGCTCTACAACAAATGCTAAAGGAACTTCTCTAGGCAGGAAACACAAGAGAAGGAAGAGACCTACAATAACAAACCCAAAACAATTAAGAAAATCGTAATAGGAACATAAATATCGATAACTACCTTAAATGTAAATGAATTAAATGCTCCAACAAAACACACAGACTGGCTGAATGGATACAAAAACAAGACCCACATATATGCTGTCTACAAGAGACCCACTTCAGACCTAGGGACACACGCAGACTGAAAGTGAGGGGTTGGAAACAGATATTCCATGCAAATGTAAATCAAAAGAAAGCTGGAGCAGCAATTCCCATATCAGACAAAAGAGACTTTAAAATAAAGACTATTACAAGAGACAAAGAAGGACACTACATAAAGATAAAGGGAGAAGAAGAAGATATAACAATTGTAAATATTTATGCACACAACATAGGAGCACCTCAATACATAAGGCAAATGCTAACAGCCATGAAAGGGGAAATCGACAGTAACATAATCATAGTAGGGGACTTTAACACCCCACTTTCACCAATGGACAGATCATCCAAAATGAACATAAATAAGGAAACACAAGCTTTAAAGGAGACATTAAACAAGATGGACTTAATTGATATTTATAGGACATTCCATCCAAAAACAACAGAATACACTTTCTTCTCAAGTGCTCATGGAACATTCTCCAGAATAGATCACATCTTGGGTCACAAATCAAGCCTTGGTAAATTTAAGAAAATTGAAATCATATCAAGCATCTTTTCCGACCACAATGGTATGAGATTAGAAATCAGTTACAGGGAAAGAAATGTAAAAAACACAAACACAAGGAGGCTAAACAATATGTTACTAAATAACCAAGAGATCACTGAAGAAATCAAAGAGGAAATCAAAAAATACCTAGAGACAAATGACAATGAAAACACGATGATCCAAAACCTATGGGATGCAGCAAAAGCACTTCTAAGAGGGAAGTTTATAGCAATACAAGCCTACCTCCAGAAACAAGAAATATCTCAAATAAACAATTTAACTTTACACCTGAAGGAACTAGACAAAGAAGAACAAAACCCAAAGTTAGTAGAAGGAAAGAAATCATAAAGATCAGAGCAGAAATAAATGAAATAGAAACAAAGAAAACAATAGCAAAGATCAATAAAACTAAAAGCTGGTTCTTTGAGAAGATAAACAAAATTGATAAACCATTAGCCAGACTCATCAAGAAAAAGAGAGAGAGGATGCAAATCAATAGAATTAGAAACGAAAAAGGAGAAGTAACAACTGACACTGCAGAAATACAAAGGATCATGAGAGACTACTAAAAGCACCTTTTGCCAATAAAATGGACAACCTGGAAGAAATTGACAAATTCTTAGAAAGGTATAACCTTCCAAGACTGAACCAGGAAGAAATAGAAAACCTGAACAAATACAAGTAATGAAATTGAAATTGTGATTAAAAATCTTCCAACAAACAAAAGTCCAGGACCAGATGGCTTCAAGGGGAATTCTATCAAACATTTAGAGAAGAGCTAACACCCATCCTTCTCAAACTCTTCCCAAAAATTGCAGAGGAAGGAACACTCCCAAACTCATTCTATGAGGCCACCATCACCCTGATACCAAAACCAGACAAAGATATTACCAAAAAAAAAAAGAAAATTACAGACCAATATCACTGATGAATATAGATGCAAAAATCTTCAACAAAATACTAGCAAACAGAATCCAACAACACATTAAAAGGATCATACACCATGATCAAGTGGGATTTATCCCAGGGATGCAAGGATTCTTCAATATACGCAAATCAATCAATGCGATACACCATATTAATAAATTGAAGAAGAAAAATCATATGATCATCTCAATAGATGCAGAAAAAGCTTTTGATAAATTCAACACCCATTTATGATAAAAACTCTGCAGAAAGTGGATATAGAGGGAACCTACCTCAACATACTAAAGGCCAGATACAGCAAAAACCCACAGCAAACATCATTCTCAATGGTGAGAAACTGAAAGCATTTCCTCTAAGAACAGGAACAAGACAAGGATGTCCACTCTCGCCACTGTTATTCAACATAGCTTTGGAAGTCCTAGCCATGGCAATCAGAGAAGAAAAAGTAATAAAAGGAATACAAATTGGAAAAGAAGAAGTAAAACATCACTGTTTGCAGATGACATGATACTATACATAGAGAATCCTAAAGATGCCACCAGAAAACTACTAGAGCTAATCAATGAATTTGGTAAAGTTACAGGATACAAAATTAATGCACAGAAATCTCTTGCATTCCTATACACTAACAACAAAAGATCAGAAAGAGAAATTAAGGAAACAATGCCATTCACCACTGCAACAAAAAGAATAAAATACCTAGGAATAAACCAACCTAAGCAGGTAAAAGACCTGTACTCAGAAAACTATAAGACACTTATGAAAGAAATCAAAGATGACACAAAAACAGATGGAGAGACACACCATGTTCTTGGATTGGAAGAATCAATATTGTGAAAATGACTATACTTCCCAAAGCAATCCACAGATTCAGTGCAATCCCTATCAAATTACCAATGGCAGTTTTTTGTTTTTTGGTTTTTTTTTTTTACAGAAGTAGAACAAAAAATCTTAAAATTTGTATGGAGACAAAAAAGACCCAGAATAGCCAAAGCAATCTTGAGGGAAAAAAGTGGAGCTGAAAGAATCAGACTCCCTGACTTCAGACTATACTACAAAGCTACAATAATCAAGAAAATATGGTACTGGCACAAAAACAGAAATATAGATCAATGGAACAGGATAGAAAGCCCAGAGATAAACCCACGCACCTATGGTCAACTAATCTATGACAAAGGAGGCAAGGATATACAATGGAGGAAAGACAGCCTCTTCAATAAGTGGTGCTGGGAAAACTGGACAGCTACATGTAAAAGAATGAAATTAGAACACTCCCTAACACCATACACAAAAATAAACTAAAAATGGATTAAAGGCCTAAATGTAAGACTGGACACTATAAAACCCTTAGGGGAAAACATAGGAAGAACACTTTGACATAAATCAGCAAGATCTTTTATGGTCCACCTTCTACACTAATGGAAGTAAAAACAAAAATAAACAAATGGGACCAAATGAAACTTAAAAGCTTTTGCACAGCAAAGGAAACTACAAACAAGATGAAAAGACAACCCTCAGAATGGGAGAAAATATTTGCAAACCAATCAATGGACAAAGGATTAATCTCCAAAATATATAAACAGCTCATGCAGCTCAATATTAAGAAAACAAACAACCCAATCCAAAAATGGGCAGAAGACCTAAATAGACATTTCTCCAAAGAGGACATACAGATGGCCGAGAAGCACACGAAAAGCTGGTCAACATCACTAATTATTAGAGAAATGCAAATCAAAACTACAATGAGGTATCACCTCATACCAGTTAGAATGGGCATCATCAGAAAATCTACAAACAAAATGCTGGAGAGGGTGTGGAGAAAAAGGAACCCTCTTGCACTGTTGGTGGGAATGTAAATTGATACAGCCACTATGGAGAACAGTATGGAGGTTCCTTCAAAAAGTAAAAATAGAACTACCATACGACCCAGCAATCCCACTACTGGGCATAAACCCAGAGAAAACCATAATTCAAAAAGACACGTGCGGGGCTTCCCTGGTGGCGCAGTGGTTGAGAATCTGCCTGCTAATGCGGGGGACACGGGTTCGAGCCCTGGTCTGGGAAGATCCCACATGCCGCAGAGCAACTAGGCCCGTGAGCCACAACTACTGAGCCTGCGTGTCTGGAGCCTGTGCTCTGCAACAAGAGAGGCCGCGATAGTGAGAGGCCAGCGCACCGCGATGAAGAGTGGCCCCCGCTTGCCGCAACTAGAGAAAGCCCTCGCACAGAAACGAAGACCCAACATAGCAATCAATCAACCAATCGATCAATTAATCAATAAAATAAATCTTTAAAAAAAAAAAAAAAAGACACGTGCACCCCAATGTTCACTGCAGCACTATTTACAATAGCCAGGTCATAGAAGCAATCTAAATGCCCATTGACAGAAGAATGGATAAAGAAGCTGTGGTACATATATACAGTAGAATACTACTCAGCCATAAAAAGGAATGAAATTGGGTCATTTGTAGAGACGTGGATGGACCTAGAGACTGTCATACAGACTGAAGCAAGTCAGAAAGAGAAAAACAAATATCGTATATTAACGCATATATGTGGAATCTAGAAAAATGGTACAGATCAACTGGTTTGCAAGGCAGAAATAGAGACACAGATGTAGAGAACAAACGTATGGACACTAAGGAGGGAAAGTGGGGGAAGGGATGAATTGGGAGATTGGGATTGACATATATACATTAATATGTATAAAATAGGTAACTAATAAGAAACTGCTGTATAAAAAAATTTTTTTTTTAAAAACAAACTACATGCTTAGAAAGTGAGGAGACCCTGACAAACCTCAGTAATAACCCTTAATTCTGATAATGTTCACTATATATTATCGTATTAAATATTCACAAAAACCCTGTGGGGTGGTAACTATTCTCTTTTTTAAGATGAAATTGAGGACCATACAGAAAGCTTACCCTAAGCCACACAGCTGTTAATAACAGAGGGACAGAAAACTTTCTTAACATGATAAAGTATATTTATTTGCAGTCAACAGCCAACTTCCTATTTAAGGGTTGGGGACTGGGAAACTCTAATCAAAGAGGGGAATTAAGAATTATAGTTTCTGGGACTTCCCTGGTGGTGCAGTGGATAAGACTCCATGCTCCCAATGCAGGGGGCCTGGGTTCGATCCCTGGTCGGGGAACTAGAGCCCACATGCATGCCACAACCAAGAGTTCGCATGCCGCAACTAAGGAGCCCGCGTGCCACAACTAAGGATCTCGTGAGCCATAACTAAGGAGCCCACCTGCCGCAACTAAGACCTGGTGCAACCAAATAAATAAATAAATATTTAAAACAAAACAAAACTAAAATGGCCCTAAATTAACACTTAAAAAAAAAAAGAATTACAGTTTCTTATCAACCTGGAAAAATGAAACTGAACTATATACTAAGTAGCAGAGTGATCATTTCCAGTTAGTGAGATTAAGGGTGATTTTTATTTTCTTAATTCAGGCTGTGCTCCTTACTGGCTGTGTAGCCTTGGGAATGTTGCTAAACCTCTCCGTGTTTTGGTTTCCTTACTTGCAAAAGATGGATAATTAATAGTGCTCACATCATAAGGTTGTTACAAGGAGTAAATAAACTAATCTATGTCAGTGTTTAAAATAGTGCCCAACCTATAAGTACTTAATAAATGCTAATGATTAATATAATTTTAATTTACATTGAGTTTGAGCATATGTCCATATGTTCAAAAGCCATTTGTCCATATGTTTAAAAACCATTTGTAGTTGTCTGTGATTTATGTACCCATGTCCTTTGCTTATTTTCCTATTGACTTATTTATCTTATTCATTTGTATGGG
The DNA here is from genome assembly GCF_009873245.2 of Balaenoptera musculus. NCBI lineage: Eukaryota > Metazoa > Chordata > Mammalia > Artiodactyla > Balaenopteridae > Balaenoptera > Balaenoptera musculus. The sequence continues at coordinate 101,341,991 of NC_045806.1, read as the reverse complement.
CAAGATATGTGTGATTTTTTGATTCCCTGTTTAGGCTTATCTGTTTTATTAATCTGTTCTACAAAGAATATGTAGTATTTTTATAAAGAGGAAAAGTGTGGATACCAAAAGTTGCTGGAAAGACCTTGGAGGGCCTTAGCAGACCTTTTCTTGACTCTACTCATTCCTAAATGCACCACAAACTCTTCTGCTAACTCTACCACCATCTCAATGGTTGCTTGTTTGGGAGGCCAACCTACTTTTCAGGACAAAGGTCAAACTCCTTACCAAAGCATTCATGGCCCTTTCTACTTTAAAGGCCCATCTGCCACTCTAACCAGTGCTCCTGTCATTTTATTCCCTGGATAGGTACACACTCACACACCTCTGCCACTGTTCATGCTGCTTCCTTTACCTGTAGTAACCTCCCTCCCACCCCTTTTTACTGCCATTTGAACTTCTAGCTTCAGGACCCCCTGAAATGCCCCCTCTTGAGCACTTTCCCAGGCACCAGCCCACCTCCTTCACCTCTCCTCCCCCCACCTATCCACCAGCTCCAGCTAATCGTTCACTCTCCCATGCTTCCTTAGCACTTTGTGCTTATCCCTGTTATAGCACTTGACAGCTTGTGTCATCATTGTCCAAGTGTCTGTCAAACCCTCTAGATCATGAACCAGAACAACCCATGGGTCTTAGATACCTGTGAGCCCCCAAGCCCTAACATAATTCCAGGCAGATAGTAGGTGCTTAATATATTCTCAGTGAATGCTTAAATAAGTAGGGTCTGGAGTGTTTGTCCTATAGCTTCAAGTGGACAGCCCAGTTTTTCATGACCTGGAAAGACACTTGTATGATTTGTTTTGTTTTCATTTTTTGTTTGTTTTGTAACATGCTACCTCCTCTAAAGTGAATAGTGATGGTCCTGTTGAGAGTTCTGAAAAAAGAATGTACAGAGATAGGAGGAGGTAAAGAAAGCAGAAATACTGTGCTTTCATAGGGGGAAAAAAACCATCTATCCAGGAGCATGCGCTTCTGCTAAGGAAGAGTGGAGGCAGCCCTGTCACAGCATGCAGTAGGAAATGGGGGTGCCCTATTAGGCACCTTCCTCACCACAGGAACCTCCATCACATCACCCAGGTCTGCCCTCTGGCCAGAAGCAACATCTGCTTCCTTTGCCTACCCCAAGGCTCAGGCTTTTTTACAGCCAGGGATCCGCTGGGATTATGAGCCCATTTTAACAAGGGCCACATGGGGACAACATCCTGCATTTACTGTCCTCAGTCAGGAAATGTTGCCCATCTTTTGAGTCCAAGTCCTCCCTCCTCTGAGAAGCCTTTTCTGAGAAAAGCCTACAAATTGCAATGCCTCCTGACTCACTTGGTTGAGTCAATATATTACAATGTAAAGATGGAAATATTTTACATTGTCAGTGTCCTCCAGCCAAAGATCACAAGAACATGCTTGTAGTTGAGCGAGCTGGGTTTATTATTCATTGCAGTGAGGGAGAACACACAGCATGGGGGAACCATGTGATGTCTCAGTAATAAGTGTCAGAAAGAACCTGTTATAGGAGTTGGGGTTTGGTTGAGTTATTTGGGGAAGTTTTCAAGGAAACAGGGGTTTGCTCTAGATTAGATGCCTTTAGATAGCAGGGGCAATTCTGTGATTGGCATTTGAATAAATCTTATCTATAGGGAGAGGAGATTAGAACCAGGATAAGGATGTAATTGGTAAAGAAGTGGTAGACATTCATTTTAGCCAAGAGAGGGGGATTTTTAGTAATGTGTGACCTTCTTTTTGACCCTGCTTAAACAAAATTAAAGTTGCCTCGTTTTGTCTCCTTTCAACATGGTCTCGGAATGACCATGTCTGATATTGGTGTCCTATGATACTGTTTATGTCCAGTAGGAAATAAGATGGCCAAAGTTGCATATATAAGGTCTGTTTCAACTTCAGATTAAAGGTCAGGAGTTTGGTCCTAGTCCTGGCTCCTCCATTAAGTGGCATGACCTTGGGGAAGCCAGTTAGCAGCTCTAGGCCTTAGTTTCCCGGTTTAAAAAAGAGTGGTCTTAAATGTAAAATAGATGGCTAGTGAGAAGCAGCTGCATAGCACAGGGAGATCAGCTTGGTGCTTTGTGACCACCTAGAGGGGTGGGATAGGGAGGGTGGGAGGGAGACGCAAGAGGGAGGAGATATGGGAATATATGTATATGTATAGCTGATTCACTTTGTTATAAAGCAGAAACTAACACACCACTGTAAAGCAATTATACTCCAATAAAGATGTTAAAAAAATAAAATTAAATAATAAAATTTTAAAAATAAAAAAGAATGGTCTTAGATTCAATATCTAAAGGCGTTTCCAGCTCTGAAATTATGGGAGAATATGCGTTTCTCTTGCATCTCTTCTACCTTCATAGAAAGCACTAAAGGGTACATAGCCACACATCCTTATAGAGAGGAATAATTACATAACATATGGTGTTATAGGTGACCTGTTTAAAAATCAACTAAGATTTTAATCTTAACACTATGTGTCACTATTAATTCCAAATGGATTAAGGAGTTAAATGTAAACATTCAGAAGACTTCCAAAAAGAAGAAAGTATAAAATTTATCTCTGGATGAGAAAAGATTTGTAAACTTATGATGTTAAAATGAAGAAAAAGAAATATTACATTTTACAACATGAAAATGAAAAACTACATACTTAGAAATATTAACCAACTTAGAAAGCAAAATCAAACTAAGAAAACATTTTCAACAAATGGTTAATATCCTAAATATTATATAATCTCATCTCATTCCATCTACCTAACTCAAATCTTGACTGAAGGTAGGGGATGAACTCCAACTATACAGATGATAAAACTGAGGCCTAGAAATGATAAGTAACTGTTCCAAGATCACATCAGGGGGCAAATGTTAAAACCAACTCTAGACCTCAGATTGGGATTCTGCCTCATTTTTGCTGTCTTTATAGTGAGGATTTTGGACTAGAGATTTTTGACATTGCCTTCCAAATTTAAACCAATGATTTATGGCAACACCATGCTCCATTCTTGAGGTGAGAGAGGGAAAAAAACATTGAAATTTGGTTTTCCTTTTGGTGAAAGGAAAAAAAATCCCTCTTTACCATTACGAGATTAGTATTATTTTCCATAAATATAACATCCAGATATTATTTGCAATGTTTTTTTTCAAAAAATATTTTTAGTATTACAAATTTTTTTTTTTTTTTTTTTTACAGATTGAGTATAAAATAGCAGTTAATTTCTCCATAACTTTCAGAATTACTTACACTTGAGGTCTTGATTATGTGGATCTTGAAATCAATAAAAAGTCTTGGACTGTTGCCTCAGAAACATCCTAGGGAGCCTGTCCTTTTAATGTTTGTCATGCTTAGCTCTTAGGAGATGATCTGGTCCTTTAAAAGAAGCATCCTTTTTTTTATTCAGTCTTTGGAGGCTTTAAGTGAATTTGTCCGGGTTCATCACACACCCTCCAGCTCCTTACATTTACCATTTCTTCAATACTCAGTTCTGACTGCATCCATTTCAATTTTGACTACTCTTTTCCAAGTATCTTTATGTTAAATCGTCCAAATTCTTCTCTTTCTCTTCTTGGGAGGTTTTTACTACTGCTAACGTCTGAGCTATACAACATTTTTATGACCCTGTCCCTACTCACATGAGCCATTACTAGGTGGAAATTCCCAGGTGGGAACTCCTCACAGTTCACATGGCCGAGGGTGCCTCCATAAATAATTTTTTGGACAATCATAAAATTAAAAGGACAGGAGCCTTGTGAACCTGAACTTAGGGTAACACCTGAGGCGTCAAAGAACAGGGAGGCGACTGAGCAATCCTACAACCGAAGGGCCTTGGTCGTTCGCTGGGCGCAGGGCACGTCAATCCTCGCTTGTCAGCAAATGAGCTTGGAGCTCGTGACGAGGGGGCACGGCCCACTGTCTACTCTTCTGGCCCCGCCCCCCGTCTGCGGCCTAGAGGAATCTTTCCCACACAGCCTGGCCCACTGCTATCTGAGGCCCAGCCTCGGTGGGCCGCTCCCGGCGTCGGCCCCCTGCCCTCGCTGTCGTGGGGCCTCCTCTGTTGTCCCGTCAGCGGCCTCCCCGTCCGGCAGCCACAGCCCTCAGCCTCCCCTCAGGGCAGCCACCTCAGCGGCCACTGCCTCCGCGGTCGTCGTCGCCGCCACAGCAATCGACGCCCGCCTGGTTGAGGTAACTGCCCGGTGCCATGTCGGCCACGGGGGATGAAGACCCGGCCCCGGGAGGCCCAGAGGGCCCCGCGGGCGCAGCTGGGGCCCAGGCCGAGGCGGCCAGAGCCGGCGACCAGGGGCACCGCGACTCGGAGCCTCGCGGGGGCGATGCGGCGCCGGGGGCCGGGGCAGCTGGAGTCGCGGGGGCCAGGGGAGGCTCTGGGGAGGCGGCCCTGGAAGGCGGGGGCGCCGAGGAGGACTCGGACATCGGGCCGGCAGAGGAGGAGGAGGAGGAGGAGGAGGAGGAGGAGGAGGAGGAGGAGGAGGCGGAGGAGGAGGAGGAGGCGGAGGAGGAGGAGGAGGAGGAGGCAGGGGGCCCGGACCTCGTCGTAGAAGTGCACCAGTTCCTCATGAGGGGCTTCTACTTCATACTCCTGGGGCTGCTGTACTCACTGCTGCGCCGCATCCACTACAATGACCACATCCTCGTCCTGCCCCCGCCGAGACCGCGCCACGGCTTGGCCTGGCTCCCCCAACTCCGGGCGCCCGACGGGCAGGGGCAGGGGCAGGGGCCTGCGGCCCAGGAACCCGAGGAGGCGGAGGAGGCTGCGGCGCCGGAGCCTGAGGAGGCGGAGGAGGCCATCGCCCCTGAGGGTGAGCGGCTGGCCGGGGGGTCGGTCGGGAGACCCGGGATCCCGAGGGACCCAGGCTCAGAGGGGGGCCTCGGGAGGTGAAGCCGGGAGTCAGGGCCTCCAGGAGCTGAAGGCCAGAGGGGCCCAGTAGAAGCCCAACTCCATAACGACCTCTCCAGTTTCGGGGTGGGGGGGGGAATAAGCTGCCCTCTACCAACCCCTGGTAACAGGTCTGAGATGATCGGTGCCATTTATGAGGCCACAGGTGAAGGTCAGTGGAGGCAGGTGTTCGGGAGGGAGCTTGGGAGGAGATGGAAGAGAAAAGAGCAAGCAAACGGCTTTTGGATCCTGGCTTTTAAAAATGTCAAGATTCTTACAAAGTTGATCCCAGTACATTATGCACTGATACGGGAGCACTTGGTCACGGTGAAATATCCAGGGGGGTGAGGAACTAATGAGCTTCACCACAGATTTTTGTCATCGAGGCAAAACATGTTTCTGCAACAAAGTTCTGACCAAAACATACAGAATGCATCAGACCCCGACGATTCTGATCCATTCCCTAAAGGGCCAGAAGTAATCAGCAGCACAGGGTGACAGATTTACTGGGAAAAGAGAAATAATGTCACTGTGAAAATGATCAAGCAGGAGCAAAGTGAGGGCCATGGAAGTGTGACAGCAGCCAGAAGGAAGGTGCCCAGCTACTGTTTTCTTAGTTGCTCCTATCCTTCTGCGTCTCCTGAGGGTAGAGTACTGGATGTTGGTTGCTATTCCTTTTGAATTGGGATTTTTTTTCTGTGAATGTCTCGTCCCAAAGTCTGTATTATTATTCACTAAAGGAACAACTAAATATCCGGATGAGAACGCCAATGAAGAGGCCCAAGGTGCTGAAAGTGAGGGGGAAAGAGAGAAGTTTAACAAAAAACAAGAACCTGAAAAGGATCTGAACCCAGCAGGACAGACCCAGAAAGTCCAGGTAGCTGTGTATAGCTTTGAAAATAACCCAACGGTTCCCAGGCACTTACCAATTTGTTTTCGTTTTTTAATTCTACCAGTGAATTAAGAAAAACATGTGTTTAAAATTAGTTTAACAGTTCAAATTTACCTAATAGAATGTTAATAGAACATTCATGCACCTAGTAATATAAAATGCATTATATACTGAAATATACTTCATGGCTACTCATTTGTCCTTGTGAGCTCTTTTGTCCTCTACCTGGTAAGACTACTAACAAGTTGTAAATGTACCAATGCCTAAGACCAATCTTTGTTTAGAAAACAGTTACTAGAAGCAGCAGCAAAAGTAGCTGGGCTGTGTGCACTAGTGGGGCCTTCATTACTTGGCCACAGAAGTGCAGTCTCCTGTACTAAGAGATGATGACTTTTAGAATGTGACTACTTACAAATAGCAAAACGTTCAGAATTTCAGGTAGGACCACATTTAGTGATTAATACCTCAACATTTGTTCGGTTGTAGATTTTTGTATTTCATGTGACAGTCAAAAGAAAAGCAGTTTAGTCACAGGATGACTCTCGTTTATCACTGAATTGGTAATGAAGTCTTAAAGTATATCTTGTCTTTGAGTATATTTAAATGATTAACATTTTTTTCTGCATTTTCACAGCTGTGTATTTCATGGTAATAGCCTTTTTCTCATATGGTAGATAATAGAAACTGAAGGTCTGGGAGGGTAAGGGAGTATCATTTGTGGAATGAGCATAGGCTTTTAAGGTGGAGAGAGTGATTTAAATCCCAGAATCGCCTCTCAAGGGGGAAAAAAGCATTTATGGTGTTGGGCAAGAGGGAGACAAGGTTGGTATGATCACATGATTGAAGCCATCGGTTGTACAAGCACCCTGTATCCAAGGTGCAGGTTACAAGAGGAAAACGTGTTGTCCTTCTCTACTTGTTTAGATAGAGCCCTCAAATGCAGCACATACACAAAGGGCTGACCATTTTCTTAGATTTAGAAAGTCTCTGGTGCTGGTTAGTGCTGCATAATTGTTAATTTTCTCTCATTTTATCCTGCAGTTGGGAGGAATGGAAAGAAAATGAAGAAAGAAGAAAGGATCTGTTGTTCACGAGTTTTAGGTTTTTCATTTTTCAGAAGCTCATGGGATTGTTAATAACAATGATTCCATTCCAAAGTTCATTACCCCAAAAATGATATCCAATAACATTTGACCGTTGTCTTTTACAGATATATTTGACAGCATTTTTTCTAGTTAAAAATAAATTTGTTTTAAATTAATAAACTGAAATGCAGGCAGATTTTATCTACATAAATAATCCTGACTCAAATCTCTTTTACCTTACTTTAACCCACTTTACCTTCGTTGAAAGGCATCACTTTCTACCATTTGGTAAGCCTGTTTTAAATTCTTTTACTGCAGCCCAAAATAAACTAAAATTTCAAGTTTAAAACAATTTTTGTGAAGACAGAAATGGAGGTCGAGCCTTTAGAGTTGTGCTGTTTACTACATTAGTCACTAGCCACGTGTGGCCGCTGAGCATTCAGAATGTGGCTAGTCTGAGTTGAGATGTGCTGTAAGTGTAAAAAATACTGTAAAGTCTCATTAATAACTACACACTGAAATGATAATATAGTGTTAAACAAATATAACATTAAAATTACTTTCTCCGGTTTCTTTTTACTTTTTTAATGTGGCTACTAGAACATTTAAAATTACACATGACTTGTGTTATATGTGTATTTCACAGTACTGCTGTGAGCTTCTGAAGGAAACCTGATGGATGGCCCAGCTTGCCTGGAGGCCAGATGGTGCTGCAGAGCCTGAGCCCAGACACTGATTTGGAAAACTGGTTCTCAAAGTTTGGTCCTTAAAATAGCATTATCAGCATCACCCAGGAATTCTTAGGCTCCACCCAAGACCTGCGAATCAGAAACTCCGGGAGTGGGGCCCAGCAGCCTGTATTGTAACAAGCCCTCCAGGGGGACTCTGATGCAGCTAAGGTTTGAGAAGCACTGGTTTAGAGCCACACGGGGAGAAGCTGAGACCCACCTGTGGTGGGACCAGCCTTCGTTCACTGCCTTGGGACTGTTGTAGGTAAACTAAACAGGATGGCAAGGGCTGGACTGGGGAGGAGATTAGAACTCACAGGGGCTGAGACACAGAGAGGTTAAGAATGGGTGATGGCAGCAGAAAAATGCATAAGGGGAAAAGCTGGTTCCACAGGATAGAAAGCCCAGAGATAAACCCACACACATATATATGGTCACCTTATCTTTGATAAAGGAGGCAAGAATATAAAATGGAGAAAAGACAGCCTCTTCAATAAGTGGTGCTGGGAAAACTGGACAGCTACATATAAAAGAATGAAATTAGAATGCTCCCTAACACCATACACAAAAATAAACTCAAAATGGATTAAAGACCTAAATGTAAGACCGGACACTATAAAACTCTTAGAGGAAAACATAGGCAGAACACTCTGTGACATACATCACAGCAAGATCCTTTTTGACCCACCTCCTAGAGAAATGGAAATAAAAACAAAAATAAACAAATGGGACCTAATGAAACTTAAAAGCTTTTGCACAGCAAAGGAAACCATTAGCAAGACGGAAAGACAACCCTCAGAATGGGAGAAAATATTTGCAAAAGAAGCAACTGACAAAGGATTAATCTCCAAAATATACAGGCAGCTCATACAGCTCCATATCAAAAAAACAAACAACCCAATCCAAAAATGGACAGAAGACCTAAATAGGCATTTCTCCAAAGAAGATATACAGATTGCCAACAAACACATGAAAAGCTGCTCAACATCACTAATCATTAGAGAAATGCAAATCAAAACTACAATGAGGTATCATGTCACACCAGTCAGAATGGCCATCATCAAAAAATCTACAAACAATAAATGCTGGAGAGGGTGTGGAGAAAAGGGAACCTTCTTGCACTGCTGGTGGGAATGTAAATTGATGCAGCCACTATGGAGAACAGTATGGAGGTTCTTTCAAAAACGAAAAATAGAACTACCATATGACCCAGCAATCCCACTACTGGGCGTATACCCTGAGAATACCATAATTCAAAAAGAGTCATGTACCACAATGTTCATTGCAGCTCTGTTTACAATAGCCAGGACGTGGAAGCAACCTAAGTGTCCATCATCGGATGAATGGATAAAGAAGATGTGGCACATTTATACAATGGAATATTACTCAGCCATAAAAAGAAACGAAATTGAGTTATTTGTAATGAGGTGGATGGACCTAGAGACTGTCATGCAGAGTGAAGTAAGTCAGAAAGAGAAAAACAAATACCGTATGCTAACACATATATATGGAATCTAAAAAAAAAGGTTCTGAAGAACCTAGGGGCAGGACAGGAATAAAGAGGCAGACATAGAGAATGGACTTGAGGACACGGGGAGTGGGAAGGGTTAGCTGGGACGAAGTGAGAGAGTGGCATGGACATAATAGGCACTACCAAATGTAAAATAGATAGCTTGTGGGAAGCAGCCGCATAGCACAGGGAGATCAGCTTGGTGCTTTGCATCCACCTAGAGGGGTGGGATAGGGAGGGTGGGAGGGAGATGCAAGAGGGAGGAGATATGGAGATATATGTTTATGTATAGCTGATTCACTTTGTGATACAGCAGAAACTAACACACCATTGTAAGGCAATTATACTCCAATAAAGATGTTATAAATAAATAAATAAATAAATAAATAAATAAATAAATAGCTAGCAAGCTGGTTCCAAAAGGACGCAAACCTGATACTGTGTATAGGAAGTCTAAGAAAACATTCAATCACCATATATTGATTGTGGATACATATAGAGAGTAACAGGCAATGCATGTGAAAGATGTATGCAAATGTAGCATACAGAAAGGCATGCAGTGGAAAGGTAAACACATTTAGGATGGTGGTCACCCCTTGGGGAAAGAAAAGGAGGGGGATCCTATTGGGAAGGGCTCCACAGGGGGCTTCAACTGTATTTGTAATGTTACATTTCTTAAGCCGGGTGGTGGGTATGTAGATGTTGATAGTATTATTCTCTATACCTCTGTGTAGGTCTGAAATATTTCATAATTAAAAATGAGAAAAATAAAAAGAGGAAAGGGAGAGAATAAGCTTAATATCTAGACTCCGTTTAAGAGGGAAAAAAGGTTAAGTCATATTTGATCAGAGGATCAGAGATAGGGAAGGGACTGGGGGGTTGAGACTAGACAGCCTCATTTCTGCATTTAGTTAAGGCTTCCTCAGTGCTCTCTTGGTAGCATTGATACCTTCTCTCATATTCTGTGGTAGCACATCTCATATTCTAACTTATATTAGCATTATTTTTTTATTTGAGGCGATGAGTTCACTTAAAAGCAACCATTTAAAAGTGAACAATTAAATGACATTCACAATTCTGTGCAGCCACCACATCTTTAGTTCCAAACATCTCCATCACTCCCAAACCCTGTACCCATTAAGCAGTCACTCCCCATTTCCCCAGCCCCCAACTCCCTGGCAACCACCGATCTGCTTTCCATCTCAATGAATTCACCTATTCTGGACATTTCCTGTAAATGAAATCATACAGTATGTGAACTTTTGTGTCTGGCTTCTTTCACTCAGCATAACGTTTTCAAGGCTCATCACGTTGTAGCGTGTATCAGTACTTCATTTTTATGGCTGAATAATATTTCTGTTGTATGTAGATACCGCAATTTGTTTAATCCATACGTCTGTTGATGGACATTTGCGTTGTTTCCACCTTTTGGCTATTGTGAATAGCGCTGCTATGAACATTCATGTCCAAGTATTTGTGCATTATTTATATATATATGTGTATCTACTGCCCCCACCCCACCACCCCCAGGACTGTGAACTTCTGAATGGCTGGGGCCTTAAAAGCTTTTATCTTTCTTTCCCAAAGTCCTAGGCACTGAGTTTTCCACTTAGTAGGTGCTCCACTAATGCCTGTTAAAGTAAACTTAACACTTCCACAATCCTTTTGTTTTTGTCACCAGTGTTGATATTTTAAAATGTATTATCATGTATTCCTTATGGCTAGAACCCCATGGTGAGACAGAGGCACAGGCCCCTTGTCATCATTACTCAAAATGAAAGGGCAAGCCAATAGACAGTTTTCCATATAGGGTGATTTGAGGGGCTTCAAACTGGTTCTGATTTGTTAGTGTTTATGCCGTGCTAGTTGTAAATATAGTATTGCTTCTAGGCCCAGGCAAGAGGGACCTCTGTCCTGAGCTCTATGCTTTAGAGGGCCCACTTTGGCCTTCTTCCAACCACACCCGTCCCTATAGCGCCAGGAGCCCAGCCCATGGGAACAAGAGGTATGCCCCTGCTAGCCCATGCTCCAGGCACCTGGCACCGCTGAACAGTCCCAAGCCTGCTTCCAGGGCCTGTGTGCTCCTCTTAGGGCTGTCCTGGGGAGGGCTGACTGCACTGCCGGGGTATGTGCTCCCAGGCCTTAGGGGAGGGGGGAGTGTATGCCCAGAACAGGGGATGGGGCCTGGCCTAGGAGCCAGGGCGTAGGCAGGGGGAGCGGAGAGGGGGCAGCTCTTCCCACAGCACTGGGGCAGAACTTAGAGATGTTGGCGAATTCTAAATCCCAACCTGGCCTTTCAGGTCATTATGAAAGTACATTTGTCTTGGAAGGAGATCCAGCATGTTTTATTTAATGGTTTATTAGGTGATTTAAACATTTCAAATATTCAGATATATCTTATGTGGATTCCCAACTGAACTCTTCTTCTGAACGCTGCAAATATTACAAATGTTACAGGCAGGCCAGATTAAATATCTGGTCGATCACCCCTTTCCCTTCTTCACTCTGTGTTACACTTTGTTACCTGAGCATAGTGGGCCCCTTGCTTCTGAAGGTGCCTTATTCTAATAGCCCATCTTGCTATAATACTTGGATCTAGCCCCTGGTCCAGGCTGGAGTACAAATACGAACCGTCTTGCCCCCTCTACTCACCCCCCACTGTACTACGCTCCCACTGGTCTCTTTCTTTGCTCCGCAGGTGTTTATATACAAAACTTCTCTTCAGTACTACCTCTCCCCCATACAAATACCCACTGGATGTCATGAGCTTGGCCAGGCACACCTGAGTAGAGGCCCTTTATGCCCTGCACTACCTCTTAAGAACATTTTGCTTCTCTGACAACCTTCAGGTCTGAATTGTCAATATCCTATTTGATTTCCCTCCCCGCTGTGACAAAAACTACAGAACAGGTTCTGTTGTATTTGTTTTCATATAGCAAAGATCAAAGAAGCTGAATATTTTTAAGAATGTGCCTCTGGGCATTAAAAAATAACCTCTATTTAAAAACAGAGTTGTTAACTGTGGGGAAAAAAATCAATAATGGGGAGTTCTCAGAATAAGAATAACCTGATAGAAGTCCACACTGAGAAGAGAGAGAAGGAAGGTATAACAGCTAATCTACCAGAATTACCTGGGTAAAGGGCATCCACCTAAATGAACTTTCATTATGGGAATACAAAGGAAATAAAATCCAATCAATCAAAAACCTAGCATTATCAAAAAGGTAAAGATACAGAATTAGGGACAGTAGATGTTTTATAGAGAAAATGCAAAATCCAGCATGTGGTTGTATGGTATCACATTATTCCGTCATCAGCAAAACCAAGCAGCCATTGGTTTTTCTCAGCCATTACACTCAGAACTGAAAAGGCACAGTTATGTCTAGGTCTGCATTTCTATTTAAGCAAAGTAGCCCCAAGGTGACAGAGGCACACACAGTGAAAGGTATAGTACTGAAAAGACACCTCTGGGTCTCCTAAGAAAATGAGCTCTCCAGGCATCCAAAGGGAGCTCATGGCGTTTGATGTGTTTGGGGAATGGAATAAAGGGGAAGGACTTGGAGAGGAAATTTTAACCAACTTCCCGTGAACCTAGATGAAAATCTAGGGTGGTTGGTGCCTTGGAGAGCCAGCCTATTAACCAACTAACTCTTATGGTAAATGAGCCTATATCTTTACTCCTCTGCCTAGAAGTTCTTAATGGAGGCGATGCTACAAAAGAAAAAGACTGTGTGGCAAGATGGGAAGGGAGGAGTCAAAAATTGCTGGGCTACTTGTCCCCGCCCCTCACAGCTAACCATCCCTCTCATCCTGACTCCTCCTTTCCCACTCCCCCTTTTGACCTTCCCTCTTTTCTGTGGCTGGGGGGGCAGTGGTTCACTGGGGAGGTGGGGGCTGTCCAGCCTAGTGATTGTTGAGGTGTGTGTGCCTCTAGGAACGAGGGCAGGGAAAGCCTGCTTCAATCACTTCAGGCTTCCCGTTAGCAGAAAGTCAGTTCTATGGCTTTGGGATTGCAGCCTTGCTTTGGGCTAAAACCTGTGAAGCAGAAGTTACAGAAGGGAAGGAACTACAAGTTTGGCTACATGGAGTTCTCCACCTCGAGGCAGGAGTGAGGGGATAAGACAGCTCTCCAGTGGCCCCAGACTTTCTTCACTGTGGTGAGCTTGCTGTCTGCCTGAGTGGAAGTACAGCTTTTGGCTTCTGTAGAATTTTGAATTTTAACAGAGTCTTAAGTGCTCCAACAATAGGATATGTATGACGTGCAGTACATTTCTGGGCAATTGGAGAGGGTCACAGTGGAATTGGGGCAAGATGCCAAACACTAATGGACTAACCATCCAGAGGAGTACAATAATCCCCAAGAAATGTTCTGTCTCATAGGGAGGTGCTTACTGTTGTCAGACCTGAAACAGATTGACATGGGGCATGTGTAAAGAAAAAGCTCTGTATAAGTGTTCTATAAGTTACTATTACCCAATTTGCACGCATTGGGGCGCCCCAGGAACACAGGGAAGGTGTTTCAACGGGTGGTGGGCTGATTGGGGAACTAGCCTTCGCAAAGCATGGAGTAGCAACCAAAAAGTGAAACATTTAACTACGCTCATAAAGCCTAAGAGACAATCCTTGGACTAAATCACCTGGACTTTTTCCATTAGAAATACTTTTTTTTTTTCTTTGTCAAGGAAAACGACAACCTCTTGGTAACTCCAAGAAAACATTTTTGCATCCTCCCTTCTAAAGCACATTGTCCAAAGATAACCATTTTATAAGTAAATCTACAACAGTGCATCCAGCATCATGGCCCTTTCCTGAGAGCAGAAATCTCATAGGCCAGGGTGAGGATTCAAATTAAAAAGAGGACGTGAAGGCCGTATGTAGACAGTCAAGACCTAGGCAGGTTAAAATAACAAAAAAACTGTTAATGGTGATAGTTATTACAAATAGATGAAACAAGTCTTACCAAATTCAAGAAAAATGAAATTTTATCAAGCATCTTTTCTGACTGCAATGTTATAAAACTAGGAATCAATAACAGGAGGAAAATTGAAAAATTCACAAATACATGTAAATTAAACCATTTCCTGAACACCTAATGGATCAAAGAAATCAAAGGGAAATGAAATAATATCGAGACAAAAATGGAAACAAGATACCATAACTTACAGGATGCAGCAAAAGCAGTTTAAGAGGAAAGTATATAGTAATAAGTGCCCACATTAATAAAAGAAAAAAGATCTCAAACAATCTTATATTACACCTCAAGGAACTAGAAAAAGGAGAACTAAGCCCAAAGTTAGCAGAAGGATGGGAATAAAGATTTGAGAATAAATGAAATAGAGAATATGAAAACAATAGAAAAAAGATCAATGAAACTAAAAGTTGGTTTCTTGAAAAGATAAGCAAAATTGAAAAACCTTTAGCTAAACCATGAAAAATAAGAAGATTCAAATAAAATTATAAATGAAAGAAGAACCATTATAACTCATACCACACAAATACAAAGGATTTTAAGGGACAACTATGAACAATTATATACCAACAAACTGGATAACCTAGAAGAAATGGATAAATCACTGGAACCATACAACCTACCAAGACTGAATCATGAAGATATTGAAAATCTGAACAAAACAATAACAAATAAGGAGATTGAATCAGTAATCAAAAAACTCCCAACACAGAAAATTCCAAGACCAGATGGTTTCCCTGGTGAATTCTACCAAACATTTAAAAAATTAATGCCAATCCTTCTTAAACAATTACCAAAAAATCGAAGAGGGGGGAACACTCCCAAACTTATTTTATGAGGCCAGCATTACTCTGATACCAAAACCAGATAAGGACACTATAAGAAAATAAATTACAGACCAATATTCCTGATGAAGATAGATGCAAAATTCCTCAACAAAATACTAGCAAATTGAATTCAACAGCACATGATCAAATGGGATTTACCCCTAGGATGCAAGGAAGGTTCAAAACATACAAATCAATAAATGTCATTCAACACATTAATAGAATGAAAGATAAAAATCATATGATCATCTCAACAGATGGAAAAAAAAAAAGCATTTGACAAGATTCAACATCCTTTCATGATAAAAATCTCAACAAATTAGGTATAGAAGGACTGTACCTCAACATAATAAAGGTCATTTGCAATTAGCCCACAGCTAACATCATACTCAATGATGAACAAGAACAAGATGAGGGTGCCCACTCTCACCACTCCTATTCAGGATCGAACTGAAAGTCCCAGCCAGAGAAAGTAGGCAAGAAAAATAAAAGACATCAAAATCAGAAAGTAAGAAGTAAAATTGTCTTTGTTTTCAGATGACATGATCTTATATATAGAAAACCCTAAAGACGCCACCAAAAAATGTTAGAATGTTAGATCAATGAATTCAGTAAATTTGCAAGATACAGAATCAACATACAAAAATGAGTTGCATTTCTATACAGTAAGAACACAGTATCTGAAAAAGAAATAATGAAAACAATCTCATTTACAATACATCAAAAACAATAAAATACTTAGGAATACATTTAACCAAGGAGGTAAAAGATCTATATACCAAAAACTATAAGACACTGAGGACAAAAATTGAAGAAGACACAAAGGGAAAAATACCCCAATTTCATAGATAGAATATTGTTAAAATGTCCATACTACCCAAAGCCACCTACACATTCAGTACAATTCCTAGCAAAATTCTAATGACATTTTTCACAGAATAGAAAAAATAATCCTAAAATTTGTATGGAACCACAAAAGACTCCAAATAGCCAAAACAATCCTGAGAAAGAACAACAAAGCTGGAGGCATCACACTTCCTGATTTCAAACTATATTACAAAGGTATAGTATTCAAAACAGTATGATACTGGCATAAAAACAGACACATAGAACAATGGAACAGAATCAAGAGCTCAGAAATAAGCCTTGCATAATTGGTCAACTAATATTTGACAAGGGAGCCAAAAATACTCAATGGGGAAAGGGTAGACTCTTCAATAAATGGTGCTGGGGAAACTGGTTGTCGACTTGCAGAATGAAATTGAACTCCCATCTTATACCACTCACAAAAATTAACTTGAAATGGATTAAAGACTTAAATGTAAGACCTGAAACCATAAGACTCCTGGAAGAAAACATAGTTTCCCTATGACAAGCTCCTTGACATGGGTTTTGGCAAAAGTTTTTGGATTTTATACTAAAAGCACAGGCAACAAAAGCCAAAATAGACAAGTGGGACTACATCAAACAAAAAATCTTACACACAGCCAAGGAAACAATCAACAAAATGAAAAGGCAACCTACAGAGGGAGAGAAAATACTTGCAAATCTCTATCTGATAAGGGGTTAATATCCAAAATATATGAGGAACTCATACAATACCAAAAATACAGATAACCCAATTCTAAAATGGGCAAAGGACCTAAATAGGCAAATGACCAATAGGTATAGGGAAAGGTGCTTAACATCTTTAATGATCGGGGAAATGCAAATTGAAACCACCTTGAGGTATCTCCTCACACCTGTTTGGATGACTATTATCAAAAAGACAAGACAAAACAAGTGCTGGTGAGGATATAAAGAAAAGGGAACACCTTACACTGTTGGGAGTGTAAATTGGTACACCCACTATGTAAGATGGCATAAAGTTTCCTCAAAAGAATTAAACATAAAATTACCATATGATCCAGAAATCCCACTTCTGGATATATAGCCAAAGGAAATGAAATAACTACCTTGAGGAAATATCTGCACCCCCTTGTTCACTGCAACATTATTCACAATAGCCAAGACATGGAAACAATCTAAGTGCCTGTGCATGAATGAATGGAAGAAAATGTGATGTGTATATACACATATACACACACATACATATATAATGAAATATTATTCAGTCATAAAAAGAACGAAATCCTGAACTTTATGACAACATGGGTAGACCATGAAGGCATTATGTTAAGTGAAATAAGTCAGACAGAGAAAGACAAATACTGTATGATCTCACTTATATGTGGAATTTTAAAAAACCCAAACTCATAGAAACAGAGAGTAGAATGGTAGAATGGTGAATGGTAGAATGGTGGTTGCCAGGGGCTGCAGGGTAGGGGAAATGGGGAGATGTTGGTCTAAGGGTACAATTATACCCAATTATAAGATGAACCAGTTCGGGTGATCTAATGTACTATAGTTAACAATACTATATTGTATCCTTCAAAGTTACTAAGGGAGTAGATCTTAAAAGTTCTCACAACAACCACCGCCACCAGAAAAAGTAACTATGTGAGGTAATAGATGTGTTAACTAACTTTAATGTGGTAATCACTTCACAATATATATGACTATCAAATCATCACGTTGTGCACCTTAAAGTTACACAGTGTTATACACCAAATATATCTCAATAAAGGTGGGGAAAAAAAGAGAACTGAGGTATCAAGCCATGAAAACACATGGAAGAAACTTAAGTCATATTACTAAGTGAAAGAAGCCAATTTCAAAAGGCTATATATTGTAGGATTCCAAGTACATGATATTCTGAAAAAGGCAAACTATGGAGACTAGATCAGTGGTTGCCAGGGGTTGGGGGAAGGAATAGATGAATACGCTGAGCACGGGATTTTTAGGGCAGTGAAACTACTCTGTATGATATGTAACGGTGGATACATGTCATTATACATTTCTCAGAACCTAAAGAATGTACATCAAGAGTAAACCCTAAGGCAGTTATACTCCAATAAAGATGTTAAAAAAATGAAAAAGTAAACCCTAATGTAAACTATGGACTCTGAGTGATAATGACTTGTCAATGTAGGGTTGGTTAATTGTAACAAATGTGCCCCTCTGGTGTAGAATGTTGATAGTCGGGGAGGCTGTGCACGTGTGGGAGCAGGAGGTACATGAGAAATCTGTGTACCTCCTGCTCAACTCTGCTGTGAACCTAAAACTGCTCTAAAGAATAAAGTCTATTAAAAAAAAAAAATCCAGGGGCTTCCCTGGTGGTGCAGTGGTTGAGAATCTGCCTGCCAATGCAGGGGACACGGGTTTGAGCCCTGGTCTGGGAGGATCCCACATGCCGCGGAGCAACTAGGCCTGTGAGCCACAGCTACTGAGCCTGCGCGTCTAGAGCCTGTGCTCCGCAACAAGAGAGGCCGCGACAGTGAGAGGCCCGCGCACCGCGATGAGGAGTGGCCCCCGCTTGCCGCAACTAGAGAAAGCCCTCGCACAGAAATGAAGACCCAACACAGCCATAAATAAAAAATAAATAAAATTTAAAAAAAAATATCCGTGGGCTCCCATATGCCTATGTAATAATCCACGAGCTCATTCTATTTTTCCCTTCCCTCTCTTCCTCTTCCACTTTTAGTTGTGCTATTTATACATTATCGATATGTATTTCAGTTATGAATTGTTTATCACCTTTATCCCAAACTTTTAGTCTTTGGTCTATAATTAGATTCAATGCAAAAAAAAAAAGAAATGGACAGAGACAGGAAGCAGGTAAAAAAAAAATGAGTGCACTCTTTTGTATTAAAAAAAAATCTATCTAGGAGTATTTGTTTCTGCTACGGAAAAGTAGCGAGTAGAGACAGCCCTGGTCATAGCACGTGGTAGGAAATGGGGGTGCCCTATTAGGCACCTTCCTCACCACAGGAACCTCCATCACATCACCCAGGTCTGTCCTCTAGCCAGAAGCAATATGCGGTTCCTTCCCCCACTCCTTGAGTCAGGCTTTACTTACACCTTAGGACCCTCTAAGGCCTTGTGTGAATTCTAACACAGATACTGTGTAGACAATTTCTTGCCTTTACTGCCCTACCCAGGTAGGGGATACTGTCATCTTTTGAGTTCAAGTCCTCTCTCCTCTGTGAAACATTTCCTGGGAAAAGCCCACACACTGTGGGACTTCCTGACTCTGTTGCAGAGGTGAGTGAGTCAATACATGAGACTGTGAAGATGGAAATATTTCACATGCAATCTTTCTCCCAACTAGACTTGAGCCCCTGTCACTAGAGGTAGTGACACCTGCTTTTCTGTCCCCAGCAATGTCTCATACGAGTCATTGAACATAGGTGTGCAGTAAATATTTACTGGTTTCTGCGGGATGGGTAAGGAAGGCTGGTCTGTATCTTTCAGAGACCCTGGGTCATGCTCATTTACTTTGTGGCTGCTTAATAACCTTCTCCTGTCAAATGTCCCTGGAGCTCTATAGAAAAGAAGCAGACCTATCTCAAATTCAGATTAGAAGTCAGAGATGTTGGTTTTAATCACAGCTTCTCCATTAACTAACATGACCTTAGGAAAAGCAGTTAGCTGCTCTGGGCCCCAGCTTCCCCATCTGGAAAAAAAATGGGCTTGGACACAAATCTCACTCCCACCTATTCTACATTCCTAGGATGCACAGCCACACATCAAAAGAGAGGAAAGGGATTACCTAAAAAATGATGCCAGAGGTTAGCTGTTTAGAAAAAAAGAAAGTCAACCAAGATCCGAATTTCAGAACACGTGCCAATATAACTCCAGAGGGGTATGGGTATACAAGGTAAAAATTCACGAGGAAAATAAGAAAATATATCCTTGAATAGTCTTATCAGATGGTAAAGAATTTTTAAAGAATATGAAAGAAACAGAAAAGGAAAACATTGGGAAACTTTCTACACAAAAAAGGAAAACCAATATACTTAGAAATATTAACAAACATAAGAGGCACATGCAGGATGAGAAAAACACAACAAAAAGAACAAATGCTTTATGTCCTACCCCCAATTTGACAGCCTCTTCCTCTCTCGGTCCTCAGTGAAAGGGAACACAGACAGTAAACTCTGACCCACTAACCAGAGGGGAGCTGTTTAAGTTCGTGGACCTGATAACCACGTGACTGCTCCACACCAAACCAGAGGGTTGCTGCTAAAAGCCTGAGTAACTACCCAATAGCAGCCACCTGTAAATTAAACTCCGTGGGGTAGGCAGGCCAGAGGTTATTACCTAATTTTGTAGATAAGAAAACTGAGACCCAGAAAAGCTAAATGAGATTGCAAAGTCATAACAACTGGTAAGCGTTAAGACCAATCATGGAACCCAGCTGGGGTTCTGCCTCAGTTGACCCATCTATGAAATGAGGAAGTTGGATTAGACCCGTGGTTCTCCAAGTGCAAGTGCAGTGCCCGGACCAGCAGCATCAGCCTCCCACAGGAAGCTCTTGGAAATGCAAATTCTCAGGTCACCCCAGACCCTGGCGTCCTGACCTCTGGGGTGGGGCCCAGTAATCTGTGGTCTAACAAGCCCTCCAGGTGCTTCCTATGCGCACCCAACTTTGGAGAACCACTGGATTCCATGATTCCTAAGGCCCCTTCCAGACCTAAAACATTTTCATTAATATCTGAGCATTGACCTCCAGGGCATTTGGCGCAAAACCATGCTGTCTTCTTGACCTGGGACCAAAGGGTAAAAAAAGGAAAAGTTTGATTGGAGTTTGTATTAGTGGGAGGAAACACTCCTTCCCCTTGGTGGAATTGTGTTTGTGAAAAGCTACCTGTCTTAAGTCATTTGCATATGGCATGTTGGCACTCAAACCAGGCTTTCTTCCTGGGGTCTGCGGTGGAGAGAGGAGCAATGAGCCCCTCCTCACAAAAGCAATGTGGAGGCGGGTGGCAGGGTGGGGAGGCGAGGAAGAAATGGCCTGTCAATCACCTTTTCCCAGCAAATTCTCTTAGACCTAGAGGCCTCCAGGACCCACTGGAGAAACTTGCTGGGGGGAACAGCAGGGGCCAACTGTTGACCTTCCCTGATCCTGGCTGCTCCCCTTCGACTTGCCCTGACCTTGGCCAGATTTAAATGCCAGCTCAAGACTGGCTGACATGGAGGGAACCCGCTAGTCTGACACTGAGGTCCTGCCCTGTGTTGAGGCCACCCAGACTTTCCGTCGCGGGCAGGGTCTCTGCTCCTCAGCCAGCCTTGCCTAATCCTGGTCACCCAGCAGTAGCGGCTGTCGCCTCGGCCACAGCCCAGCACCCTCACCCCAGCAGCACCCCTGTGGCCACTTTCGTTGTTTGCTCTCACCTGTGCCCCCACTTCCCAGCCAGAGCTACTGAGGAGGTCTTATGTCTGATGAAAGAGACATAAAACCGGCTCCACTGGCCCAACCAGAAGTGGCTGCTGTGAAGGATAGAGGGGGAGGAGGGGAAGCTGGCGATCATGTCCAGGAGAGGGTTGGCGACATGAACCTTGATGCGGAGAAGGCAGCTCATGAAGGCCAAGAGGAGGGAATCCCACAACAAGGCGCCAGAAAGATAGACTATGGTGCTGAGGGCTGCCCATCATCTTTCACCGTCCACACCCTCCTGGGCTGCCTGTCTTAATTAGGGGATGGAGGACACTTGAGCAACTTGGCCTCACAGCTAATGAGGAGGAAGATAAAGGCCCTCACGTGGGAAAGCAAAAGACCCTCAAGCTCTGCCCAGGAGGCTCTGTTTTCTGTTCTTGAGGACAGGAAGGAAGGAAAAAACTTGAGGGGAGGCAAATTCCTCAAGCTTCCCAAGAAAGATTTGCGAAAAAACACCCACAGCCCACGTAGAATACAGTTAGGATGCCCAGCAGTTATCTAACGCCCTCAAAAATGTTCAGTTTAAAATTGCTCAAACGAAAGCTAAATTTCATAGAGAAGTTCATGATATTTTAAAAAATGCTTCTATCAACCTCTATTTGATAAGAGATTCAAAATCATCAGTTCAATTTACGAGCTTACAGAAAATAAGTGCAAATGCAAACAGATGTTAAGGAGGCACTTATCAAAGAAATGGAGAAGACAGCTCCAGGAAGCAACGAAGTCTGAAGTAAAAGCTACCCTAAAGGAATTCCTCATTTTTGGTGAATGTTTGAGAATATAGAGGTGTTTGGAGACATAGTTCAGAAACGTGATGAGCCATTCTAGAGCATCTGAAAGATACTAGACTCAAGTTTTCAGAGACTGGTAAGACTGAGTTTCACAAAATATTTCTTTGAACCCAATGAGTATTTCTAATCATTGGATCCTGATATTGCACTCAATGAGCTATTTCTTTGGGTTAAGACACGGTGTGTTGATGTAACAAGTGATTCTAAACAGCATCTGCACAAGGTAAAAACTATGTAAATATTAGTGATTGTTTATTAAACCTACTTACTGGGGTTAGAAACACTAATGAATGGAGACAGGAAAAGAAGATGGTGCTACGTGGTTGCAGATTTTGCTGAGAACCTTACCTTCCTCACCGTTTTGCTGAAAAATACCTTGGCAAAAGAAAGTGTAAATTCCTCTTCTCTTCCATGGTAGTAACAATTGATGACCTTATTTTCCCTCACAATCTCATCAGCCATCCTAAACAAACCTATAGATATTGGGTGTTTTTTGCAAACAGTCACACAAATTAAAACCAAATCACCCTCCTCAAGCTCCTTCTATTAAAAAAAAAAAATCTGGAGCCCTTTCTTTTGCCTCTCTTCAGCTACTTTCAGCTCTTCTTATTTGAGGCTAAATCTGATGAAGAGATGCCGTCCAAGTAAGAACAAAGCCCATGATCTCAAGGAAGACCCACCCTTTCCTAATACTTAGGAATCCTACCTTGGAGATTCATTTACTAAATAATGTCAGATCTTCAAAGGCTTCCTTGTCATTGACTCTTCAGTAGAGCCTTCAGAGGAAGATGATGACTTCTGTATAGATAAGCTAAACCAGTGGTTCCCAAATTTTGTTGCACATTGCACTCACCAGGGGATCTTTAAAAAAAAAAAAAAAGCCTGGCTCCCACCCCAACCCGAGACATTCTGATTTAATTGGTATGGGGTGCAACTTGAGTATCAGCAGTTTTTAAATCTCCCCAGGTGAGAAATCCCAAAGTTTGGGAACCCCTGGGGTAAATCCTCAAGATTATCAGGGTTTTTTCTGTGTATTTTTTCTGAAATTGTCCTGCTTTGGCTTTAGTAATCATATGCAGTTAGGGTGTGTGTGTGTGTGTGTGTGTGTGTGTGTGTGTGTGTGATTTCATATTTTTTGATAGGAATATATAGTTTTTCATTCTTTGCAATATGATTAGCCTTATTCTTTAGCATTTATTTTCATTATCAATGTTAATAAGATCACACACACACACCCCCAAAAAAACTAGATACACCCATGAGACAATTATCTGTCCAAAACCAGACATTTGCAAGCCACAATAGCTCTCACATAACCTGAGAAGACCAATTTGAATTTACTTTCCAGTGCCCTGCTCCTTCTTGAGGATATAAACATCAGGGAAAACCGCTAGGATAGGATGGGCTGCAATGAAGCCCTCTTTTAAGTCAGTAATCTTAAAGAGCCACTCTGCTCAGAGCCTTTGGCTGCCAGGAATATTCAATTATTCTCAGATAAAAGTCAGGCAGCACAACTACTGAGCCTGTGCGTCTGGAGCCTGTGCTCCACAACAAGAGAGGCCACGATAGTGAGAGGCCCGCGCACTGCGATGAAGAGTGGCCCCCGCTCGCCGCAACTAGAGAAAGCCCTCGCACAGAAACGAAGACCCAACACAGCCAAAAATAAATAAATAAATAAATAAATAATCTAAGCTTAAAAAAAAAAAAAAGTCAGGCAGCTACTTATGCTTTTATCTTCTCATTAGTGTTAGCCCTAATATGGGTTTATAGAAGGACTGCTGTGGGGAGTGGGGTGGTTAATGAATATATCTATTTATGTAATACAGTGACCTTGTACTAATTCAATGTATAGAATCCTAGAATTTGGAGGGGAAAGGGATTTTAGAACTCATTTAGACCAGCTCCTCCCTCTCAGCTCTGCTACTTCTAGCTGTGTGATCTTGGACAAATTACCTAACCTCTCTGTACCTCAGTTTCTTCATTTATAAAATGGAGATTATAGTACCTACTTCACAGGATGTTTGTGAGCATGTTTAAATGAGGCAATATTTGTATAGCACTTAGAACAGTTCCTAACTCACAAATTGATTAGCTATCCTTATTATATCAGACCCTTTGGTAAAAGCTTTATATGCATTTATCTAATTTACTTATTGTAAGGACCCTGCAAGGAAGTTGTCATTGTACCATTTCACGGATGAGGAAACAATTGAAGCTCAAAGGTAACAACATACAAGGTCATCCAGCCAGTAATGTGTGGAGTTGTGAGAGGAACCCATGTCTGTAGGTCCGATTCTACAGCTCACATAATATTTGAGAGCAGCATGGTCCCTCATGTGCATGTGTGTGTCCTAGTGAAAAGGAAAGGAGTTTTTTCACTGAACTCAAACATCAGTGGCCCCAGCAACACTATTTAGGGCTCCTCTGAATGAGGATAACGTGATACAGAAAGATCCCCCTACCACATACACACATCCTTAACTTTATCATAGGCCACTTTGGTAAAGTAAGGGAACCTATCAGAGCAATGGCATCCATCAACAGGGTACTTCTCTACTCAGTAAAGCAGCAGCAAGACCCACTATGCCCATCAGTGCACTAAAGAGGCTACAGTGCCTGATGGAGCAGGGCTTTGATATAAGCTGACACTACCATACCAGCAGAGCAGTGACAGTATCCAGTGAGCCAGTTGATCTGTGAAAAATACAATACTCAGAGAGAACGGCTGTATCTAGTGAATCGATAGTGCCATCAGGTACAGAATTAAAGGTATATGACACATTTCTTGGGTGTCCCAAACACATAGCAGATAGTAGATTCTTGTCAAGCCCCCATGCCTGCCCCAATATAAAATACACAAGTTAGACCTCAGGGAAATATATTTATTTATTCATTCATTCGATAAATGCTGATTTTGTATCTTCTGTAAAGATACCAAGTGCTCTGGCTGCCAAGGATATAAGGGTGACAAAGCTTCCAATTTTGCATGGCAGAGTATGTTATTCAAATAATTATGCAAATACAGAATTGCACTTATGACAAATGCTATGATAGAGATGGATATAGTGCTATAAACCTCCATAATAGGAGGATTTTTACCTAGTCAGTGAAAATGAACAATAAAATGAGATCCGAGGGATGAATAGGCATTAATGAAACAAGAGGGGAGGGAAGAGCATTCCAGACAGAGGAAATAGCATGTTCCAAGGCCCTGTGGCAAGATAAAGATTGATAAGTACAAAGACTTGAAGGCATAATACAATATGAGGCTGAAGACTCAGATGGAGCACAACCACACAGGGCCTTATAGATCACAGTAAATAATTTGATCTTTATCCTAAAATCCATGGAAAGCTTTTGAAAGCTTTTAAGTAGGAGAGAGAATGTCACATGATTAATATTACGGAAAATCACTCAATCATGCCACTCCTCTGCTGTAAATCTTCCTAAGGCTTTCAATTACACTTGGGAGAGAAACCCAAGTCCTTGCACCATGATCTGCAGAGCTCTGGCCCCTGGCTACCTCCCCTACTCTACCCTTGTTACCTCTGCTCCAATCACATTGGCTTCCTTGCTATTCCTAGAAAATGCCAACCTTGTTCCCACCCAAAAGCCATTGGGCTTGCTGTTTAGTCTACCTGGAGGATCCCACATGCCGCGGAGCAACTAGGCCCGTGAGCCACAACTACTGAGCCTGCGCGTCTGGAGCCTGTGCTCCGCAACAAGAGAGGCCGCGACAGTGAGAGGCCCGCGCACAGCGATGAGGAGTGGCCCCCACTTGCCGCAACTAGGGAAAGCCCTCGCACAGAGACGAAGACCCAACACAGCCATAAATAAATAAATAAATAAAATTAAAATCGCACCCCCTGACACTATTTCCTTGCCTGTTTAATTTTTCTTCATGGCATTATCACAACCTAACATCTGATTAAATATTTGCTTATTGCCCATCTCTCCCAATATTATGTAACTCAGGGGCTTTGTTTTGTTTACTGCTATATTACCAACACGCAGAATGGTGCCTGACACATGGTGGGTAGTTGATAAATATATTTTGATTGAATGAATGAATGAATGAATGAACAAAATATAAAGAATGTATTGAAAGGGGGCCAGAGTGGAAGTAAGGAGGCTAGTTAGGAGACAGTTATAGTATTCCAGATGACAGCTGAAGAGAGCTTCAACTGGGATGGTAATGGAGGAAGTACTGAGAATGAATAAGTTCTTAGAAAGATACTGGGGGGAGGGGGTAAAATTGGTAAGACTTGATGATGGATTAGATGTAGCAGGTGATAAAGGGGGAAGAATGTTAAGGATGACTCCCAGGTTACATGCCAGAATCTTCTTGTACAGTATTTCCCAACAAATTTCTAGCAAGCATACTATTTCAAATATGCTTTGTTAAGGACCCTAAAATAGCATTTCCATGTAATAGAATCATACATACAGAGGTTACTACAGAGCCACCATCAGAAAGACTAGACTTGACCCTGTTCTACTGGGGAAGACTGATCTAAAATGACTGTGTCACCTGGCAAGGGGCCCACATTCCCCTCCTCCTTCTAACACCACCCACCATAGCTAACCATACACATTTGAAGTAAAGTACAGTCTGCCCCTGGAACAAAAGCAGATCAACCAGGCCACATGAGAATGGGAGCTTCATCCCACATTTGACCAACACAGAATCATCTCCTAAAACTACATTAGCCCTTAAAAAAGAAAAACTACAAATTGAGGGAGATTTTACAAAATTTTGGACTTTACTCCTTAAAACTGTCAAGTTGAAAGGGAGCAGAATGTGCCACTCCAAAATGCCTCTTTGGCATAAGGATTATCTTGAGCTGGTTATTTTTTTTTTTTTTTATAAATTTATTTATTTATTTTTGGCTGTGTTGGGTCTTTGTTTCCGTGCGAGGGCTTTCTCTAGTTGTGGCAAGCGGGGGCCACTCTTCATCGCGGTGCGCGGGCCTCTCCCTATCGCGGCCTCTCTTGTTGCGGAGCACAGGCTCCAGATGCGCAGGCTCAGTAGTTGTGGCACACGGGCTTAGTTGCTCCGTGGCATGTGGGATCCTCCCGGACCAGGGCTCGAACCTGCGTCCCCTGCATTGGCAGGCAGATTCTCAACCACTGCGCCACCAGGGAAGCCCGAGCTGGTTATTTTTAAGAGACGGCAGACATAGAAGAAGCTCTGACAACCGAGTAGGAGGTAACCTTTTGTAAGAGACACTTACATCTATAAAGGAAACCTCCATTTGTAAGGGTGTCTCCTTCTCTGTACCAGGAAGAGGAGGATGACCAAAGCTCTAGAAACTCTTGTCAATGGGGAAGGCAAGAACTTAAATCTGCATAACAACCATGCCCTTGCTTACTGTGCTTTGCATGAAAACCTCCCATAACTGCCTTTGTCCACCTCCCCCCACCAAACCTTTTGTCTTTAGCTGGAGATGGTATTTAAGGTGGTGACTTGGGCCATTTCAGGGAGTTACTCAGTTTTCCTGGATCTCTCTCCCACATATACAGGAGGAATACATGTTATTAAACTTCTGTTTGTTTTTCTCCTGTTAATCTGTCTTTTATTATGGGGGGTGGGGGAGTCTCAGCCAAGACCCTAGAAGGGTAGAGGGAAAATTATTTTTCCTCCCCTACAACACCATCCAAAACAAGGAAAGTCTGAGAAACTCTCAAACCATAAGGAGCCTAAGGAGATATAGTGACTAAGTATAATGTGGTGTCCTGGATGGGATCCTGGAATAGAGAAAGGATATTAGGTAAAAACTAAGGACATCTGAATACAGTATATTTAGGTGATACTAGTGTGTCGGGATTGGTTAATGAGTTGTGCCCAATGTGCCATACTAATGAAAGATGTTAATAACTGGGGAAACTAGGTGTGGAACACATAGGAACTCTTCATACTATCTTTGCAATTTTTCTGTAAATCTAAAACTTCTAAAATAAAAAGATGTTTAAACTACACAAAAACACACACACTTACAATGCATGATCTCACTCCATTACCTTGCTCCCCATGTGTAAACAGATCAGAATTCTCTCTTTCAAGTGATTTCCTACAGGTGCTGGTCTTTATAAACACTTGATCTTTTCAGACACAGTACTTTCAAATCTTGAAAGTGTTAAAGAAAAAGCTGACCTCTCTCCATTGGTAGGAGAAGAAAATTAGAGGTAAAAAAAGAATACAAAACAATTCCTACTTATCCATTAGGAATTACTAGAACACTGAGCAGGATCAGGGTTATATATGGCTTTGCTTTGTTTTGGGGAGATGGCTTGTAAATTACTGCTTGTCTAATATTTGTTCACAATTACCACATCTGTTGTCCTCCAGGAAATAGCCTTCTCAATAAAAGAGTCATTCAGAATTCTTAGAAGTCTTTCTGTTAAATTGTGACGAACCTAGTTAAGCAACACAGAACAGTAATTTCATTAAACTATTCTCTCATTCGCTACATACCCTACAAACACACACACACACACACATACACACACACACACACAATTTAATGGAAGGGGAAGATTATGCAGCAAGGGAGAAGAATTTAAAAGTTTAGAGGAAAACCTCAAGGCAGCACAAAATTTCAAAGCTAGACTAAACCCTAAAGATCATGTGGTCCCAAATCCTCATTTTGCAGACAGGAGCCTAAGACCCAGAGAGATTAACTGATTCACCTAGGATCACAAACCTTAAATGCTCTTTCAACAACATCAGGCAGGTTCACTCCATTCATACTCTAGTTTTGTCTACACACAGATCCAATAAATTATTTACAAGGTCAATAAAAAAGTTCATAGAGGTAATTTGACTTGTGTTTATTAAACAAATTAGGAATAACATTGTGTATAGTAGAAGGGACCGTAAAACTATTTTTTTTTACCCTGGTTATGACCAGCTGTGGTATTTGGTTCTTTTAATAAAACCTGACCTCACCATAAGAATCAAAAATGAATGCATGAAGGAAATACAAGAGTCAAGTTCTAACTCAGACTTTGCATTTTATTCTATGTCTTGGACCTCAATGCAACTGAGACAACTGAGCCTCAGTTTCCTCCTTAAACAGGAACAACAATTTCCTATCTTACTCAGGGGCCATGAGAATTATTAGAGCTTGACACCCTCTGTCATCTTTCTCATCTGAAGAGTGATAGGATTCTCCTCAGTGTTGTGAAGTCCTAAGCCTAGGCCACTATCTGCTCTTGCTACCAACTGATCACCCATCATTCCAGAGGTCACACACTCTTACAGCACTTGGTTTCACCTTTAGGTCTTTGGAAAGTGTAATAGAAAGAGCAAAGGACATACAGGAAGTCAGAAGAAAGTGTTTTATGCTCAGAGCTGCCACTGCCTTTCATATGACCTTCAACAGGTCACTTCGTCCATTCGTATAATGAAGGGATGGGACCCCAATCTAAGGTTCTCTGTGGATCTGAGGATCCCTATGAGCCCTTTCAGCTTGGACAAATGACTCTAGAACTCTATATTCAGGCAACACCAGGCAGGCTGAAAGTGTAGATGGCATACGACCTTTTGTGTCCATATCAAGTTTTCAAATCAGCTACAAAGTTCATCTCAGCATGGGGGCTTCTAGTGCCTTTGGCCACTCCACGACCCACACAGGGGGTTGCTGAGATGACTCAAGGGGAGGAAGGTGGCAGGTCCCCTTGTCCAGAGGCAATTAATTAACCTTGAATTTATTGTTATCTCTACCCCAAAGTCTGTATTCCCCTGATTAGAAGGGTGGGAAATCCAATAATGACACTGTTTCTGCAATGGAGGTTGATAATTACAAAATGGAATTTCTCAGTTAGGTGAGAGGGGACATTGACCCTATTCATATTTATAAGTCTGGTATTTTTGAATCTCATTATGTCTGTTTCACAGGTAAGGGAGAAATGTACTTTCCCATTTTTCTTACATCAGTTACCCAATACACACTCTGTAGAGAATATGGAACCCCTTTTATTCTAATCTCGACAGGTTTAGAAAGCTGCTTTCAACAAATATCCCAACTAGAGGCTCTCTGCTCACTTCCCTGAGCAAACTAGCCAGGCCATGTGACCCACAAGGGTAGAGGCACTTCAAAATCAGCTGTTTGAGGACTGGAAAAGAATGTGGGAACCAGATTATTAAGAGTCCCAAAGGCAGTGAACAGGTTCTAGGTCTGGGTAAGATGGAGTAAGCACATTCCAACCTGCCTTTTCTACTAAATGCAGCTATAAAATCTGAACAGAAAGCATGAAACAGCTATTTGAAGAAAAAGTAAAAAGTAACAGGCAGTTGGAGAAGAAGACCACAATCAAAAGTACCACTGACCCAGTGCTGGGTTTCCCATTTTTCCACTAGTACCCTCTGACCTAAACCCAAAATCCAGAATTGGGCGCCAGGTCAGGACAGAGAGAATTCCAAGAAGCCCTCTAATTCGGGTTCAAGGCATGGGAAATGAGTCTCCTAACACCTGGACAGAATGGAAGAAATTCCCTTTTCCTATTCTGTTTTTTTTTTTCTTCTTTCTCTCTTCCCTTTTCTTTTCTGTGTCCTCTCATGGCCAAGCCCCCAGGCAATTCCATAAAGAAGGCAGCAGTGGCAGCAACAGTGGGGGCCCAAAGGCAGCTAAACACAGAGGGAAGGTCAGCGAAGCAGTGGGCCCCAGAGAGTGGGGAAAACCCCACTGTTTTTTTTTCTCTCTGTCCTCCCATCACCTGGCCCCAGATGTGAGCACAACTATGGGAAGTGCACAGAAGACTGGAGTAACAAAGGCCAATTTTCTGGCCAGAGGACCAAGAGGGAAGTCTCAAAGAACCAGAAAGTACCAGGGATACGGCAGAGAAAGAGGAGCTTGGCAAAGTGGCCTGGCCCCAAAACCTGTTGTTTATAAACTTCTGGGCTCACCACTAAGGTGCGCATATTGGATCTGACCCAAAAGTGCATAGCAAAGATTCTGAAAACTGAACTCCAGGATAGACCACTGCCCAAGTCCCATACTGGCCACTGGCCAGGATAGATACAAACAGCATTGCAAAGGCTTTGAAAAATGGATCTAACACTGAAAGCAAAATCCACAGAAATCTGGTCAGAACTTGCAGCCCAAACCCAACTGAGTAGATTGCCTGCTAAAACAAAGACATCAACTTTCTCCATGGATTTAAACAAGACCCAGAGGCTCATAATATTCAAAATGCACAAGATAGAATCCAAAAGTACTCAGCATATGAAGAATTAGGAAAATCTCAACTTGCATGAGAAAAGACAAATTTTGAAATGAATGGAACTATAGAGCATCTCGGAAAAAATAGAAAATGTAAAGAAAAAATAGAAATTTTAGAACTGAAAAATACAAAAGTAAAAAAGTTTTTAAAACTCACTAGATGGACTCAATAGTACAGTATGGTGCAGAACAAATATCTAAAGAAATAATGGCTGAAAACTTCCAAAATTTAGCAAAAGATATAAACCTACAGATTCAAGAAGCTCAGCAAATCATAAGCAAGATAAATCCAAAGAAATCTATGCCCAGGCACACCATAATCAAACTGCTGAGAACTGCTCATAGTAAATCTTAAAATTGAGTAGTATGATTTATCCAACTTTGTTCTTTATTTTGAAAATTGTTTGGTTACACCGCTTCCTTTGTTTTCTATATAATTTTAGAATCAGCTTGTATATGTACACAAAAATACTTCTGGGTTTGGGTAGAATTGACAAATTAACTGTGTTTAGTCTTCTAATACATGAGAATGGTCAATCTCTCCATTTATTTAGGTCTTCTTTGATTTCTTTAATCAGCAGCTTGTAGACTGTAGCATATAGACCCTATACATGTTTTATTAGATTTATATAAAATTATTTCATTTTGGAGCTATTATAAATGGTATTATATTTTTTAAATTTTGGTTTCTAATTATTCAATGCTGATATACACAAATACAATTGATTTTTGTGTGTCAGCGTTGTATCCTGTGACCTTGCTAAAGTCTGTTACTAGTCTAGAAGTTTTATTGTCAATTTGTTAACGTTTTTCTACATAGAAAATCATGTTTGCAAATTGTTATTGCCTCCTTTTTAATCTGAATGCCTTCTACATCTTTTTCTTTTCTTACTGTACTAGCTAGAACTTCCAGTACAGTATAGTGATGAATAGGAGTGGTGAGAGTAGAAATCCATGCTTTGTTCTCACTCTTAGGAGGAAAGCATTTGATCTTTTACCATTAAGTATGATGTTAGCTGTAGGGTTTTTGTAGATACCTTTTATCAAATTGAGGAAGTTCCCTGTATTCCTAATCGGCTGAGAGTTTTTATCATGAATGGATGCTGGATTTTGTTAAGAAAAAAAGAAGATCAATTGATAAGCTTATGTAGATTCTCTTCTTTAGACTGTAGATATGGTGGATTATATTGACTGATTTTTGAATATTGAACCAGTCCTGCATTCCTGGAATAACCCCACTTGGTCATGCTGTATTACTCTTTTTATATTGCTAAATTCAATTTGCTAATATTTTGTTGAGGATTTTTACATCTATGTTCATGGGGAATACTAATCAGTAGTTTTCTTATAATATCTATATCTGGCTTGGATATCAGGATAATACTGGCCTCATAAAATATGTTGGGAGGTATTTCCTCTTCTATTTTCTGGAGGAGATTGTGTAGAGATTGGTGTCATTTCTTTGTTAAATGGTTGGTAGAAACCTCCAGTGAAACTATCCAGATCTTGAGTTTTCTTTTTCAAAAGGTTTTTAATTACAGACTCAATTTATTTAATATCTATAGATCTATTCGAGTTATCTGTTTCTTCTTGGGTTAATTTGGTGATTTGTGATTTTTGAGAAATTGGTCCATATCATCTAAATTGTTGAATTTATAATAACATAGTTATTCATATTATGCCCCTTTTGTCCTTTTATTGTCTGTGTGGTCTGTAGTGAAACCCCCTCTTTCATTCCTAATGTTAAGTCATTTGTGCTTCTCTCCTTTTCTTTATCAGTCATGCTAGAGGTTAATCAATTTTATGAATCTTAAAAGAAACAGCTTTGGGTTTTATTGATTTTTCTCTGTTGACTTTCTGTTTTCAATTTTATCAGTTTGTGCACCCTATTCTTTCCTCTGCTTTCTTTGGGTTTAATTTGCTCTTCTTTTTCAAGTTTCTTAAGGTAGAAGCTTAGATTACTGATTTGAGATATTTTCTCTTTTCTATTTTAAGCATTTAGTGTTCTAAATTTCCATCTAAGCACTGCTTTAGATACATGCCACAAATTTTAATATGTTGTATTTTCATTTTCATTCAGTTGAAAATATTTTCTAAATTTCCATGATGTTTCTGCTTTGACCTATGGATTATTTAGGAATATGTTACTTAATTTCTGAGTGATTGCAGATTTTCCTGCTATCTTTCTGTTATTGATCTCTAGTTTAATTTCACTATAGTCAGATAGTATACTTTGTGTAGTTTAAATTAATTTGCCAAGATGTGTTTTCATGACCCTGCATATGGCTTATCTTTGTGAATGTTGATCTCAAAGTGCTTTTCAGTTAATGGATTCAAGAGTCTTGCAGAGACTGCAAAGTTGTAGCTCTACTAAGACAGGGTCAGGAGAGGGGAAATTTGAGAACTTGCACAAAATGCAAGCAAGGAGAGAACCTCTGCTTTAACACAAAAGTAAAGTCATCGGAGCCATTCTGTGAAAACTTATCGGACACACCTCAAAAATCCCTTTAGGAGACAACTGAGACATTTCATATGAACCGTATATAACCTGTGTTACCACACTTAAGCACTGTTGTACTCTCTTTTTCATATAGATGGTTGCATATATATGGTTGCATAGGGTCTTGTGGAACCTTTAGTCAAAAGTCCTAATCACCAAGGTCCAATGAAAATTGATTCCAAAGAGGTAGCAAAAGAAAATCTGACAATTTATGCCAACCTCACATAAACCTTCTGGTTTACCTTTTGCCCATGTTGGTAAATAGAAAGACATGTTTAATTCTGTCTCCTGTGTGTGTGTCTCTACCTTTGGAATGAAACAGTTATACCTTCTATCCAAAGCTCTCTAGGGAGACAGTAGAGCATAGTGACTAAAAGCAAAGGCTCAAATATAAGACCTAAGTTCAAATTCTGGCTCTAACCCTTACTGACTGAGTGAAATAGAGCAAGTTCCTTGGCCATGCCAAGTCTCCACTTCTCATTCTATAAAATGGAATAACAGCAGTACCTATATCGTACAATTTTTGTGAGGAGTAAATAGGATTAAACATAAAGGTCCTGTCAGCTACATGCAAAAGAATGAAACTGGACCACTTTCTTACACCATATACAAAAATAAACTCAAAATGGATTAAAGACTTAAATATAAGACCCAAAACCACAAAACTCCTAGAAGAAAACCTAGGTAGTATGCTCTTTGACATCGGACTTAGCAATGTTTTTTTGGATCTGTCTCCTCAGATAAGGGCTACAAATGCAAAATAAACAAGTGGGACTATATCAAACTAAAAAGCTTTTGCACAGTGAAGGAAACCATCAACAGAACTAAAAGGCAACCTACTGAATGAGAGAATATATTTGCAAGTGATATATCCAATAAAGGGTTGATAGCCAAAATACATAAAGAATACATACAACTCAATGTCAGAAAAACAAACAATCCAACTTAAAAATGGGCAGAGGATCTGAATAGACATTTTTCCACAGAATACACACAGATGACCAACCAGCACGTAGAAATATGCTCAACATCACTAATCATCAGGGAATTGCAAATCAAAACCACAGAAAGATATCACCTCACACCTGTCAGAATGGCTATCATCAAAAAGACAAGAAACAACAAGAGCTGGCGAGGATGCAGAGAAAAAGAGAACCCTCATGCACTGTTGG
Organism: Balaenoptera musculus; assembly: GCF_009873245.2. Classification (NCBI taxonomy): domain Eukaryota; kingdom Metazoa; phylum Chordata; class Mammalia; order Artiodactyla; family Balaenopteridae; genus Balaenoptera; species Balaenoptera musculus. The sequence continues at coordinate 101,307,046 of NC_045806.1, read as the reverse complement.
TGGGAATGTAAATTGGTCCGGCCACTATAAAAAACAATATGGAGATTCCTCAAAAAATTAAGAATATAACTACCATATGATTCAGCTATTCCACTTCCGGGTATTTATCCAAAGAATATGAAAAACTAATTTGAAAAAAATATATATGCAACCCCTATGTTCATTGCACAGCATTGTTTACAATGGTCAAGATATGGAAACAACCTAAGTGTCCATCAATAAATGAATAGATAAAGAAGATATGGTATGTGTGTATATATATATACACACACACACATACACACACAATGGAATATTAGTCATAAGAAAGAATGAAATCTTGCCATTTGCAACAACATGGATGGACCTATACAATATTATGCTAAATGAAATAAGCCAGACAGAGAAGTACAAATACCAAATTATTTCACTTATATGTGGAATCTAAAAAACACAACAAACAGAAAACAGAAACAGACTCATAGATACAGAGAGTAAACTGGTAGTCACCAGAGGAGGGGAAGGGGTGGGGGGTTGGGTGAAATAGGTGAAGGGGATCAAGAGGTACAAACTTCCAGTTATAAAATAAGTAAGTCATAATGATGTAACGTATAGCATAGGAAATATAGTCAATAATATTGCAATAACTTTCTATGGTGACAGATGGTTACTAGAGTTATTGTGGTGATCAATTTGTAATGTATATAAATGTCAAATCACTATGTTGTACACCTGAAAACTAATATAACATTGTATGTCAACTATACTTCAATTTTAAAAATTAAAAATAAATAAATAAACATAAAGGTCCTGGAACAGTGCCTGACACATAATAAGTGCTCAGTAAATGTTGGTGATGATGATATTCATGATCTTATCCATACCATATAAGACCTGAAGCTGTAACAAGGGCTCCCAGACTTTGGTATGTGGATTCATACAAGTCTAAAACATGCTTCAAGGGTTCAAAGGGCAGGAACAGGACTGGAAAGAGAAGTGAAAGATGAAGGTCAGGAACCAAAAGAACAGAAACCTGAGAGATTGCTGAGGTGTCTACAGCTCATAGTGCATGGGAATCTCAGAGCAATTTCAAAGTTTAATGTCAATGCATACAATACTCATACATACATCATTGTCTGGGGGATAAAAGGGAAGGCCACCATTAATTCTCTTCTTGTAAGAAAACTCATGGTTGGGCATGAGGAAGAACATCTTGACTGTGGAGACAAAATGTGACTAAACCATCAAAATAGTCTTGAAGAAGAGATGAGATAACTACTTATTCAAGTAGAATAAATATTTACCTGCCTGAATGCAGGGGCTGTGTCACAGGATATCTTTAGGTCCTACCAGCTTCATGACTCCATAATTTTTTATTGAGGTACAATTGACATATATCATTATATTAGTTTCAGGTGTACAACATAATGATTCAATATTTTATATATTGCAAAATGATGACCACAATATGTCTAGTTAACAGCCATCACCATACATAGTTGCAAAAAAATTTGTTTTCTTGTGATGAGGACTTTAAAGATCTACTCTCTTAGTAACTTCCAAAATGCAATACAATACGATTAACTTTGGTCACCATGCTGTGCATTACATCCCCAGGACTTAATTATTTTATAACAGGAAGTTTGTAATGACTACATTTTTAATGCCCATACTAATGTTTCTTCCTAATCCACATAGAATATGTCTACAATGAAGAAAATCTGTTAAAGAAAGAAAGAAAAAGAAAAGTAAAGAAGTTGACTCCAGAGACTTCCCTGGTGGTCCAGTGGCTAAGACTCTGCACTCCCAATGCAGAGAGCCCGGGTTCGAACCCCGGTCAGGGAACTAGATCCCACATGCCACAACTAAGAGTTTGCATGCCGCAACAAAAAGATCTTGCATGCCGCAACAAAAGATCCCATGTGCCACAACGAAGACCTGACACAGCCAAATAAATAAATAAACAAATATTAAAAAAAAAAAAAAGAGGTTGACTCCAAAGGGGAGGAGGAACACACACAAAAATACATGAGGTTGTTTGGATCTTTTACTTCAAGTCACATGGATGTTATACAAACGGAGCTTATGAACACATTTTGGTCTGAAAAGGACACAGAACTTACAAAAGACTGGAAAGCGTGAAGAGGTATAATCTCAGTAGCAGGAGGAAGATATTATTTTGACAAAAGAACTATTAAAAGGATCTTGGGCGTGGGGGGGACTTCCCTGGTGGTGCAGTGGTTAAGAATTCGCCTGCCAATGCAGGGGACATGGGTTCAATCTCTGGTCTGGGAAGATCCCACATACCACGAAGCAACTAAGCCCGTGTGCCACAACTACTGAGCCTGCACTCTAGAGCCCACGAGCCACAACTACTGAGCCCGCATGCCACAACTACTGAAGCCTGCACGCCTAGAGCCCATGCTCCTCAACAAGAGAAGCCACTGCAATGAGAAGCCTGTGCACCACAATGAAGAGTAGCCCCCGCTTGCCACAAGAGAAAGCCCATGTGCAGCAACGAAGACCCAACACAGCCAAAAAAATAAATTAAATTTTTTTTAAAAAGCAGTAAAAAAAATACATAAAAAACAAACAAACACAAAAAATAAATTGCAGTGGCTTCTCTTGTTGTGGAGCACGGGCTCTAGGAGCACGGGCTTCAGTAGTTGTGGCACGCAGGCTCAGTAGTTGTGGCTCGTGGGCTTCAGCAGTTGTGGCACACGGGCTCTAGAGCACAGGCTCAGTAGTTGTGGCACACGGGCTTAGTTGCTCTGCGGCATGTGGGATCTTCCCAGACCAGGGATCGAACCCATGTCCCCTGCATTAGCAGGTGGATTTTTTTTTTAACATCGTTATTAGAGTATAATTGCTTTACAATGGTGTGTTAGTTGCTGCTGTATAACAAAGTGAATCAGCTGTATGTATACATATATCCCCATATCTCCTCCCTCTTGCGTCTCCCTCCCACCCTCCCTACCCCACCCCTCTAGGTGGTCACAAAGCATGGAGCTGACCTCCCTGTGCTAAGCGACTGCTTCCCACTAGCTATCTATTTTACATTTGGTAGTGTATATATATGTCCATGCCACTCTCTCACTTCATCCCATCTTACCCTTCTCCCTCCCCGTGTCCTCAAGTCCATTCTCTCTGTCTGCATCTTTATTCCTGTCCTGCCCCTAGGTTCTTCAGAACCCTTTTTTTTTTTTTTAGATTCCATATATATGTGTTAGCATACAGTATTTGTTTTTCTCTTTCTGACTTACTTCACTCTGTATAACAGTCTCTAAGCCCATCCTCCTCACTACAAATAACTCAGTTTCGTTTCTTTTTATGGCTGAGTAATATTCCATTGCATATATGTAGCAGGTGGATTCTTAACCACTGCACCACCAGGGAAGTCCCAGTTTTTATGTATTATTTGTGTGAAAAGAATTATAAACCTATTACAGTACAGTACTATATAGCTGATTGTGTTAGTTGGGTACCTAGGCTAACTTTGTTGGACTTACGAACAAATTGAACTTACAAACGCGCTCTCAGAACAGAACTCATTCGTATGTAGGGGACTTACTGTAAAATTCAAAACTGATGACTTACCTACGATTTATCACTCTTACTTATGGTCACACTGAGCCTAATCAACTGACCACCCAGCAGGGTTTATACTAAGCATACACAAAGTGCTCACCTCTGGATCTAATGAGTTCTAGGAGCTGGAACACTTCAGGTGAGAAACTAAAGGGCCCTGATTCACTCTATGGTTTTTTGAAGGTGGGCTTTTATCATTTATGTCAGTGACTGGTTATCTAAGTGAAACAGAGTCCCAAGGTAATAAGGCCAATTCTTGTAATGAGCAGTTAGAGCTTTGCCCTGCCCCTAGGTGGCTATGCTTAAAATGGACACCAGTGGTCCAACATTCTCAAGGAAGAAAGGCAATAGTGTGGGGATTATACAAAGTGTGATCCCAGGCTCACATACATCAGAATCACCTGGAGATGAATATTAAACCTACAGATCTCTGGGTTCCACCCCAGATCTGTTAAATCAGAATCTATAGGTTGGAGTCCAGGAACCCATATGTTATTAAGCTCCCCCAGGTGACTTTGATGCTCACCAACATTTGGGAATCACTAGCTTTTTGCAAACTCATCCCCACAACTAGACCTCAAGTAATCCATCAAAAAAGTATTTTGCTGCCCAGATAACAGACCTGATCCTCTCAGTAAGTCTTCTGTTTTCTTTCTCTAAAATAGAAGTAATAATAGTACCTACCTTACGTAACTATATTACCTCATCTCCAACCACACCCCCCGCCCCACCTGACAATTTGTACTCAAGACAAACAAAACCAATTGGAGTTTCCTCATACACTATGCTACTTTTTATCTCCACTCCATTGCTTATACTCTTTCCTTGGCCTGGAAAGTCACAGGACGCAGCTTCTTGACTTAGAAAGCTCATGCTTGATCTTCAAGGCTTAAATCATTGGCTTCTTCTCATGGATTCTTTTATTAGATGCCTAGATGTAAATTAGGAGCCTCTCCTCTTTGTTCTCTCAGCACCCTGAACTCTACCCATTTATGTGTTTGTTTATCTGTCAGTCTCCCCCATTCGAGAGCAACCTCTTTGAAGTCATGGACAGTGGGATTTTGTGGTTGTTTCTCTAGTTGTTGGTGGTAATTTTAAAACATCCAGAAAAGTACAAAAAATAATACAACAATCATCTATGTTTCTAACATCCACAAGTAACCATTATTGATGTTTTGGCATTTTTGCTTCCAATATTTTTCTATCTATTTCCTTTAAAAATAATTTATGAGAATATGGTCCACTGTTTCAGAATAAAATATTAGAGGTAAAGCCAAATGTCCCCTTGACCTCCACTTCCAGAGCTCTATTCCCTCCCTGCCTTTCCATAGGCAACCAAATACTAACATGAGTTTGATATGTATCCTTCCAGTCTTTTTTATACATTTAGAGACATAGCTGTATCCATATAAAATATACAGTATTGGCTTGAACATCATATCCCAAATGTCATGTGGCTGTGTGCATCATTCTGTCATTTCCTTCTTTCATTCCAAAATGGTTTTGAAATATATCCATGTTGATGCATATATCTGGTTAATTCGTTTTAATTGCTGTATAATAATCCACTATATAGATGTACCCCCATTTTATTTAACCATTCCCCTGTTGATGAACAGTTACGTTGTTTCCAAGACTTTGCTAGTACAAAAAGCCACAACAAATATGCTTTATTACATATCTCTTGGTGTATATGTATAAGGGTTACTTTAATACAGAGACCTAGAAATAGAACTGCTGGATTGTAGGGTATGGGAATTTGTAGCTGTAGCAATGTTGATGCCCATCAGCATTGTTCAAGAGTTGTCATTTCCCTATATCCTTACCAACACTTGCTGCTGTCAGCCTTTTAAATTTTGCAAATACTATCAGAGCAAAAGGATATCTCATTGCTGTTTTTGACCATTTTATTCATCTCTATATACCCAGCTACCAGCAAGTAGTTGGCACATGTTAATCGCTTGGTAAACATTTCTGATTATGCCACCTATAGGTCCTGGCTCTGCCTTGCTGATCATTCTGAACACATCTAGGTGTCTCCTTTCAGCAAGAACCAGAGAGAGATCCCAGTTTCCTCACCTCTAGGCAAACCTGTGAGGAAAAGGTAAAGGGAAAACTGCAGGTGGCATAATTTCATTTAGAGATTTATCATTCCCTAAGATGGCATTCAGTGAATGATTCTTGACTTCTGGATCAATAATCTTTTACAATCAATCAGGTTAGGGTCTAGCTCCTTGCACCTGAGAGCTAAGGGCACGTCTCAAAAGATGACAGAAGGGCTTCCCTGGTGGCGCAGTGGTTGGGAATCTGCCTGCCAATGCAGGGGACACAGGTTCGAGCCCTGGTCTGGGAAGATCCCACATGCCGCAGAGCAACTAAGCCCGTACGGCACAACTACTGAGCCTGCGCGTCTGGAGCCTGTGCTCCGCAACGGGAGAGGCCGCAACAGAGAGAGGCCCGCGCACCGTGATGAAGAGTGGCCCCCGCTCGCCGCAACTGGAGAAAGCCCTCGCACAGAAACGAAGACCCAACACAGCCAAAAATAAATATAAATAAATTAATTAATTAAAGAAACGTTTAAAAAAAAAGATGACAGAAGTGGGAAACAAAGTATCTGTTCCCCAGTGGCTCTGTTGCACCAGTGGAGCAAGACAGGTATAGAAGGAATGGTTTAGCTTTCTAGTGGTCTCCCTGGAGGTACTTGTTGTAAATATTATGTGTTCATGAAAATACGTTTCCTTTTCTTCCTGGGCATACATCTAGACCATATTTACTATATCCCCTATAGTTAGCTGTATTTATATGATTGATTTTTGCCCAATGGATATGAACCAAAGTGATATATAATATCTCCTCAAGGTAGTGGAGCAGAGATGCAAGTCAGTTGGCACCTAGAATACAGTGTGATATGTACTCTCACAGATGAAAGGCAGGGCAGGGTGCTGTGGGAGCCGTGGGATGCCAGCTTGCCAAATCAGAGTAAGTGTTTCAGAAGAGACTCATTGAACACCCACCGTGTGCCAGGTTCTGTGCGGGATGCTGGAGTTACAGAGGTGCCTGCGACACTCACTCACGTTCTAGGAACTCTAGGAGCTCATGAGGGACTCAAGGGAGACATATCCACCCAATAACACCAAGGAAAAAGGCTGAACATAAAGTGTGCTGTGGAAGCACAAAGGAAGGTGCCGCTCACTCAATGTTTCCTAGCCTGTCTTTCCCAACGCAATTCCACTTACTCCACAACTACTACAGCAGAACAATGGTTTCATGGGGTAACACCCTGCTGTGCCCAGGATGAGGACTCCCTCTTCCCAGGACTTCCTGGAGGTAAAGACATTCAGTCCCAGAAGGAAAGCACAGTGATTTCTGAGCTCCTGTTCATTTCAGTGCTGGGTTTAGACATTTCCCTCGGATGCCATTCCCCAAGGAATCAGATTCACACTATTAGGCCCCAGTGCTTTTCCCCTTTTCCTCCAAAACTTGGTTGTTTGTTCTTCATTTAGGAAACTAAGTTTACAGTTAGAGACCTGAAATAATTAGTTCTGCTTATTATATCTTACAACCCCAAAATAGAGAAAACAAGCTCAAAAGGCCTTATTGTTTGCATGAATGATACAGAATACCTGTTGCACCAGTCTCTGGGGACTCAGTGATGCCCTCCATGGGACATAATCAGAAGACTCACGAATTTAGAACCAGAGAGCCAGAGCCAGAAAGCTTGGAGGACTCTTAGAGATCTGGAATCTATGTCAACCCCTTAATTTTACAGATTGCTCATCTGAGGAAAAGGACGCTACCCAAGGCCTAATGGGTAGTTAATGAGAGCACTGAAACTGCAATCCAGGCTTCTCAACCACTTTTGAGAACCTAAGATTCAGGTCAATGTAGGAACAAGAGAGATCCTAAGAGAGTAAGAGCTCTCCTAAGAGAAAGAAAATTGAGGGTGCTAATACCCAGGTGGCCCACCCCACATGGAAATCCTCCCTCCAGTACTAACCCTGGAAAATAAATGGGTTGGATTTCATTAAAGGAACTTCCAGATTTCCTTACATTCCTCCCTCATCCCACATCCCCAACATAAACAAATACCAATACCTACCTCCAGCTTGGAGGAAAAACAAGACAACTGTGTTGGATTGCTCTCTTTGGGAACAACCCTATTCATTTATACTGAAGTACAACATGTAAAGAATGAGAGAGGCCCTGATGTTAAAAGAAACACCGCTTCCTTTAGGGGTATTCCTCCACCACCACCAATAGACCATACATCAGCTAATGTACACTGATGCACTGAGGCTGTTACAGAAAATAAATTTACAAGTGCAACTCCCAAGACTCTCTCTCACTTCAGAGGTGCTGTGTCATGTGATGGGATGGATGGGGAAATGTTGATTCATCCTGTACAGCAGTGGAGGAGAAGTAGAAGGCACCCTGTGGGCCACAGACAGCACTTGACATGGCCAAACAAAGAAGTACAGGAATGAGGCCTGGCCTGATCCTCCTCCCGTGGGTCCCAGCCACCATTTGGAGGTTGTCAGAAAATGGAGAGAAGGAAGTAGAAGAGAATCTCAGACCTGAAAAATAAAAGCTCAGGACCATCACATTCCCAATATGTTTTCCCCCTCCCTTTCCAGTCCCTGAAATAAGAAGTGTCTGGGCCTAGGTACCTAAAAATATCTTTTGAAGATGGGGAACAATTGCCACATCAAAATGATGAAGCCCATCAAGAAATCTGAACATACAACACTTCCACATCAAGATGATGGCTATGCAAGGATTCCAGCCCATACCGACTTGAAACAAGGAGCTGTCATGCCCCAGGGGCCCCTAGATGAGGCATCCACATATTTTTACTCCCTGACAGGCAGGGTCTATGCCCCTACTCAGCCTGGAAGCAGTTACAGAAGATGGACCTTCACCCCTCTGCCTCCCATAAGAATATGGGAGTAAAATCTCTGAGGGGGGAATGAAACAGGAGGGAAGGGGGCAGGGCACAACCTTTAAAAGAATGACAGCCATAGGATATGACAAAAACTGGTTAGAACCAACTAGGTCCAAGATGGCAGAAGATTCGACTTCCAGTAGACCTTGAGCCTCATTATATGCTCATTGTAATACATTAGCATATGCTAAATGACACACCCACAGGTGCCATGACAGTTCAGAGGCTAACCATAAAAGGCCAAAAAGTGGGCAGTGGTCCAATTCCTGGAAATTCCCACCCTTTCCCTGAAATAGTTGGAATAATCCTTCCACTCATTAGCGTATGGAATTACCCAGCCCATAAAAACTAACCACGCCACATTTCTGGGCCTCTCGCCTTCTGAGACAGCCCACACTCTGTCTGTGGAGTGTGTTTCTGTCTAAATAAGTCCACTTCTTACTTATCAAAAAAAAAAAAGAAAGAAAGAAAAACAGAAATCTGAACAGAGAGATGCTGTAAAACATGGCTTTGAATCCAACAGTCATTACTAGTCAAACTCTTTCAAAAAAAAAAAAAATGAAAGAAAGAAACCTGCAAGCATTCCAGTTGAGTATTGCTCTTATCTCGAGACTTACACATTCAAACAGAAGGGAATTACATGTCTCTGATTGATAGCCTTGTCTTATTTCCACATTCAGCCAGTACCAAACAAGGGAAAAGATGAGAGGGTAGGGAGCAATGACAGAATAATTTATCTCCACGAAATAATGGTCTTAGAGGACCCTCCAAGACCCAATTTACACAGATGTTTTTCCTTCAAACTCACATCACACTTGGGATTCTTTTTCACCTGCATGAGAGAAAATGGTTTTGAAAGTGTTGAGCTTAATTGATTTGCAGCTGCACTAACTCAGACCCCAGAGGCACCAATTATATATCCCATCATACCCAGGGCCCATGGGAAGCAGACTTTCCCCCTGAGATTTGTAGATGGGTTTCACAGTCAAGTATTATGATTAACCCAAAGTTCCTCCTTCAAGAGGGACGGGGGAACATCACAGTTCTCTCATCGTTTATGCAGGCTTAGGGAAACTGACTCTATTAGAAATGTGATACAGCAGCCTATGATAGCCAGAGAGAGTGGAACTCTGGAAAAGTCAAATGAATTGATAAAATGCTTTGTTTGCCTAGTTTATTTCTGCCACTTTGCTAATGAAGCAAAAGATGGGAGGTGACATTTTCTCTTCTATAGGCAAAGAGTTAATAGCTCTCAGATAGACCAAGCACTTATACCAGGTTGTGTATGCATTTTTAGGAGCTTGGAAAGCTTCAAGCACTTTCAAGTGCTTTCAAGCATAATAGTCTTGCTTCACACAAAGCATAATAAGCCTGGTTGATGGCAGAGAAATAATAATGTTGTTCATCTAAGCAGCTTGGAAGTGAATCATCCACTCCAACAAACCCAGATTGATTTTATGCCCTTTGGACAGCCTGACTCAGTCCTTTCTCGGAGAGCTAATGGACAATCACTGTCTCATTTAGGTCCCATTCATAATCCTCTTTGTTTATTCATGGACAAACAAGCCAATGGCCTCCTGTGATCCAGCCTGAAATGCTGGCCTTAAGTGATTTTGTGCCTCCACAGGAAGAGCTCAGCTATTACACAAAACTCAGGGCTGCAAACACCTTCTTGCTTAAATTTATCAGCCCTCTTTGGTAATTGCTATTACCTAGGGAAGATGGTAAGGATAAGGTCAGTGTGAACCAGGGGAAAATCCAAATAGGAACATTGAAAAGAAACGCAGTTTTATTACTCTCAAAGAAAAACAACTTGAGCTGGACTCAAAATGCTTTAAGGAAGTGTTGTTCCAGAATGACCCCAAGAGACCTATCTAATGAACAATTAGGAATTACTTGTAATTGATAGATCAGTTACTGCTATGTAAAGTAAATACTAAAGTATTTACAGTTTCTTAAGATAGTTTAAAGTCTTAAGCGCATTAAACAGTCCTATATGAAACCAAGATGAAACTCTGCATGAAGAAACATTTTGCTAATATGGGCAAAATGGTAATAAATGTTGAAGTTGGGTGATGGGTACATGGAGGTTCATTATACTATTCTCACTATTTTTGCACATGTTTAACAGTTTCCATAATAAAGATCTTTTTGAATATATTGCTGAACAAAGGTAACTTTCAAGCCAGCCCTCTGAGTTATTACAAATTTGGAATTACTGGGATTAATATTAGAGCTTTGACTCTATTAAAAATTTTTACCAAAACTCCCAGACCCTTGAACTTCACTCTCCCAAACTCAGCCTGCCTATATTCAAGCTCAAGGCAAGGGTAATTGGGATCCGACAGAGCCATACTTGTTCTGCTTCTTGTGAAAATATGAAAGGAAGCCTGGGAGAAGGGAAAGAGAAGGTATTGGGCCAGGAGATGAAGGGCTACCTTTGAAAGCCAAAGGCTGTTTTGATGGCATCACCTGCTGTTAGCTTCCCACTGTCAGAGGGGTTTGTCATAGAGAGAAATTGTCCTACATTCTCTCTCTTGCTTTGGTGCTGTCAACCACCATCATAAGTAGGCCACTTTCTCGTGGACAGAATAAGCTCAGCTAGATGGAGAACCCATGGGGGACTATGGCTTTGGTCCATTGCTTTACTCTAATGAGGGAAAGACTTTCCAGGCTCCAGAGTAGCTTGCATACTGGGGCAATTCTTAGTCAAGCACATTTCTCATTTGCCTGTGTTCTACTGAACGTCTTCTTGGAGGAGCTTGGAGGGGCAGTGAGGCTTAGAAATACTCCTATATGCAAATAGTTTATTTTACCAAGAGAGTATTTCCAAGCAAGAAGCTATAATTCCTATAAACAAATTGCACTCTCCCTAAGGCAAAGTAAACTAAATTCAGGAAGGAAGATATTTTACAAAGTGAATTCCATACAAGTCATGCAGTCCAGTAGGCTTTTTCAAGACTTCTGAACTGCAAAGAAAAAGAAAAGAGAGAGAAAGTGTTGGCTAAACTGTCTGCTGTGGTTAGTCACTTGGAACAACCAGCACACTCACAAATCTACCCTTGTCTCCATGGAGACTGCAGGGCCTAGCAACTATCTAAACATTATACTACAAGGTATTACAGATAAGCATCAGGGGCCACAGGGGAATACTATAAAGTAAAAAGAAAAACATGTCCAGCCATCTCAAACTATAGTCCTACCATAACACCATGGGATTCTATGATCTTGCCTTGTTGTGCTTTTATTATTATTCCCACTGAATAAATTTCCTCCCCTTTAAGCAAAGAGGACTCTAAAGCTGAAAGATCCAGGGTGATTGAATTGACCTTAATGTTCTTGAGGGAAATTACCTTAAAGACAGCCTTAGGTGTACACTGTGTTGAATTACCTTTGGCATGAACATTTTGGCAAAAATGTTTGGCAAACATTTTTGAGACTTCTTATATGCTACTCATATAAGTAGCATAAGTACCTGCTACTACGTGGCAGGTACTGTGCTAGGCACTGGGAAAATGACACTTTAAATTTTTAAAAGGTGCTTTCACAACTGTAACTACATTTGACCTCCTGGATAATGTAGGAATTGTCATTGACTGTTTTATACAAACAAGGAAATTAAGACTCTGAGAAGTGAAAAGACTTGCCCAAGGTCACAAAGCAACATTGTAGTGGGTCCAGAATCTGGACCCTGGTTTCCTGACACCAAATCCCACTTTATTTATTTATTTTTTTTACTGAGTATCTATTACATGGCAGAAAAATTTCTAAGCAGTGAATGAAACAAGTTCTTGGTCTCACAGAGTAGGGGGGGAAATACACACATAAATCAATTCCTACTTAGATACCAAATCCCACTTTAGTTTCAACTGTATAACACCTTAACACTCAAAGACCAGCCATAGAATTCCACAGTGGGGGATGCTAGGGTGAATTAAGTCACTTGACTCAGCATGGTTCCCAAAGAGCACTCTGACTATGAATCCAAAACAGTAACTCTTATTGCTGGTTTTCAGTTTGTGAAAGTTTATCAAGCTGTGTACTTATGACATGTACACTTTCTCTGTATGTATATTATACTTCAATAAAAGTTTTTCAAAAAACCCTTCTCCCCTCAATGTCCTGAAAGTGTGCTTTCCTGTGTAGACTGATCCTCAGACTTTGCAGGCCCCATGCATTCAGCCTTTATGCCCTAGGGTCAAACAGGTATGGTTTTTCACCTGCAAACCCTTTCGGAGTTCTCCTTCCTAAACCACCATCTACCGCCTTAAATTTGTCTCTCTCTCTCATGGGGACACTATGGGGTCAGCAAATCCCTAACGCCTTTGCTGCCCTGTCTTACTCTGAGCCAAAGGGGAAGAAGTGCTCTGACTGGTTCCCTATAGACTGGATCCCGTGCCCCCCCCACCAAAAAAAACCCACTGTAGTTCATTTTTCTAACAACCCTTTTGAGAGTCTTTCCTATTGACCAGAGGAAGCTATGCAGTCAAAACTAGCTTTTTCACACAGCACCTGACTCTTGAGGGCAAAATGCTGAGTGTAGATTAAACTGAACTGCAATTTGTGAAGGAGAGGATAAAGGGGACCAGGCTAAGTACCCTTTGCCTTTGGGCTTCTAGACCCCCTGAAGCTTACTTCCTCACTTCCAATAACTTACCTGTTCTACTACTGGCACAGGAGCTGTGCTCAGCCACTTCCCACCCTATCCCCACAGCAGTTACTCTTTCCAACTGAGCCCAGAGAACCAAGGGGCACAGGAATTGAAATCCATTTACCATTCTTGTTTTCAACTCTCATTTCTTCATCCATATGATCTCTTTCAACATCATAACCTTGTCAGGGTAACAAAGAGCAGACATGTATCACTATCTTTCTTATACAGATAAGATAAACCAAGACCCAAAGACGGAAGCAACTGTCTCAAAAGCACCTGGGTAATTAGGGTTTGGCACCATTTTTGTCCTTGATACAACAGGAATAAAATTGTCTAGAACTGGAAAAATAGCACCAAGTCTTTGCCTACAAGTAGCTGGGGGATAGCTCGTACTATTTCAGCTTTCTTTACCCTTCTACTGGCCGGAGCAGCTGATTGGCGGGAGCACAGGGATCTAGGCCAATCCACAGATTTCTTCTTAACGACCTCGTGTTTAATAGCTAGTCAATACGAAAAAGGCAGCAGGTTGAATCTGGAGATAGAAATTGGGATTAAGAATTGAAAACCAGGAGAGGACTTCTATATCAGAGTGATGGAATACCTCAACTCTGAACTGCCGTCACCCAAATCACTGGATGTTTTGGTCATTTCAGTAAAACAACAGGGCTATTTTCTTGGATGGATGATTTGGCGGGTGAACATTTGTCTAGCAAGTTATTTAGCATTACATCACACAGATCACAGAATGAATCATAGAGACAGAAATAAACCAAATATTAAGGCTTGATTATTATATTAGAGATGGGAATATTAAGGCTCAGATTGGTTAAGTGACCTCCTAAGCTCAAGCAGCTATTTAGTGAAAGAACTAGGATTAGACTTTATGTCCCCTGACTCCCAAGCCAGTGCTCTTTCCACTTCATTGGCTGAATCTATCATGATTTAATTGTATGTTTGGTCATCAGGCAGATGTGGCTAAAATAGGAAACATGAAAAATGGCCCTATTCCTGAAAGAAAAGAATAACAGAAAAGACCAAATAACATAGGCATTTCCCATTTCACACCTATAAATTGAGATGTAGGTCTACAACCTTAAGAAAAATAAGTTTCCCTCATAACCCTAGAAAAGGCAGCTCTTCTAGGAAAGAAGTAGGTCTATTAAAGGCCCTAATATCCTGACAGTTATTAATCCTGACTTGACTTTGACGAATTATAAAATCCCCATGCCTCAGTTTCTCCATCTGCACATTGATAACTACATACAATAGTACTATAGCTCTCAAGCATCTCTGAAAGGGAACCATAAAGACATCTTGACTCTTAATTCTCATTACCCGCCCCCCCCCCACCATTTACTTAGTTACTAGTCTTGTTAACTGGGTTTCTCAAATATCCCTTAAATTCAAACCTCCTTTCCCTCTTTAATGTTCCTGTTTTAGTTCAGACCCTCCTTATCACTTGCTTAGATTACTTCATCAAGCTCCTGACCACTCTCCTTGCCCCCAATCTCTCCCCACTCCAGCCCATCCTCCACATTGCCACCAAGGTAATCTATAAAACACCCAACCTAGCTATGTCATGCTTCCATTAACTCTTTATTCCCTGAAAAAGTCCAAAACCTCTTAGTATTACAAATAAGACTCTACTCTGTCTGGCCGTCATCTACTTCTATTTTTTTTTTAATTTTTGTTTTATATTGGAGTATAGTTGATTTACAATGTTGTGTTAGTTTCAGGTGTACAGCAAAGTGGTTCAGTTATACATATACATGTATCTATTCTTTTTCAGATTCTTTTCCCATATGGTTATTACAGAATATCGAGCAGAGTTGCCTGTGCTATACAGTAGGTCCTTGTTGATTATCTATTTTATATATAGTAGTGTGTATATGTTAATCCCATACTCCTAATCAACATCTACTTCTTATGCAGCTTAACATCTCCTGTCACTCTTCCTGATAGCCTATCTCCTATGCAGACAATGCTTCAGTCACCTTGAATTTCTTACCATTCTATAAACACAGTATAATGTTTAATGTCTTTTTACCTCTACCTGACATATATGTTTCCTCCTTTCCTCTTTCAAAAATTCCTACTTATCCTATAAGACTCGGCTCAAATGTTACCTCTTCTGTGAAATATCACTAAGCTTTCCATGAAGAATCCCTCCTATATGCTCTCATAGCATCCTGGACATAAAATCATCATAGTATTTGTGTTCCTTATGATAACCATACTGTATTGTCAGTTTATCTCCTGAGTTTCTTGAAGGGAGGGCTGTAATTTTTTTCATCTTTGTATCACAAATATATAGCACAGTGCCTGGCCCCAAATGTTGCTCAATAAATATTGTTAAATAAATGAATGGATGACTTATGATAAGAACTACTATTTATGGTCAACATACAGCCTATATGGTCAATAAATAAGGCATGATTAGGCTTCCTTGATGCCCCCATTCTTTATTTGAAGCTTTTATCTAAGGATTTAGGGAATTTAGAATTGCCAGCTGGAAGAAAGAAAAGTTTGTCCTAACTATATCTTCCTTTCAGAACTGTTGATTGTTTTGTGGATATGAGGGAAAGGGATTGACCATCTGTCTATATTTCAGTCTTTCAGCAGCAACAAACCTCTCATTGTACCACTCCACTTCTAATTTTGATTTCAATTCCCTGCCATTATATCACATCTCCTAAAAGTTAGAATTTATTTTCCCTTTTCCTCTTTAATATCCCCCAACTTTATCCTCCCACACACACTGATTTTCACTGCATGTATTTAAGTACACTGTCAACCCATTATGCAATTTACATCAGAAGCACCTTCTTCAAGGTCATTTGTGTACTCTGATATCTGGGAAACTGCCGAGAGAAAAACAGGTAGATAACTCAATCCATCATGTGGACCTAAGGAGACTGTACAAATACCTCATTTCCATAACAACATTGTACTTGGTGTCCCAACATAATGAATGAATATGCTATGACTGAAGACTAAACAGAGGCTAATGGTAAATGCATTAATTAGCGACCTGTTTACACTTCTCCTGGGAAGGATGGCCATTTGTTACAGCTGCTGTCATGCAAGAATACTGACTGGGTTTGGGTCTCCACTCTGGGAATGCATATAAATTTGTGAGAATCTCCCACATTATCATTTGCTGACAGGCATTAATGACACTAATGAAGGCAGAAGACCTTGATTCAAACACACAAATGATTAGAGTTGATAATAGATTTCTGAACAGGGCCCTCATTAATGAATTTATTAATGATGCAGAGATGGAAGTTAAAAAAGGGATGTCTAGACATGTATTTATAGCCCCTCCACCTCCTTCAATCAAAGGTAATTCTTCTATCTCTTTGATTTATCCGTTTTTCACTTATATACCTAAGAAAGCAGAATAATCATTTTCTGGTAAGAGAAATCCAGAGAAAAGAGGATAGGTCCAGCTCTATTCAATTAATGACAATTATGAATGAGTATTTCATGAAATCAAAAGATCACCAGCTCTTGTCTTAGGAAATATGTGGTGATGGATGCAAACTGGAGGGTTCATTCAGAGCAAAAGGAGCATTTACCAATCATGCACAAACCTAGTTGAAGTCTTCTAGTTCAGAAAAAGATGAGTATATTATTACCAATTCGCCTCCCACATCATTGATTTCTTAGGTAACTACACCCTTGACAAATAGTCACATTTTAGTGAGGGAAGTGGTATGTGTTGACAACATTTCTGTTAACAATTTACACTGCCATTATCTTTTTTTAGCATGGTTGAATGGCCAAATCTTTCTATTTCTGAGCAAGAGAGAACAACAGAATGCCAATGTTTGCACAGGGTCATGCCTGTAGTCATTCAACTGTTTACACTGCTTTGACCAACTTGTAGACAGGTTTTATCAAAGACAAAATTCAATACAGAATGCCAAAACAACTGGTTGGGGCAAACAATTCGAAACAGGCAACTGGTTTGTCCAGTGTAGAAAGAAATGAACAAAGCCAGCTGCATTATTAAATTAGCCTTTTACTAATTACTTTACTGAAGAGACCCATCACTTCAAGTGAAGTGCTCAGACCAGGGGTCCTGAGTAGGTATAATTGTATTAAACAGTGAATAATACATTAGTTCTATCAAGTTGCATTATCAACCCGAGAATTCCAATGATTAAACTGTAGTTGTAGCTCTGTATTCTGAGGCACAAGACAGACAAGCCGGTCTCTGCCATCTTTTAAGTGAAAATTTATTCTCTTAAAACTTTAAAAATTGTTTAATGCCACATAAGGGCCCCAGAGTGAAGGCAGAGAGATTGCATTTTTAAGAGAGTGATTACCCATTTAGGCTGTTAGGCATTTTTAGGAGTCTGTTTTAATAGGAATCTGCTTTGAATTAAGAATAAAATGGAGCTGTAACACACAAGAGGCCTAATACTAGCCCTGAGTTTGGTCTCAGAGCTGAGAGACAGATGGTTTCTCATTGCCTCTCAGATGCTTTTATGTTATAAGCATGTTGATTATTTCATTCTGCTAAGAATCCGTATGCTCTGTGATCACATGATCAGGCAGTTCTCCAGAGAACATGCACGATATGGATAGCTTCCAGCTGCTTCTTGTTGCCTTTGTGTTACAGATCCGTATCTGTATGGATAATCATACAGATTTTTAAAATCATAATTGGGATTCTCTCCGCCTAGGGTCCTGCTGCCTCTGGGCCCAAACAGTCACAAGTCAGCAGGTGGCATCTAGGGTTCAGATACAATTTAGAGCTGGGACTCAGAACCAGGGGATCCACTTTAGCAGATCACCAAAGCCAGGTAAAGCTGATGTTGTGAGCAAGGGTATTAAAGTACAACTCTAATTGCCAAGATTCTTGGCATCACACGAAACAAACTGGTCCTATGTTCAAGAAATTTCACCATTACTAATTAGCTAGCTGGTAATGGGACAGTTCAGTCCATACAGCCACACCGGATATTCATTGCAAACCAATGTTTATTCACTTATTTATTCCTGTATTAATGTAATGAATATTTATTGAGTATCTATTATCTGCCAGTCATTTTACTGGGTGATAGGGATTCAGCAGTGAACAAGAGAGAGACAGTTCCTGACTTATTTTTTGTTTATTTATTTTGTTGAGCTACACTGTGTAGAGGTTTAGGACTCTGCAGCCAGACAATGTAGCATGTAAGTCCTGGCTCTTCTACTTACTAGCCTTATGACCTTGGCAAATCACTTCCCCTGTGAGCCTTAGTTTCCTCATCCCCAAAACTGTGATAAAACCAGTACCTGACTCATTGAGTTGGTATGAGAAATAAACAGGTTAATATATGCTAAAAACTTAGGAAAACGTCTGTCACATGGTAAGCACTATGTAACTGTCCAGACGTTCTTGTTAACTATCTTGTGTAGTGTCTGTTGATCATACTGGAAACAACAGTACAAAATTCATGATTTGTTGTTTGCAAGGAACAGCATGGTTCCTCTTACCGCTCACAACGAGGATTCTCCAACTTCTGAGGTAAAGGGGCCAGTGTAACTTCAAAACCTACTACCATTAAACTCCTAAGGCAAATCTCTGCCACCTCTTGACCTCCATTACCCCATCTGTAAATGAGAGCTTGTAAATAAACGATCTGGTAATAGTGATTGAAAACACTCGATTTGAATACTGACTTTACCACTTACTAGCTCTATGATCTTGAGCAAGTTAATCTTAAGAGGTTTTGTCTTTGGTGTTCTGCAATTTCACCATGGTGTGTCTAGAAAGCAAATTTCTTTTTATTCATTCTACTCAGGATTCATGCCTCCTGAATCTAAAGGCTCATGTCATTCATCAATTCTGGAAAATTCTCAATCATTCTCCTTAAAAATTGCCTCTCCCCCCATTCTCTCTAGTTTTTCCTTGTAGAACTCATTTTACACGTAATTTGGACCTTTTATTTATTTAAAATTTTAATGTTTTTAAAAGTTATTTTATTAAAGTCTAGTTGACTTACAAGGTTGAGTTAGTTTCAGGTGTACAGCAAAGAGATTCAGTCATACATACACATATTTTTTTTTCATATTCTTTTCCCTTATGGGTTATTATAAAATATTGAGTCTAGTTCACTGTGCTATATAGTAGGTCCTTGTTGGCTATCTGTTTTATATATAGTACTGTATAATGTTAATCCCAACCTCCTAATTCATCCTTCCTCCCCGCATTCCCCTTTGGTAACCATAAGTTTGTTTTCTAAGTCTGTGAGTCTGTTTCTGTTTTGTAAATAAGTTCATTTGTATCATTTTTTTAGATTCCACATATTAGTGATATCATATATTTTTCTTTCTCTGTCTAACTTACTTCACTTAGTATGATAATCTCGAGGTCCCTCCACATTGCTGCAAATGATACTATTTCATTCTTTTTTATGGCTGAGTAATATTCCACTGTATATATGTATGATATCTTCTTTATTCATTCATCTGTCTATGGACATTTAGATTGCTTCCATGTCTTAGCTATTATAAATAGTGCTGTAATGAACATTGGGGTGCACGTATCTTTTCAAACTATGCTTTTTCTCCTGATATATTCCCAGGAGTGGGATTGCAGGATCATATCGTAGCTCTATTTTTAGTTTTTTGAGGAACCTCCACACTGTTCTCCATAGTAGCTGTACCAACTTACGTTCCCACCAACAGTGTCAGAGGGTTCCTTTTTTCCTACACTCTCTCCAGCATTTATTATTTGTAGACTTTTTGATGATGGCCATTCTGACCGGTGTTAGGTGATACCTCATTGTAGTTTTGATTTGCATTTCTCTAATAATTAGCAATGTTGAGCCTCTTTTCATGTGCCTTTTGGCCATTTGCATGTCTTTTTTGGAGAAATGTCTATTTATAACTTCTGCCCATTTTTTGATTGGGTTGTTTGGGTTTTTTTTTTATTTTGAACTGTATGAGTTGTTTGTATATTTTGGAGATTAACTCCTTGTCGGTCACATCATTTGCAAATATTTTCTCCCATTCTGTAGGCTGTCTCTTCGTTTTGTTTATGGTTTCCTTAAATCTATCCTCCATGTCTTTTAACCTCTCTTTAAAGATCTCACATTACTGATTTAAACACAAGATGCTAAAATATCAAGATGTATGCCCTCAGTAACTTTAATTAAACACTCTGTGAATTAACCTAGTGAAAGAGACAATCCACTCAGACAAATAGATTGGCTAATTTTTTTAATGTGACTAATCATCTGAGTGAACTAACTGTTTTTAATGCCCTAAAGATGGCCATAAAGAAAATGGACTATACAAGGATTTCCAAAGTTATTCTCAAACCAAAAACTAATTCTCATTTTGGGAGACGACATGAAAATCATAAGCTAAATGGAGATACTTTTGACAATAATTACTCATCTCCCATGTTATAAGTTAGAAGAAAAATTGCTAAAGCATTTAGAAACAAGCTTATGCTATTTTCACACACTACAAAGAGGACCAAGACAGCACTCTCCAGTTAATTATTTGCTTCCAAAATGGAGAGCAACCTCTTAAAATATTTTATAGGCATCAAATTCTAATACAAGAGACTTCTTTAAAAAGGTATGACAAATATAAGGCAAATGCTAACAGCCATAAGAGGGGAAATCGACAGTAACACAGTAATGGTAGGGGACTTTAACACCCCACTTTCACCAATGGACAGATCATCCAAAATGAAAATAAAAAAGGAAAGACAAGCTTTAAATGACACATTAGATCAGATGCACTTAATTGATATTTACAGGACATTCCATCCAAAAACAACACAATACACTCTCTTCTCAAGTGCACATGGAACATTTTGCAGGATACATCATATCTTGGGTCACATATCAAGCCTCAGTAAATTTAAGAAAATTGAAATCCTATCAAGTATCTTTTCCAACCACAATGCTATAAGACTAGATATCAACTACAGGAAATAAAACTAAAAAATACAAACACAAGGAGGCTAAACAATGCACTACTAAATAACCAAGAGATCACTGAAGAAATCAAAGAGGAAATCAAAAAATACCTAGAAACAAATGACAATGAAAACACGACGACCCAAAACCTATGGGATGCAACAAAAGCAGTTCTAAGAGGGAAAATTCTGGCAATACAATCCTACCTCAAGAAACAAGAAACATCTCAAATAAACAACCTAACCTTACACCTAAAGCAATTAGAGAAAAAAGAACAATAACAACAACAAAAAACCCCAAAGTTAGCAGAAGGAAAGAAATCATAAAGATAAGATCAGAAATAAATGAAAAAGAAATGAAGGAAACAATAGCAAAGACCAATAAAACTAAAAGCTGGTTCTTTGAGAAGATAAACAAAATTGATAAACCATTAGCCAGACTCATCAAGAAAAAAAAGGGAGAAGACTGAAATGAATAGAATTAGAAACGAAAAAGGAGAAGTAACAACTGACACTGCAGAAATACAAAGGATCATGAGAGACTACTACAAGCAACTCTATGCCAATAAAATGGACAACCCGGAAGAAATGGAAAAATTCTTAGAAAAGCACAACCTTCCGAGACTGAACCAGGAAGAGATAGAAAATATAAACAGAACAATTACAAGCACTGAAATTGAAATTGTGATTAAAATCTTCCAACAAACAAAAGCCCAGGACCAGATGGCTTCACAGGTGAATTCTATCAAACATTTAGAGAAGAGCTAACACCTATCCTTCTCAAACTCTTCCAAAATATAGCAGAGGGAGGAACACTCCCAAATTCTTTCTACGAGGCCACCATACCCTGATACGAAAAGCAGACAAAGATGTCCCAAAGAAAGAAAACTACAGGCCAAATATCACTGATGAACATAGATGCAAAAATCCTCAGCAAAATACTAGCAAACAGAATCCAACAGCACATTGAAAGGATCATACACCATGATTAAGTGGGGTTTATCCCAGGAATGCAAGGATTCTTCAATACATGCAAATCAATCAATGTGATACACCATAATAACAAACTGAAGAATAAAAACCATATGATCATCTCAACAGATGCAGAAAACACTTCTGACAAAATTCAACACCAATTTACAATAAAAACTCTCCAGAAAGTGGGCATAGAGGGAACCTTCCTCAACATAATAAAGGCCATATATGACAAACTCACAGCCAACATCGTTCTCAATGGTGAAAAACTGAAACCATTTCCTTTAAGATAAGGAACAAGACAAGGTTGCCCATTCTCACCACTATTATTCAACATAGTTTTGGAAGTTTTAGACACGGCAATCAGAGAAGACAAAGAAATAAAAGGAATCCAAATTGGAAAAGAAGAAGTAAAACTGTCACTGTTTGCAGATGACATGATACTATACATAGAGAATCCTAAAGATGCTACCAGGAAACTACTAGAGCTAATCAATGAATTTGGTAAAGTAGCAGGATACAAAATTAATGCACAGAAATCTCTTGCATTCCTATACACTAACGATGAAAAATCTGACAGAGAAATTAAGGAAACACTCCCATTTACCACTGCAATAAAAAGAATAAAATACCTAGGAATAAACCTACCTAAGGAGACAAAAGACCTGTATGCAGAAAACTATAAGACACTGATGAAAGAAATTAAAGATGATACAAATAGATGGAGAGATATACCATGTTCTTGGATTAGAAGAATCAACGTTGTGAAAATGACTCTACTACCTAAAGCAATCTACAGATTCAGTGCAATCCCTATCAAACTACCAATGCCATTTTTCACAGAACTAGAACAAAAAATTTCACAATTTGTATGGAAATACAAAAGACCCCAACTAGCCAAAGCAATCTTGAGAAAGAAAAACGGAGCTGGAGGAATCAGGCTCCCTGACTTCAGACTACACTACAAAGCTACAGTCATCAAGACAGTATGGTACTGGCACAAAAAAAGAAATAGAGATCAATAGAACAGGATAGAAAGCCCAGAGATAAACCCACGCACATATGGTCACCTTATCTTTGATAAAGGAGGCAAGAATATACAGTGGAGAAAGGACAGCCTCTTCAATAAGTGGTGCTGGGAAAACTGGACAGGTACATGTAAAAGAATGAAATTAGAACACTCCCGAACACCATACACAAAAATAGATAGCTAGTGGGAAGCAGCCGCATAGCACAGGGAGATCAGCTCGGTGCTTTGTGACCACCTAGAGGGGTGGGATAGGGAGGGTGGGAGGGAGGGAGATGCAAGAGGGAAGAGATATAGGGACATATGTATATGTATAACTGATTCACTTTGTTATAAAGCAGAAACTAACACACCATTATAAAGCAATTATATTCCAATAAAGATGTTAAAAAAAAAAAAAGACAACCCTCAGAATGGGAGAAAATATTTGCAAACAAAGTAACTGATAAAGGATAAATCTCCAAAATATACAAGCAGCTCATGCAGCTCAATATCAAAAAAACAAAAAAAACAAACAACTCAATCCAAAATTGGGCAGAAGACCTAAAT
This sequence comes from Balaenoptera musculus, assembly GCF_009873245.2. Taxonomy (NCBI): domain Eukaryota; kingdom Metazoa; phylum Chordata; class Mammalia; order Artiodactyla; family Balaenopteridae; genus Balaenoptera; species Balaenoptera musculus. The sequence continues at coordinate 101,283,402 of NC_045806.1, read as the reverse complement.
AGACATTTCTCCAAAGAATATATACAGATTGCCAACAAACACATGAAAGAATGCTCAACATCACTAATCGTCAGCAAAATTCAAATCAAAACCACAATGAGGTATCACCTCACACCAGTCAGAATGGCCATCATCAAAAAATCTACAAACAATAAATGCTGGAGAGGGTGTGGAGAAAAGGGAACCCTCTTGCACTGTTGGTGGGAATGTAAATTGATACAGCCACTATGGAGAACAGTATGGAAGTTCCTTAAACAACTAAAATTAGAACTACCATATGACCCAGCAATCCCACTACTGGGCATATGCCCTGAGAAAACCGTAATTCAAAAAGAGACATGTACCACAATGTTCACTGCAGCACTATTTACAATAGCCAGGACATGGAAGCAACCTAAGTGTCCATCGACAGATGAATGGATAAAGAAGATGTGGCACATATATACAATGGAATATTACTCAGCCACAAAAAGGAACGAAATTGAGTTATTTGTAGTGAGGTGGATGGACCTAGAGTCTGTCATACAGAGTGAAGTAAGTCAGAAAGAGAAGAATAAATACCGTATGCTAACACATATATATGGAATCTTAAAAAAATTGTTCTGATGAACCTAGTGGCAGGACAGGAATAAAGATGCAGACGTAGAGAATGGACTTGAGGACACAGGGTGGGGTGGTAGAGGGTAAGCTGGGACGAAATGAGAGAGTAGCGCTTACATATATTCACTACCAAATGTAAAATAGATAGCTAGTGGGAAGCAGCTACATAGCGCAGGGAGATCAGCTTGGTGCTTTGTGTTCAACTAGAAGGGTGGGATAGGGAGGGCGGGAGGGAGGTGCAAGAGGGAGGGGATATGGGGATATATGTATATATATAGCTGATTCACTTTGTTATACAGCAGAAACAATCTTTTTTTTTTTTATGTCTGTGTTGGGTCTTCATTTCTGTGTGAGGGCTTTCTCTAGTTGTGGCGAGCGGGGGCCACTCTTCATTGTGGTGCGTGGGCCTCTCACTGTTGTGGCCTCTCTTGTTGCGGAGCACAGGCTCCAGACGCGCAGGCTCAGTAGTTGTGGCTCACGGGCCCAGTTGCTCCGCGGCATGTGGAATCTTCCCAGACCAGGGCTCGAACCCATGTCCCCTGCATTGGCAGGCAGATTCTCAACCACTGTGCCACCAGGGAAGCCCCCAGCAGAAACAATCTTGACATTGTAAACAGCACTGTAAAGCGATTATACTCAAATCAAGATGTTAAAAAAAATGATTAAAATCAGAAAAAAAATATGATATGCAGAATCAAAAAAAATTGATACAAATGAACTTATTTACAAAACAGAAACAGACTCACAGACTTAGAGAATGAATTGTAGATGGTTCATTGTAAAGTGATTATACTCAAATGAAGATGTTAAAAAAAAGATTGAAATCAGAAAAAAAATGTATGATATGCAGAATCTTAAAAAAATTGATACAAATGAACTTATTTACAACACAGAAACAGACTCACAGACTTAGAGAATGAATTCATGGTTACTGGGGTAAGGATGAGGGAAAAGAATAGACTGGGAGTTTGCGATTTACATGTACACACTGCTATATTTAAAATAGATAACCAAGACAACATTGTAAAGCAACTATACTCCAATAGAAATTAATTTTAAAAAAAAGTATTACAAGACAAGGATGCCCACTCTCACCACTTTTATTCAACTTAGTATTGGAAGTCCTAATCACAGCAGTTAGTTAGTCAAGAAAAACAAACATAAGCCATCCAAATTCGAAAGAAAGAGGTAAAATGTCACTTTTTGCAGATGACATGATACTATATATAGAAAACCCCAAAGACCCCACCAAAAAAAAATATATATATATATATATTAGAACTAATAAATGAATTCAGTAAAGTGGCAGAATACAAGGTTAACATACAGAAATTGGTTGCATTTCTATACACTAATAACAAACTATCAGAAAGAGAAATGAAGGAAACAATCCCATTTACAATTTTATCAAAAAGAATAAAATAACTAGGAATAAATTTAACCAAGGAGGTGAAAGAGCTATACACTGAAAACTAAAAGACACTGATGGAAGAAGCTGAAGATGACACAAATAAATGGAAAGATATATTGTGCTCATAGATTGGAAGAATCAGTATCATTAAAATGTCCATACTATCCAAAGCAATCTACAGATTCAGTGCAATCCCTATCAAAATACTAATGGTATTTTTCACAGAACTAGAACAAATGATCCTAAAATTTGTATGGAACCACAAAAAGACCCTGTGTTGCCAAAGTAACATTTCAGAAAGAAGAACAAAACTGGAGGTATCATGCTCCCAAACTTGAAACTATACTACAAATCTACAGTAATCAAAACAGTATGGTACTGACACAAAAACAGACACATAAATCAATGGAACAGAATAGAGAGCCCAGAAATAAACCCATGCTCATATGGTCAATTAATCTATGACAAAAGAGGCAAGAATATATGATAGGGAAAAAACAGTCCCTTCAATAAATGGTGCTGGGAAAACTAGACAGCTACATGCAAAAGAATGAAACTGGACCACTTTCTTAAACCATACACAAAAATGAACTCAAAATATATGAAACACTTAAATGTAAGACTTGAAACCATAAAACTCCTAGAAGAAAACATAGGCAATACACTATTTTTTTTGACATCAGTCTTATCAATATTTTTTTTTGAATCTCTCTCCTCAGGCAAGGGCAGCAAAAGCAAAATTAAAAAGTGTTTACACAGCAAAGGAAACCATCAACAAAACGGAAAGGCAACCTACTGAATGGCAGAATATATTTGCAAATGATATATCCGATAAGTGGTTGATATCCAAAATATATAAAGAACCCATACAACTCCATATCAAAAAACAAACAACCCAATTTTTTAAATGCACAGAGAATCTGAATAGACATTTTTCCAAAGAAGACATACAGATGGCCAACAGGCACATGAAAAGGTATTCAACATTGCTAATCAGCAGGGAAATACAAATCAGAACCACAATGAGATGCCACCTCACACCTGTCAGGATGGCTATTAACAAAAAGGCAAGAAACAACAAGTGTTGGTGAGGATGTGGAGAAAAGGGAACCCTCATGCACTATTGGTGGGGATGTAAATTGATGCAGCCACCATGGTAAACAATATGGAGATTCTTTAAAAACTAAAAGCAGAACTACCATACAATTCAGCAATTTAACTTCTGGGTATTTACCTGAAGAAAACAGAAACACTAATTCAAAAATATATATGCACCCTTATGTTCATTGCAGCACTATTTACAATAGCCAAGATATGGAAGCAACCTAAGTGCCCATTGATAAATAAATGGATAAAGAAGATGTGGTATATATATATACAATGGAATATCATTCAGCCATAAAAAATAATGAAATCTTGCCATCTGAGGCAATATGGATGGACCTGGAGGGTATTATACTAAGTGAAATAAATGAGACAGAGGAAAAACAAATACCATACGATTTCATTTATACATAGAAACTAAAAATCAAAACAAATGAGCTAACAAAACAAAATAGAAGCAGACTCGAATATAGAGAACAAACTGGTGGTTGCCAGAGAGGAAGAGAGAACAAAATAGGTGAAGGGGATTAAGAGGTACAAACTTCCAGCTATGAAATAAATAAGTCACAGGGATGTAATGTAGACATAGGGAATGTAGTCAGTAATACTGTAACAACTTTGTATGGTGACAGATGGTAACTGGTCTTATTGTGGTGATTATTTCATAATGTGTAAAAATATCGAATCACTATGTTGTACACCTGAAACTAATACAATATTTTATATAATTCATTTTTTAAAGTATTACATAAATACAAAGTGTTAATACAAAAAATTATTAATTGACTTCCTATAGTGTGCCTAGCACTGTATATGATACTGAGTCTATACAAGACACAAAAGACATGGCCTCTGTCCTGAAGGTATTTGGAGTCTCATTGGAAAAACACAAGCTAGCCACCTGAGAGAAGGAAGAACAGATGGAGAAAACTTTCATCTAGTATCTGCTATGTGCTGGGCATGTTCACATCTAATCCTCACCACTCTGCTGCAAGATATGTTGTTTATTCATTCATTCATTCATTCACCCATTTATTTAAATGATGTAGGTGTGCCCAAGGTCAAACCACTAGCAAGAGGACAAGTTCAGATTCAAATTCAGGTCTGATGCCAGAGCCATTGTTTCCACTATATCACACTGCCAAATGATTAATTAAATCATACAGATTAAGTAAGGAATACTGACAATAGAGGCAGTACAGCATGTGGTTGAAATCATGGAATTTGGAGTCAGACTGACCTGAGTTCAAATACCAGCTGTGTGACTTTGGGCAAGCTACTTAACCTTCCTGAGCTTCTTTCCTTATCGGCAAAGTAGGTACAGTAATAATATGTACTCATGGTGCTAAGATGATGAAACAAAATAATACACATAAAGGATTTCATGTAGTATTTTCCATAGCAAACAAGAAATAGCAAGCGTTCTTAGTATAACACTGATTTTATGTTACCTTTTTAAACGCAAAATTAACTTTTCTGTTTCTGCATTCTAAAGAAGGAGGCATATTTCATACCAGTAACGATATGTTCCCTTCCTCTCACAGAGGTTGGTGGGAACAGAGAAGAAAAATACATTTCATAGCCTCTGCCAGTTCTCTTGAGCTACTAAAGTAAGGGACTCCAGAAAAGATGGACTACGAAACATAAAAGATATTTTGGATATGCGAAAGGAGGCCCTAGGCAATAAGTGGAAAGCCAAATTGTTCTCAGTTAACATGGCAATATAATACTTCTCCATCAACCCAAATCTTGAGTTGACATCTGGATACCATACATAAGAAGGGCAGCTAAGATGGGAGGTGGTCTGTGCCACATCACTCCACTCATCGCCATGTTTCATTCAGCTAATTTGCCTGCATAGGAGAGACCCCTTCTTTCTTCATTGCTTCACAGATGTTGGTTTCAAACCTTCCCAGGTAATGAAGGCTCATGTTTCCTTCCATCAGGGAGCAGCAAGAAGCTGGATCTCCCTGCTAGAACCACAGAATAAGCTGTTTAATAAAAGCTAGAATAATCAGAGAGGGTTGTCTGAAGGACATGGATTTGGAGGTTGGACCTGACAGGGTCAATTAGAGTCAATGTGTAGTGGGAAATGGGAAAGAAAGATTCCAGGAAGAAAGATGGAAATAGAAATGGTCAATGAGTCTAGAAAATAACTCTGCCTTGGAAAACAAAGGGCGCTAACTTCCTCTTCAATACAATTATCAATGTGGTCCCAGTCTTCTTATGACTTCCACACAGAAGGAAAAGGCAGCTAATGACCCAGCAGCTCTGCTTGGGTTAGAGGAAGAAGGTGAGGACAGGACTGGGATAAAAAGGGACACCTCTCCCCAAAAGCAGGCCTGGCAAATTTCCCTCATACCAGGTCACAAGCTGGACTACATAAGGGTTAGTTAACCACTGCCTTCTGCTCAATCCAATATTCTGACTCTTACTGGGGAACTTTACTGTACATAATCTCTCAACAGTAAAAAGAGGGTAGTACCTCCTGTCACACTTACAGAATCAGTATTAAGTTTGGCTGCTTATAACAACAAAAAATAACAACAGTATCTTCAACAAGTAGAAGCTTCTCTCTCATGAAGAGAAGTCTGGAGAAAGGCAGTCCAGGACTGTTACAGTACCTCCACATCCATCAGGGCCCCAGACTCTGTCTTGCTATTCCATGATCCTTAGCTTGTTGCCTCCTGTTCCAAGATCGCTGTTCAAGCTCCAACAACATTCCAGCTGTGAGGAAGCAGGAAGGAGCACCACTTCCTAGATATCTCACACAACACTTCCACCTACATCTTGTTGGCCAAAATAACAATACAAATAATAGAGTGTTTACTATTGTGCTAGGCACTGTTCTAAAGGTATTACCAATACAAACTCGTTTATTCATCATAGAAACTCAATATAGTAAGTACTGTTATCATATCATTTTACAGATGCAGAAACTGAGGCACAGAGAAGTAAATTAGCAGTTAGTAAGAGATGAGGCGGAGATCTGAAACCTACATAGCCTGATGCCAGAATCTGTGTGCCTAACCACAGTGCTCCATACACTGCTAAAACAAGCTAGGCCTCACCTGGCTCGAAGGAGGACTAGTAGTCTTTTAACTGGGTAGCAATTAACTCAGCAAAATATTGAGGGGTTTTACTAGGGAAGAAAGGGGGAACTGGTATTAGAACACAAATAGCAGCCTCTGCCACACCTACGTCAAAAGTTCAAGATGACGTCTGTGACAGCACTTTGAAATACAGTAAAAAGCAGTATATATATAATGCAGGTAGAGCAAGTTGCCCTGTCAGTCCCCAGAGAAATATTAGATAACCCTCTGGGAATTCTGGGACATTTTCTCCTGAATTGGGGTAGGAAAACTCTATCTGACAAACCATTGTTTTCTCTTTCCCAAATAAGAATGTGTAAGTGAAGTAGTGTTTGGTAGGGGTCCCTGGGAAAATCCCCTTTGAGGGGAATGTAGGCCTTTCCAAACAAAACTCATGTCATAAGGAAAATTTCTCTCATCACCAGACTGTTCCCTAGAGTAGTTAAAGCCTATAGGCCTCAGACAGAAAGCCTGCTGATACAAACTGACTGCATGACAGCAGCTTGACTTTAGATACTGTATCAATAAGGGTTCTCCAAAGAAACAGAACAGACAGGATATACATGTATATGTATATTAAGAGATTTATTTAAAGGAATTGTCTCACGTGACTGTGGAGGCTGGCAAGTCCAAAACTTATAAGGCAGAATATCCTCAGGCAGAATTTCTATATTGTAGTCTTGAGGCAGAATTTCCTCCTCCCCGGGAAACCTCAGTTTTTGCTCTTAAAGCTTTCAACTGATTGGATGAGGCTCACCCACATTATGGAGGGAAATCCCATCCCTTATATCTACCATGCTTGGGCAGATACTTAAGCTCTTTAGCCCTCTAAAATGGAATGATAATACCTTCCTCAAATAAATGTTGATAGGATTATATGTAATAATGAATTTTTTTAAGTTCTACCGAAGTTAGGTATTATTTACTACAAGGATGCTTTGGAAATCAAGGCCGTGTCTGAGTACAACGTGATATCCTTCAAGCTGGCCCCAATGGTTAAGGAAGATTCTGTAGTCATAGCATCCAGGCTCATAAACCTTGTAAGAGGGAGAGCTGCCCAGGTTAGCCACTGCATCCTGATCTGTATGTCTGAAGTGAAACACTGAGCTCAACGAACCTATCTGGGTTAGTTGATCCTCTGGCACATTTTGCTTCCATTTGAAGAAGCTGGTTAACTGAAAGAGGCTAATTAAATTTAGGAAAAAAACAGATTACACGAAGTTAAACAGATGACTTTATGGTAGGACTTATCAGAGCCTTAACATGAATCATAAATCTCTAAACGGACCTTCTAGTATGCAGCATTGCAAACTTCTCTAACAACAGAACGCTTTTTGTTAGCAGAACCACTGTTTCCATTTTGTAGAACACCTTATGTAACATCATTTGAGAAACAGTGCTTCACAGAGATGCACAGTACAGGGCTATTTTTTTAATCACTATTTATTAGAATGTGCTATCATTTCTACCTACTGCTTGTCCTTAATCCTGAGAGATCGTGGGAGATCCCCAGAATGTTTCAAAGAGTATCATTAGAGAGCTTCACAAAGTACTCCATGATCTTTCCCTAACTAAATTTAAAATGCCAGCTATGAAACAAATGGGACCTACTGAAACTTAAAAGCTTTTGCAAAGCAAAGGAAACTACAAACAAGATGAAAAGACAACCCTCAGAATGGGAGAAAATATTTGCAAATGAATCAACAGACAAAGGATTAATCTCCAATATATATAAACAGCTCATGCAGCTCAATATTAAAAAAACAAACAACCCAATCCAAAAATGGGCAGAAGACCTAAATAGACATTTCTCCAAAGAAGACATACAGATGGCCAAGAAGCACATGAAAAGCTGCTCAACATCACTAATCATTAGAGAAATGCAAATCAAAACTACCATGAGGTATCACCTCACACCAGTGAGAATGGGCATCATCAGAAAATCTACAAACAACAAATGCTGGAAAGGGTGTGGAGAAAAGGGAACCCTCTTGCACTGTTGGTGAGAATGTAAATTGATACAGCCACTATGGAAAACAGTATGGAGGTTCCTTAAAAAACTAAAAATAGAACTACCATATGACCCAGCAATCCCACTACTGGGCCTATACCCTGAGAAAACCATAATTCAAAAAGACACATGCACCCCAATGTTCACTGCAGCACTATTTACAATAGCCAGGGCATGGAAGCAACCTAAATGCCCATCAACAGACGAATGGATAAAGAAGATGTGGTATATATATACAATGGAATATTACTCAGCCATAAAAAGGAACGAAATTGGGTCATTTGCAGAGACATGGATGAATCTAGAGACTGTCATACAGAGTGAAGTGAGTCAGAAAGAGAAAAACAAATATCGTATATTAACGCATATATGTGGAACCTAGAAAAATGGTACAGATGAACTGGTTTGCTGGGCAGAAATAGAGACACAGATGTAGAGAACAAACATATGGACACCAAGGGGGGAAAGGGGTGGGGCAGGGGGTGGTGGTGCTGGGATGAACTGGGAGACTGGGATTGACATGTATACACTAATATGTATAAAATGGATAACTAATAAGAACCTGCTGTATAAAAAAATAAATAAAATAAAATTCAAAAATTCAAAAAAATGCCAGCTATGATTATACTAGACTTGAAATTAAAGCTGAAATGTTTCTGTTAGAAATCTAACACACAAACGGAAATTCAAAAATCAAGAAGGAACTAAGAGGCTTCTTGACAAAAGGTACCTTCTAGAATGATGACCTTATGCTTCTCTTCGACAGTAGCTCCTCAGCCTGGAATGGGCCTAGTCATGGAGCTTTTCTGGAAACAATGCCTGTGTCTACACATGCCATCTAGCTTTCTAAAGAATGCTTAATGTCAGCCAAACAATCAGGGGGGTTCCCCTGGCCATTTCAGTGGGGGTGCAGAACATTTTCTTTTCAAATTCTTTTGCACATTTAGACACAACCCTTGACATAGGTAACCTCACTTCTACCTGGCACCCCAGTGCCATATCTTACTCATGCAGGACTGAGAAAACCCTATGAGGGCATGACCAAGACCACCAAGACAGCCAAATCTGCAGCACTCACCTGAAGGACTTGCTGTACACAGATTGCTGGACCATCCCCAGAGTCTCACAGGCAGTGTCCCCATGGCATTCGTATCAGCATGGCAATCAGCTTCTCCCCACCCCTGATGTAGACGGTCTGTGGCCCGCACTTCAATATATTGTCATCTTGGACACATCAGTCAACTGCCACCACATAAAAACTGGTGCTTAAGCTAACTTAGACCCAACACATGAGCTTTCTTCAGATGTAGAAAACTAAAATAAGGGTTGTAACACAATTCACTTGCAGGTTCACTTTCTAATAGTGATATAATTATTTTATTGGGAAAATGTATTATTAACTTGTTCATTTAGCAAGAAAATAAAAATATTTAGTTTAACCCTTACTTTTAATTATAAGAAATCATTACTTAGCGAAAGCAAAAGCTAAAAGAATTAGAAACTCCTAAGTATCTTTGCCTTTACTGAAATGCTATAATAAACTTTATTCACCTAAAGACTTTCTTTTTTCCTTCCTTTCTCTTCTTTATTTCAGAAGAGACATCTTCAAAAAGGCCATTCTCTTTCTTAGTTGCTTCTGGACTGTTCTGGAATCCTTTCAGGGTACTCGGTCCTGCCACTTGAGCCTGGAAACTGGAGTCATTCTTTCCTTATTTCATGCAGCAAATGTTCACTGAGCATCAACAGAACATCTGATAACATCACTAGGCAACAGAGGTAGAGTAGTGATTGAGAAAGACAATGCCTCACCCACGTGGAGCTTACAGTCTAGTGGGAGAGACAGACAAGTAACAGACCAATTACAAAATACAGGAAGTCGTGCAGGGTGTAACGAGATCACATACAAGAAGCACCTAACCCAGATTTGAAGATGGGGGTAGACAGCCAAGTTTTCCCAAAGAAAGTGTCACCCAAAATGAATCCCAAAAGATGAAGTAAAGCTGAAGGAACAACAGAAAGAACACAGTGGTTTTAAGGAATTGAAATAATTTCAGTATAACTGGAGCATAGCATGTCCTGATGGGGCGGGACCACCAATGGAAGGGAAGGCAAGTGACGATACTGAAAAAAATGTACGTTACTTCCTTAATACCTTCGTTTCTGTGTGGGCCTTCTTACCTTATAACTTTGTTTCATTATCATCAGGTTACTAAATGGAAAAACACAAATTGGGGTGACTAGCTGGTTCACAAAGATGCCACAGTGGCCCTGTCTGTGCTGCTTCTCTCCTCACTTCTTTTGGAGAAACACTCCTCCTCCCCTCCAGCTCTAGGCATGTGGCCCAAACTGTAGCTGCCATTCTTTTTACATGATTCAATATCCCTGGCCATAGTAACTGGCTGAGAAGTGAACTTGGCTTGCTCCAAAACTGGTCATGGATAGGCTCCCATACTCTTGGCCATGGGGATTAATCTGGTATTAGGCACGTAACTCAAGACAAATCCATCAGAGCACTTCCCCGAGTCTTGTTGGACTAGAGCTGGCAAGGAAGGATCCCTTCCTCTCTGTTCAAAGAACTGTGAGTATGTGAGCTCAGAGCTAGTGCAGCCATGTCCTCCACCACAGAGGGAATCCTGTCTTCAGTATAATAATGGAGCCAACACAGAGAGCAAAGCAGAGACAAGAAGCCAAGAGAATCCTGACAGCTTTTGAGCCTCTAGTTTTCAGTCCTGAAGGCCAACACCAAGACTGCCCTATTGCCTGTCCTTCCCAAGGCCTGGCTGCTCAGCATTTTCTCCAAACCTGTGAGCCACCGGGTACCCTTCCTAACTAATATCAGCTCGTTCCACTTGGGTCTCTGTCACATGCTTGTGTGCTCTCTACTTGGCATGTTCCTCTGAACTGCTTTGCTCGAAATGGGTATGGGACGGCCATGAATATGTAGCTTGCTTCCAACTTGCTCAAGGCTTTCTCCATTTCTTCACCTCATTTCTTTACATCTTTACTCATTTTCTCCCTTCTGAAGACTTAGAAAACAGCAACCAAAACAGAATCAGGTTTCACACAGGACTGGAAAGGTCTCCTCACATCTGCCTTCCTTTCTGCCCTCCTGGCAAAAACCATTGCTCCATGGGAC